>NC_056623.2:19463269-19790412 GCF_002870075.4 Lactuca sativa | reverse complement strand
ATATGTTTTCGTATAAATTGTTATTAGATTGTTATAGTCTAAAAATATATTGTTAAATACATAAAAAAAGGTAATAACATATTATACTAATCCTAAAAAATGACAAAAAAAATGTTTTTTGTATATATTGATTTTATGTGAAGTATGTTTTTTTGTGTATTTAAAAAATACATTTGCTTATAATACCTTATTACATTGTTATAATCCTAAAATATACTTTTACGTTATTTTAACGTCTTTAGTTAATTTAAAATGAACATGCAAGTATTCTCTTTTTTTTTTTTTTTTCTTTTTTTTTTTACGTTTTCGTATAATATGTTATCACGTTAACGTTTTTACATAAAAAAATACTTGTATATTTGCTTTAAATAAACTAAAGACGTTAAGATAACGTAAACGTATATTTTAGGATTATAACAACGTAATAACCTATCATACGAAAATGTATTTTTTAAATACATAAAAAATATACTTCACATGAAATAAATATATACGAAAAAACTTTTTTTACGTTTTTTTAGGATTACGTTTTTGTATAGTGTGTTATTATATTTTTTATGTATTTAAAAGTATGTTTTCGAATAATAACAATGTAATAACATTTTATACGAAAACATATTTTTTTTAAATATATAAAAACATATTTTACATAAAATAAATATGTAAAAATTTTTTCTCTACAAAAGAAAAAAAACTTATTTTTATATGAAAACGTAAAAATATGTTTTAGGATTATAGCAATGTAATAATATATTATATAAAAACGTATTTTTTTTAAATACATAAAAAATATATTTTCTGTAAAACAAATACGTAAAAAACAAATAAATTGTTTGTAAATTATTTTTACAATACACTAAAAATATATTTTTATTAATTTTTTTGTAAAATTTTTAAATTTTATTTATATTATTAATGTATTTACTATTTTGGATAATATTAATTAATTTATTGATGTAAAACAAGTTTGGCTTTGCCTAGTTATCTAGAGTTTTGGTTGGTTAGGAGAAGGGGTTGAGATCCCAAGTTTCTTTTCTAGTATTTATATTATTTTAAGACGAATTACAAAAATGGTTTTATGTCATGAATTCAATCATTTTATACTCGAAAAGATGAAAATGCCCTTACGAATTCAGTCCCTAATGACTGAAAACTAACAGAGTTAGTAAAAGGGACATCCATACAAGTTTTGCAAACCATAAACACTATTTGCATTAAAAAAATTAACAGAGACTAACTTTATCACATTTGACAAACCAAAGAAACCATTTGTTATTTTGTCTATAAAACATAATAATCCTCAAACAAAAAGAAAGTTCCCAATTCTTTCACAATAGACAAAATTGCAAAAATGGTCCCTGTGGTATGCATTTTTTTGGCGTTTTAGTCAAAACGTCGAGTTTTTTGGATTAGTGGTCATTTTGAGCTAGTTTTCTTGCGTTTTTGGTCCCCATGAATAGTGAAATGACTGTAATACCTTTAGTGTATTTATTTTCCAATTTTCTTTCATTTCTTTTTAAATCTAATACTAATTTATTTATTTAATAATTAAAAAAATAACAAGGGGCCCACATTCTCTCTCTCTCTCTCTCTCTCTCTCTCTCTCTCTCTCTCCCCCCCCCTGAAGAATTTCATTTTCTTCGTATTCTTCATACATCCCCAAATCAACACCATAACTCTTCTTCTTCTTCTAGAATCAATACTTATACACTCAAGAGGTTGTTTAGGTATAAATATTACAACATCAGGTAGCGGTGATTTTCGGGGGTAGTGTTTTTTTATGTTTTTGAAGGTGAAACATGTTAATTAGGTTCAGATTGATAGAGAAGATGATGAGTTGCAATGTTTTAAAAACCGATTTGAACCGGCCGGTCGAACCGATTGGACCGGGAACCGGGGGAGGGAGCGGTTCAACTATCACCATTTTTATGTTGATTTCTGAACCGGATTGAACCGGCCGGTTTTTAGAAAAACCCGGTTGAACTAGTCAAAATAAACCGGTTGTACCGGTTAAACCGAATAAAAACACACGAAAAAAACCATTTACATATTAAACTTTGATGATTTTTTTTTTCAAATCTATTTTGTTTTCTCTAAATAAAAACATATAATAAATGTTATAAAGTTTTTTGATGTGTTTGTATTCATCTAAAACTATATTCTGGTTCGGTATTATATTTTATTTTCTTTTTGACGTATATAGATTGATGTAAAATATTAAAATTTATGGTTATATGTTATTTTAAAATATATTGATTCATCTAAAATTTATTTTTATGTATATTTTTAATGTTTGAATTTGTAAACATCAAATTTATGATTTATATATGTATCTATATGTAGGAAAATAGAAAATAACATGAAAATATTGAAATCGGTTGACCCGACGGTCAAACCGGTTAAAACAGTTGAACCGGGAACCGATCATCATAACTGTTCAACAAAAAAATCGGTTTTTAAAACATTGATGAGTTTTCTTGTTGTGATATCGATTTGAGGGGAAAAGCTTTTTAGATTCTTCTTACTTCGTCATTAATCCTTCTTGGGAATTTTTGGGGTTTTCCAAAACTAGAAGTGGGTTAGATTTTTCTTCCCTCTGCTACTACAACAAGTCATGAAAGGGGAGCAAGAAATACAAATGCATATTTGATAGTATCATGTTCATCAAAAATCCATTCAGATGTTCATCTTGTTCATCAAAACCCAATACATCTCCCCCACCCTCCCCCTCTTCGGTCACCCCTCTCTCCAATTTGTTGTAAAAGATTAGATGATGATTAAGATTCACCGAAGAATCAAATATATATCCCAAATTTGTAATACCTTCAAGTCCTACAATTAAACCCAAAATCGATTTCAAATTAAACCAAAAAATCGATTTCATGGCTTCTTAACTAAGCTTTCTGATGTAATAGAGGCTTCTAATCTTGAATATGCTTTTGGGCTTCTCTCGATTATTCCTGAACAAGTTCGCCATCTTCATAGCAAAACCAAATCAAACGAAACCTAGATCAAACAAAACCAAAACATGAAACACAAATCATTGAAACCGGACCTATAACAAAAACTGTAGAAACAAAAATTGAAGAACCCAAAACCTGTAACCGGGTGATGAGTTTAAATCGACGCATTCTAGTTTACTCTTGATGAATTAAAGGGGGTGGTGAGTTTATCAGAAGGGAAGGGACGATAGTAGACTTTCATGTATGTGTGTATAAATTTGAATGTGTCTGTGAATCAGAAATCTCTCATTCTTCCTTCGGTTAATATGCCCCTCCCTCTTTCTTAATTTTTATTTAATGGCTTCAATAGATTTGATTTCCTACATCTTTTTTCTAGATTGTGTTGAATCTATGTTTTATCGGGTTAGCTTGAGAGAGAGTGGGAGAGAGATGTGGGTCCAAATTATTTATTTATTTTCTTTTTCATTTAAATTAAATAGAAAAAACATAAAAAAAATATATCAGAAAGGCTACATTTCAATTTTACGAGGGACCAAATTTACGTACAAAAATGACCAAAAGGACTACGAATCCAAAATAATTGGGTTTGGACTAAACCACCACCCCCCCCCCCCCCCCCCCCCCAAAAAAAAAAAAAAAAAAAAAAAAAAAGACAAAATTGCAAGAATGGTCCCTGTGGTTAGGTCGAAATTGCCACTTTGGGCCAAACAGGTTTCGACTAGCATTCATGGTCCAAAGGTTTTCATTTTCTTGCCACTTTGGTCCAATTTACTTTAAACTTTTTTGTAATGACGATTTTTCCATTGGATTTTGTTTGTTCAGTTTATTTATTTATATAAATACTTTTATAATTTAAGAAAAATAAAAAAAAATACATATCTCTTTCTCTTTCTCACACACACACTCTCTCTCTCTCTTACGTGATTGTGTTCTTCCCCAAAATACACACATACACACACTGATGGACCTCCATTACTCCATCAACCATCTTGATGAAGCACAGGTTATTACCAAAGAGGACAAGTTCATCGTTACCAGTCGCCGCCCACAGCCACCGAATTGCCACCCACAGCCACCAGTAAGGTAGCGTCACTGGAAACCACTCACAACTCCTCCCTTATGTTCTTGATTTCTTGTTGATCACCCTCTTTCACGTCACTATAAACCACCCTCTCGCCATCTCCCCATCTATTTCCTTCATGCCTATCTCTCTTCCCTAATCAAACCTAAATTTCTATTTTGACCTAGATTTCTTCACCTTCATCTATAAAATAAAACCCCAAAATTCTATTTTGAAAGCTCTTACCTACCTGCTCTCCCTCTCGTTAAGTTCGTTGGAACAGCAAGAAACGAAGCAGCAGAAGCCAATGGAGCAACCCCTGCCACCACCGACGTTGCTATTATGGAACCATCGTTGTTGATTGTTGCTGTGGAACGAATCAGCAGAAGCCGCCAGATCTTTCTTCATATTCTTCATATCCTTTATATTCGGTTTCAAATTCTGCAATATTGATAATTAGGGTTTCGTGTTGTTCTATTTCAGATTCAGGTTGTTCGGGTTCAGTGTTAGTGATGGTAGGGGAAAGGACGAAAGGTACTAGGAGACCGACGATTTTTATGGAGAGTGAATTTTCCTTCGAGGTAAGGGTCTGGGTTTTGAGAAGATGTTTGTAATTTGAAGAATTGATAATTTGGGTCGGTGATTGATTCATCTTTTTCTGCTTTAACTTGTAGGGTTTCTGACTTTGAGTTATTTTGTTCTTGTTCTTAGGGGAAAGGGATGAAGATGGAAGTGGGTTTTAATTTGGAGGAAAAATAGCAGAGACTCTGATGTGTTTTTGATGGAGAGCTCGCTGAGGAAGATGATGGAAGAGAGGGTATGCTGGCTGTTAGAGAGAGAGAGAGAAAGAGAGAGAAGTATTTTCTTTTATTTTTTTTATATTTTTTTAGTTATAAAATAATTAAATAACAAAGAGAAAAACAAAAAACAAATGGAAAAGGGCAAATCCGTCATTTTTAGAATTTTTAAACTGTTTTGGACCAAAACCGCAACAAAATGATAACTTTTGGACTATTGGTGCTAGTTCAAACCTGTTTGGCCCAAAGTTGCATTTTTGGACGTACCACAGGGACCATTCTTGCAATTTTGTCAAAAAAAAATGCATACCACTTTTGCAATTTTGTCTTCACATTATAATTTATAACCCTGACGTATAAGGGGGTGTTTGGATAGGAAAAAAAGAGTTGCTTATTGCTTATTCCCACAATAAGCTAATTTAAGTGTTTGGATAAAATCTAGATAAGCTAATTTTAATAAGCATTACTCCCCATGCTTATTGCTTATTGCTTATTCTCACCTATAAGCAATAAGCTAAAAATCTAATCCAAACACCCTCTAAATCTACTTTGCCGCTCCGGCTTCGAATGAGTAAGTTTCTCCTTCATAAACCTCCATGCTATTGATTCGATCACTGAAAGTCATATGAGATATCTTTTATCCCTGTATCAATCAATCTGGTAGATTTTGTTGTCTATAATATCAGTTCCTGATTTTAGTTGAGTATGTAAACTCTGTATTTGGGATTTCGTGGTCAATTATCATATATAAATTGAAAAACAGAAATCAAAAAACGATTTTGAGAAGATTTATTACATGTATTGAAATGATATATGATAGTTTATAATTATGCAAGGGATCAAGACTGAACCCAAAAGAAACTGTATCCTGTTAAAATGCAAGGAAATAAGTTTTTTCATGATGTTTCTTATGCCTTTTATTTTCTTTGAATAACTAATTACCCGTGCTTCTTTTTCAGTATAATGACAGGGAAATATAAGAGGAGGTTAGATTTAGAAGAAGATAGAATCAGTAAGTTGCCAGAGCACTTGATAGAGTCGATCTTAGAGCGGGTCCCATTTAAATATGCCGTAAGGACAAGCGGCATCTCAAAACAATGGAGGTACAGATGGACCACAATGAAGGCTATGGTTTTTGATGAGGACTTCTATAAATTTGCAAAAAATGGAGCTTTTGGTCATAATGGGTTTATAAGGATCATAAACCAAATCCTGATCATTCACGAGGGTTCCATTCGGAAATTTCAACTCTATTTACCAATCATGAGTCTTGATAGCTTCCAGGAAGTTGATCGATGGATGATACTGTTATCAAGAAAAGGTGTCCAGGAATTCATGTTTCTGAATGCAAATCAATGTTATGAACTTCCTAGTCATATGTTTTCTTGTCTAGAATTGACAAAGTTGACACTGGAAAACTGTTTCTTCTTCAAACCACCACTTGGGTTTGAAGGATTTCCCAATCTTGAAACTCTCATCCTCTGTAAAATTGATTTTGGGTGTGGAACTCAGATCAAATTACCACAACTGAAGAAGTTGCTCCTTGTGAAGTGCACAAATGTTTACAATTTCAACATCAAGGCTACAAAAGTACACTTTTTGCATGTCTATGATTGTCCTGATGCCAAGTTTCTGACCTTATTCAAAAATCCATGCCTTACTCAGGTTGGTATCCATTTTCGCACACCCATACAAGAGTCTGTAGGAGTTGAAAAAATGACACTGCGGTTGTCTCTTTAAGGTATATATTATGTTACAAAGGTGTTCCTATCTTGTGTATCTTAATTAATTCTCATGTTTATGTTAATCTCACTTTCACTTGACAGGTTTTGATTGTGGAAAAGATTCCAAAATGGCTTCCACATGCGGTTAATAGTTTAAAGCGGCTGCGTTTGCTAAATTTTCAACTTGCTTGTTTGGATCAGCTTCAAGGTGCTCTCTGTGTGCTTCAAAACGCCCCCAATCTAGACACTTTGTCTGTGACATTCTTGGAGATGGTAAAATAAGTAACACGAGTGTTGTGCTAAGAATAAAAGTATTGTTTATTTTGCTAGAGTTGGATGCAATGCTAACCACTGTTGCGTTTTTGTGTATATTCAGAAATCTCAAGTCATTCATTATGATGTGGGAGCTGCTTTATCTCATTTAGTAGCCCCAAACAGCTTGAGTTGTACATTGAATCGGTTGCAAACAGTGGACATCATATCTTTTCAAGGAAGTACACTCGAACTGCTTTTCATAAAGCTTCTTCTTGCTCATTCCCCTTCTCTCCACAAGTTCAACATTAAACCAAGTCAGGATTTTGTATGAAGGATGTTGTTCAGTTCCCTCGAGCCTCACCAAAAGCTAAAATACTCTTGTTGAAATCCAAGCTGGCCTTTGTAAGAATGTTCAACAACATTGCAAATTAGCTTTAAATGCTCATCCTATCACAACATATATACCTTGA
The DNA here is from genome assembly GCF_002870075.4 of Lactuca sativa. Taxonomy (NCBI): domain Eukaryota; kingdom Viridiplantae; phylum Streptophyta; class Magnoliopsida; order Asterales; family Asteraceae; genus Lactuca; species Lactuca sativa. The sequence continues at coordinate 19,783,143 of NC_056623.2, read as the reverse complement.
ATATTTTTTATTTTATTTTTGCTTTGTTTCCAAAGTTTTTCTTTGTTGCAAACTGAATGTATTTTGTTGGCCTGTTGACCATTTTTACTGTGTATTTTGTTGGCCTTTTGACCATTTTTATTGTAGACTAGTTGTGAAACACATGTTTTATATGAGTTAATTTATAAAAAAAATTAAACTTTGAATTTATAAAAAAATAATAAAAATAATAAATTATTATAATGAAAATGTTGTTTATGTTTTCAATTTAAACAAATAATTCAAATAAAGAAAAGAAACTAATAAACTTTAATTTTGTGAATTTAAAATTAAAAGGTAAGTTTATGAGTAAATTACACGAATGGACCCTATGGTTTGGGGTAATTTGCGCGCTTGGTCCCTAACTTATTTTTTTAACTCGGAAGGTCCCTATTTTTTGTTTTTTGTTACGCGTTTGGTCCCTGTCTTACCTAAAAAAGTTATTTTTCTCTTGATTTTTTTTAATTTGTTTAAATAAACACACCCCAATCCCACCCCTCACCTTACCTTACCTACGCCACCATTTTTTTTTCCTATTTAAATAATAGTCTTTTTAGGTAAGATAGAGACCAAACGCGTAATATAAACAAATAGTAGGGACCAAACGTGTAACAAAAACAAACAGCAGGGATCTTTCGAGTTAAAAAAATAAATTAGGGACCAAGCACGTAAATTACCCCAAACCATAGGGACCATTCGTGTAATTTACTCTAAGTTTATTAATGAAATTAATATTCATTTATTGTTATATTTATTGCAATTATTACATTAACATATTATTGAAATTTAATAAAATAAAAAAACTTATAAAATAACATTTGGAAAAAATAATTCAAAATAACTACAAAATGACATTTGACAAATTGAATAAAAATATGACAAGTGGCAAAAAAAAATTATTTATTAGAGAGGATTAAATAATATTCTTTCATTGCTATATTTATTGTAATTATTACATTAAATTATTATGTGAAATTTAATAAAATAAAAAAAACTTATAAAATAACATGTGGAAAAAAAATAATTCAAAATAACTACAAAATGACATTTGACAAATTGAATAAAAATGTGACAAGTGGCAAAAAAAATCTTTATTTATTAGAGAGGATTTGGCCCCTTTTGAAATTTGCCCATAAATATTTTGTTTTTTTTATTTGTTTTAAATAGAAAATGGACTCTCTCTCTCTCTCTCTCTCTCTCTCTCTCTCTCTCTCTCTCTCTCTCTCTCTCTCTCTCTCTCTCTCTCTCTCTCTCTCTCCATACGTGACTATACACATAATGGACGAGATACTTGATTACAACAACTCATTTTTCCACGTTTTTCTTAAATCGATGTGATTAAAAACTTAATAAACAATTTTTTTAAGTGACTAAATAATAGTTACAACCACACTAACAATAAAATCATGTGACAGTTATATGAACAATAGTTACAATCAAAGATGATTTTTGTGACTGTTTATTAACAAATTGCTAATTATGAAATTAATTATATGCAGGCATTTAGGTAGCATTTGGTGTAAGGACTTGATGGAACTGGACCGAACATAACTGGACTGGACTGGACTGAACTAAACTGGACAAATTGTTCATATAGACGTTTGGCAAAACTAGAATAGACATGGACAAAATATTAAATTACCAAAGTACTTAGTAACAAATAATTCAATATAACCCATCCTCGATACTTAACTAATAATAAGATTCTATTTATTTATTTATGTAAACAATCCATAAACAATACAAAAATCAAATTACAAAGATGTATTAAACATTAACAAAAGAACATAAATCGTGGCTTTAATTAGTTGGTGACCTTTATGCGCACAAGTAAAAAATGAACAGACCTATATTTATGTTTTTTTATCATCTCACCGACTCAACTTATCTACTAGTATTCAAACCTTCATTTTTGAATTTATTTGTTTATCATATTAAAGACTAAAAGCTTATCCACACGGAGCTTCATATGAATCCTCACTAGTTCATCTCCCGACTCCTCCTCCTCTTCCTTCCTCGTCTATCTGCCTTCAACCACTATATCCTCTCCACCTGATACTCACCTAAATCCTCCACCACACTACCTATCAGATGATCTAAAAAGGAAACTACTCTAGACCGGGAAACACAACAGAGCATTGAATTTTATATTATGATTCATGATAATTAATCAGAATCAAGAGAGGGATTACGAATAGATTCGAGGGTAGTGCAGAGGGTGATAAAGTGGTGATGGACAGCTGGTGATGGTGTCTCATAGTGTAAGGTGATAAGTAAGCTTCATGGGAAACGATGGGGGTAAGGGGAAGTGTGGACGGTTGAAGGGGACTTTGGATATTTTAGTTAATTTTGTTTTTGTCCCGATATGTTCCATCCGTTTTGATGGGACTAAAATTTCTTTGATTAGTCCCATTGGACTTGGTCAAATCCCAACCTTGTTTCTGTCCCAGAGCCGCCTAACGCCTTATAAAAAAATTATTCCGTTCTGTCTAGTTCCACTCACCAAACGCTGCCTTAGTGAACATGGTCATGTTCACCGTAATTGCATGTCGGCAAAAAATATCTAATAGTCTTCATAAACTTTGAATTGTGTGGCAATTTATTAGCAAAACGCCACATTGAAATATATAAGACCCATGGAGGACATATGTGTCATGGATCATGTGCATTGGATGGTAGTGACTTATAATGTCATGTTAAGACCAATGAAGCACATATGGGTCACATGTCATGTGCATTGGGTGTTAGTGGCTTATAGTGTCATATTAAGACTCATGGAGGACATATGGGCCATTGATCATTTGCATTGGGTGGTAGTAGCTTATAGTGTCCTGTTAAGACCCTTGGAGAACATATGGGTCATGGCTCATGTGCTTTGGGTGGTAGTAGATTATAGTGTCATGTTAAGACCCATGGAGGACATATGGGCCATGTGCATTGGGTGGTAGTGGCTTATAGTGTCAGGTTAAGACCAATGGAGGATATATGGGTCATGGGTCATGTGTATTGGGTAGTAGTGACTTATAGTGTCATGTTAAGATCCATGGAGGACATATGTGTCATGGGTCATGTGAATTTGGTGGTAGTGTCTTATAATGTCATGTTAAGACCCATGGAGGACATATGGGTCATATGTCATGTGCATTTGGTGGTATTGTCTTATAATGTCATGTTAAGACCCATGGAGGACATATTGGTCATGGGTCATATGCATTGGGTGGAAGCCGCTTATAGTGTCATGTTAAGACCCATGTAAGACATATGGGTTATGGGTCATGTGCATTGGGTGGTAGCAATTTATAGTATCATGTTAAGACCCATGGATGACATATGGGTCATAAGGGTGGCAGTGGCTTATAGTGTCATGTTAAGAAAAACGGAGGACATAAGGGTTATGTGTCATGTGTAATGGATGGTAGTGGCATATAGTGTCATGTTAAGACCCATGGATGACATATGGGTCATGGATCATGCACATTGGATGGCCTTGGCTTATAGTGTCATGTTAAGACCCATGGAAGACATATGGGCCATGGGTCATATGCATTGGGTGGTAGTAGCTTATCGTGTCATGTTAAGAGCCATGGACGACGTATGGGTCATGGGTCATGTGTATTAGGTGGTAGTGGCTTATAGTGTCATGTAAAGACCCATGGAGGACATATAGGTCATGGGTCATTTGCATTGGGTGGTAGTGGCTTATAGTGTCATCTTAAGACCCATGGAGGACATATGGGTAATGGCTCATGTGATTTGGGTGGTAGTGGCTTATAGTGTCATGTTAAGACCCATGGAGTACATATGAGTTATGGGTCATATGCATTTGGTGGTAGTGTCTTATAATATCATGTTAATACCCAAGGAGGACATATGGGTCACGATCATATGCATTGGGTGGAAGTAGCTTATAGTGTTATGTTAAGACCCATGGAGCATGTATGGTTCATCGGTCACGTGCGTTGGGTGGTAGTGGCTTATAATGTCATGTTAAGACCCATGGAGCATGTATGGTTCATCGGTCACGTGTGTTGGGTGGTAGTGGCTTATAGTGTCATGTTAAGACCAATAGAGGACATATGGGTCATGTGTCATGTGTACTAGGTGGTAGTGACATATAGTGTCATGTTAGGACCCATGAAGGACATATGGGTCACTAGTCATGTGCATTGGGTGGTAGTGGCTTATAGTTTCATGTTAAGACCCATAGAGGACATATGGGTCTTCGATCATGTGCATTGGATGGTAATGGCTTGTAGTGTCATGTTAAGATTAATGCATGGGTCATGGGGCATGTGCACTCGGTGGTAGTGGTTTATAGTGTCAAGTTAAGACTCATGGAAGAAATATGAGTCATGGGTCATGTGCATTGAGTGGCAGTGGCATATAGTGTCATGTTAATAAACATGGAGGACATATTGGTCATTGATAATATGAATGGAGTGGTAGTGGCCTATAGTGTCATGTTAACATCCATGGAGGACATATGGCTCAATGTTTCATGTGCATTATGTGGTAATTGCTTATAGTTTCATGTTTAGAACAATGGAGGGCATATGGATCATTGGTCATGTGTGTTGGTTGGTAGTGACTTATAGTGTCATGTTAAGACCCATGGAGGATATGTCATGTGAATTGGGTGGTAGTGGTTTCTACTTTAATGTTAAGACCCGTGGAGGACATATGGGTCATGGGTCATGTGAAATGGTGTGGTAATGGCTTATATTCCCGATAAATTCCAATACTTCTCACAAGCTCAGAATCGTAAAGACTTGTTTGATCAATTTATACTATAGTTAATCCTAACACAAAACCAATCTCATATTCGTTACTTTTACTGCTTAATTAAGACAATTAAGAATCTAAACAAATCAGATAACTGAAATGATTCGTTAACAATTAAAGTGGCCAATAGAAACTGAATCAAAAACAAACTTTCAATTAAGCATAAAACTGATCAAACTAAACAGTAAACACAATAAAAAATCGTGCTTAATGATTACTTGCACAAAAATTCAAGTCGTTTGCGAAACTGAAACCTAAGGTTTTTAGCCTGACATGGCTAAAAATGAATTACAAGAAGTAGAAACCAAACCTAACTGATAAATCTTACTAAACGAAAATAAAAATCGAATCGTGTTCTTCATATCTATTTTGGCACTAAAAAACCTTTGAAAATCGCATCTCAATCGTCTGGAATCGCTTATGATCGAAAATTAGGGTTGTAAGAATGTTAAGCAGGCTAATTTATACGTCTAGAAAAAGCTGACAAAAAATTCGATCGAATTTTTTTGCTTCGATCAAATTTTGGCTCGAATTATGTCTTTTCTGATTTTTTGGAATTTTTGATCCTCGAAAACTTTATTCGATCGAATTTCTAGGAAAATCCGATCGAATTTTTTTTAGCCTTCCTTTTCTTCGAATGAAAACAAGCTCATAATTCCTCGAAACATTTATTCGATCGAATTTCTGTATAATTCGATCGAATTTCTTGAATTTTGTCCGAAACATCGATTTTTCCTTGATTAAAGTAGCTTCCAAGCATTCCTCATCATCCTCTACAAGTTTCAAGCTCCAATTTGGCTCCAAAGCTCCATCAAATGCATCCTCAATGTGTCGTATTCTCAATCATTGCTAATTTGCCCAAAAAATCATAACAAAAGTGAGTAGTAAGGGCATTCTACAAATATAATGAGAAACATGCAATTTATAATAAAACAAGGGAAATAGTTAGCATTTTATAAGAATATATTGAAAAAAACATGCTAATAGATGCATATAAAACGCATCTAACAACCCCCCAGCTTAAACATTACTAGTTCTCGAGTAAGGAAATGATAGGCTTCAGAAACGGATGTGAGGGAAAAGGGTAGTGAGGGAACAACCTAGATGAAACTAACAACTAAAAAGGAAAACCTAACTAGCAAGATCAACAAAAAAAAATATAAATAAAAAATAAAATATGCAAGCAAAAACATAACAAAATGAAAAATAAACAACGATACGGAAAAGAAAATAAACAACCTTAATTTTAATTAATTTTGTTTCTTTTTCTCTCCTTTTTTTTAATATATATATATATATATATATATATATATATATATATATATATATATATATATATATATAACCATGTCCATGCTTATTTTGATTTTCGATCTATTTTTCGTTTTATTGCTCGTATATGTGTCTTTTTACCTTTGTGAAACTCTACTGATTATTTATTCTTTGTGGGTTGGTGTTTCAATTATACGTGAATACATAAACTCTAGTTAAAAGGTCATCGCATTGACTAGGATTAAAGCAATGAACTGTAACATGGTTATGTGATATGCATTATATTTTGTAATATTTCTTACAAACACAACAAAAAACAAATCGTAGTAATTGAAATAAAAATTATTATATCTTTACAAAAATTGACAATGACTTGAAAGGGTAACAAAATTTCAACTAGTTCATGTTTAGTCATTGAACTTTTTTTCGTTCTTGATTTACCCATGAATTATTTGAAATGTTTATATTTTACCCTTATGACCGGTTGTTGACCACTTGTAACCCCGGTCATCAGGGTAAAATGTGAACATTTAAAATAATTTAGAGGTAAATGAAGCGTGAAAAAAAAATTTAGTGACTAAATATGAACAAAGTTAAAAGTCCGTTACCCTCTCAAGTCATTATCCCTTAATTTTATATCACTATTTTACATAGATTGTTGGTGATTTTAGTGTAACCATGTCATTTTTATGTAACCGGAACTAACATGTGAGCTAAGCGGCTTCATAATGTATACTCTAATATATGTACGGTTTTGTGCAGAGTGCACGCATGTATAAAATCGAATTAGAAGTCGATTTGACGACAAGTCGGGGGTCCGAGGTTTCCAAAGGGGCGGCGCCCCTTTGGTGGGGTCCTAGGGGCAATTTTACATAAGGGAACATAGTGGAAAATTTAGATTCTTAAGGGTGATTATGGTAAAACTAACGAAACTCGTTAGTTTTAAAAACCCTAAATCCTCATTAAAATCCGGATTACCCTGACTTGCTTTAAAAACAACTCATGACAACCCAACCCTAAAAAAACCTTAATCTCATTTATTATAAAAACAATTTTTTCCTTTTGAGAAATGATATGGTAACGTCCGTGTTTCGAGGCTAAGCATTGATGTGATGATGTAATAGTCTAGGTCAACCATTGTAACCTATTTTAAAGTAATAAAGATGAATTACTTGAATATTATGTGAATTATGTGCTTTTTGTAATTATATACTTGTTTGTAAATATACAATAAAAATAAGCGTAAAAAATGAAACGTTAGATAAGCCTGATATCTATGAAGAAAGTTGTAGTGGTCGCGACAAGGATCCCGGACATATAAAGGACATATAAAAAACGCCGAAATTCGAGTTATAACGAAGAAGTTATGACATGTCGAAGTTTCGCGACAAAACCGGCACGACGTTGCGTGACGTAAAAAGTGAGTGTATAGTCACTTTTATTTTACACATAGATATGAAGAATTTTATATTAATTATGTGCTATATATATATATATATATATATATATATATATATATATATATATATATATATATATATATATATATATATATATATATATATATAGGGAAAGGATCAAATGAGAACGCCTAAAAGGTTGAGAACGCGAGAACAAATCTGGTACATTAAATATTTATAATCTAAGGATGTCATTAATCATTAATTTAAACAAAATATTAAATGAATTTAATTTTTTTAATTAAAAAAATATAAAAAGGGTATTCAAGTAATTTTATGATGTCATCCATTTTGAATATATCAGGTAAGTTTGAAAATTAAAAGAAACCGTTCCTATGTTTTAGTAATCACATCTAACTTCTAATCTTTTGGATGATTCGATCGTATCTTGAATGCAAAATATCGTCACAGCTAAACGTTTATACGAGACTCGATTAATACTGTTCATCCGTAAAGAGATATTTTGCATTCAGAACTCCGTGAAGGGTTGAAGGTGGAGGAATGTTGTCGATGATCAATCGAAGTGGAAGAAGTAAGCTTTCTAATCTTTTTTGAATGTCGATTGACTGGAAAACGGGTGTAGTAGTGTGTTTATTTTTTGTTAATGTGTACATTTTAACGATTCTTAAAACCCTAGAAGTTGGGTTTTTCGTTTTTGCTTTATATCATCGATTATGAACTGTAGTGACTCTTCATCGTTGATGATCGTTGATTTAAAGGTTGTATTTTACAAATAACACGTTGGTGTATGTGAATGTTTAAATGAAAATGGTAATTGTAGATGAGTTTCGAAGTTACGGTATTCTGATATTGAATGTGTTTAAAAATTAATCGTTTATGATTGTGTTTGAAAGTTCTAAGACGCAAATACATGTGTAGTCGTAGTCGACTACTTTGAACTGAAGTAAGGTTAGGAAAACCCAAAAATTAGGGCTTTTTTTACTTTTGTTTTGACAGTCGTATTGTTGATCAATGGCAAAATAAATACATTATCAGTAGGACAAGAGGATTAATTGATGTTAGTATTCGATTGTGAATGGTGTTTAGTACAAAAATAATAACGAAGGGTATAAATGTCATTCATTACTATTGATTACTTGTAAAATCCGATTGTTTGTGCGACAGAAGTACTTTTCTAGTATTAATCCTTGTTGTTGGTTGTATATTATGTATATTGTTAAAGTCATATTCAGTTGTGAACGAGTACTTTATTGAGTATGTATGTGGTTTTGATCATGTACATGATGTACTAAGTAAAGAATAATGGTGTAGTAGTCCCTACTGTTTTTTGTGAGTAAGTTAATTACACTGTTTGTTTAGTGATGATTATTGTAAACATTACTCTGTTTCTGGGTATGTGTTTAATTGTGTTTGTGTTTAGTAGGTATAATTTATGATTATTTGAGTTGTTAATGATTCAATTCTGAGTTATAAATGATTAAGGTATTTTAATTCTACTATTAGGTAGAAAGAAAAGCGAGAGGATATTACTAAAGACGACATTCATCAAATTCACTAATGAAGAATCCAATCCATTGCTTATTGACATTGAAGATGAAGACAATGAAGGAAACGAAATAGTACAACCTCGGATTAGAAGAGAAGGACAAAAGAAGTGTTCAACACCTAATAAGAAAACTAAAAAACAAACTGGTGGTAATGATATTATATGAAATTTAAAATGTTAAATATCAATTGGAATCTATAGTGATTATGTGTCTTATTTTTTGGACAGGCGTGGGGGAACGCGTTAATCGCACACCAGCTCATTCAATACGAAGGGATCTTAAAGTTGTAGTTTTGAGCTCAGATTCAAGTAATGTACTTGTTTAAAAATAAATTTATTTAGAGTTTGATGTTGTAGTTAGTTTTAATAACGTGTGTTGTTTTGTATTTATTAATAGAAAAGAACATGAAACCCAAAATCAATGTGAAGAAGTTTGATGGAGGAAATTCAAGGTTTTCAAAATCTAAAAAAAATATACAGAAACAAAGAGGTATCAATGATGATTTCATGTAATGTAAGTTGTATATTAAAGTGTATTCAGTTATGATTATGTTGTCTACTTATTGGCAGGTTTGATTGAAAGTTATGACATGACAGAAGATAGTGGAATACATAGGGAAAATGAATTGAGAACAAAAAGACGGTTTGATAGATGTAAAATAAAAGGTGATGAAGTTGTTGTTATAAACTCATGTTCAGGTAGTGATTTTTTTGTTAATAAATTTAGTATAATATTATTTTGGTAATTTATTTATAATCATTTATTGTGTTAAATATGTCTTAACAGGAAAAGATAATGTTACTGTCAAGAAGCTTGATGAAGATGAAGACTCTGATTTTGAAGATGACAAACCTGTGGTAACAAGGAAAAAAAGAAGGCATTATACTTCATTCAAAAATGATGACAAAGAAAATGTTAAGTAATTTAAAAGACAAAAGAATAAAGAAGGAAATGTAGTGAAGGCAAGAAAACTGCCTAAAGTTGTAGCAAGTGATGCAGAAGAAGCAAGGCGAATACAAGTACGGACATCTCCAAATGTTTTGTACAGTTGTATGCATAACCTTAGCAAGGAACAGGAAGCTTATATTTCTTCTATTGGTCTGGGGCATTTGTTGAATATGAAAGTGGATGGGTGTGCATCAATTATGGGGCATTATATTGTAAGGAATTTTGATGCAGATAGGATGGTACTCAAACTTCATCATGGAGATATACCAATCAATCGGCAAGTTATTCACGAAATGTTGGGTCTGCCTCTGGGACATGTTACAATAAAGTCCATGCCTTATAGAGAAGTCATAGACGACACGATAATTGTTTGGAGGAAACAGTTCGAAGATGAAGATAATATTAGACCAAGGGCAGTTCAACAAGTTATTATGCAATCAACACGTGCAGATTTAATCTTTAAAGTAAACATCTTTGTCCTGTTGTGTAATACACTAGGTCAGTCGATGAGCATGGGAACATGTGACATGTCCATGTTATCAAAAGTCACGAAAGACCTGGATCTAAGTGACATTGATTGGTGTGGATATGTTTTTGATTGCCTTAAGGAGACAAAAAGTGCATGGAATCCAAACAACAAAAAAGGATTCTATGTTTGGCTAATTATATTACTGCTGGTAAGATTTGTTTTAAATTCAGCTGTCATTCAATATTGGTAGACTTATGTGTGCAGATTCATTAAAGTGTATTTAAGTAATACATTTTTTATTTGTCTTTGTTGTAGTTTCTATACGTAGAAAGTGTTCGATGCGATTCAGTGAAGATTGTACGATGCAGACCAGCAATATGTTGTTGGAATGTTGATAAACTACGTGAGCGAGAAAGAGTAGAGTGTAGGACAATTGGTCTGGGTATGGGTGAATTGCAAGATCCATTTCAAGTCATCAATGAAGCATCGGGAAATAGTAATGTAGGGCAAGAAAAAGTTCAGGTAATATTTTATTGTATTGAATAATGCATATGAAATTTATTATTTGTTATTTTGGTATAATCTAAATTAATTATATTCATACATTATTTACAGGGAAATGATGCAGGAGGTGTTAAAAGTAATGGTAGAAGGTGTAAGGTATTAATATAATATAATCATTACTAAATAATAAGTTATTAGTACAGCAACTAATATTGTATTACTTTTTGTAGGGAAATCAAAGAGAGGAGATTTTTAGTGGAAGTGGGGAAAGTGTTGAGGTAGTTTACTACCTATTCACATTTGAATAATGAGTTACAATAGTATTAATTAATACTAAGTGACATATTAATGTTTTTATTTGGTTTGTAACGTAATTCTATTGTGGTGACCTAATTAGACAACTATTTCAACAATAAAGGAGATGTACGACATGATATTGTAGCAAAAGAAAGTGTTGGAAGACAAAATAGATGATGCTGTCAAGAAATATCCCGAGAATCAGTTGTTCAAAGAATGGAAAAACAAAGTAAATGATTTGTTTAGTGAATTTTCCGCATCAGAGGAACCAAAACAATCTCAATGGTGGTATGATAACGAGGCTGAAATTGAACGTACGCTGATTCTAGCTACAACTCACAAACAGTTTGACAACTCCCCGATAGCAAAATGTAGTATTCAAATGTCACAGGAATATGCAGACTTCGCTAATAGATCTGGAAGAAAATCTTTTAAGAATACACCACCATCTAAAATGGAAATGCCAATTCCTTTGTCTATAGTACCATTCAACAATGATGAACATTGGGTTAGTAGAAGAAGGTACAAGCCTCGCATGAAATCCGATTATCTGAAATCTCCTTACATTATACGGGCTGTTGATATCATCAAAGGAGTTCGACGGCAGGAAAAACGTGTAGCAGAATGGATATTCTCTCTCCAGGGAGAGCCAAAGTAAGTTGCATTTAAAATATTTTTAAAATTACTTAATTTTGTTGGTTGCTTATTAAAAATAGTATTAATTGGTCACGTCTTTTGCAGTGATATAGTTTTCCACACTTTGGATGGGTTTTCTGCTCAGAGGTTTCACATGGAAAGTTTTTTTCCAACATGTGAACTATTTGGCCATGTCATTGATTGTTGGAGTCAAGTGTTGAATCTTGATGAAAGTAAGTGTGCACCTGAATCGCCTCTGAGAGTTTATTGCAAGACAGATGTGACGGTATAATTTAATATTGTTCAATGTTGATTATACTATTGTTTAAATACAACATATAAATAAGTTAATGAGTTTTTAAAAATGGATCACATAATTCGTATCTTGAAAGTGATTTAACAGAAAGTCAACGTAAAGATAAATTCATTGAGAATCTGGTGCTTTCTATTGAAAATATGGACGCAAGCCTACGTTTTGTTGGATTGGTAAGAGATATATCTCCACATTTTACTTATGTGTTTATTTATCATTGATCAAATATGAATATTAAATAAAGTGAATACGTGTAAATGAATAAATGCTGCAGCTTTTCCTACCAGTCACCCATTCCTTCCACATTTTCCTTTTTGTGATCAATTTACAACACCCAGAGTTTGTAATCATTGACAACAGCAAAGTTGATGATCCTGATGGTGAGAGATATGGTCAGTTGCCCCAAATCATTGTAAGTGATTAATAAAAATTACTTTACATAGTTAATAAAATTTCATATGTGTTGACAATGTTTTCTACATTTTCAGAAATACTACATAGTTGATTACTTAAAATCTCAGAATCATCCAAAAGCTGAGATGTTTTCACATGTGATGCCACATAGACTGGAAATGCCTTGGAGAACAATAAACAACAACATTGATTGTGGTGTGTTTACGATGCGTCACATGGAAACATATATGGGTGGAAGTATGAAGGAGTTTAAAGCTGGGTTCAAGAACGAGTCTTCTGCACAAGATGATCAACTTGTTAAACTGAGGACAAAGTATTTATACAAAATCGTCACTCATGAATATAACGTGCAAAAGGATTATGTGCTGCAAAAGGTTGATGAATTCCACAAGATTCCTTCAAGACAACGTTCTCAACTGTTGGCCATTGCAAAGGAAGAAATTCACAGGAGATTGGATGATTTAAGTTAATTCTGTTAAAAAAGTTATTTTAGTTATGACTTCAATGGTTTCTTTGGGATAGTTTTAAAACAATGGTTTTGTATGCTAAGGATATTAACTTGGGTTGCTGAACGTACAATAGTTCCTTTTGGTTTGCTAATTTTAGTAATGGATTAGTGATATTTTAGTAGTTATAATTTTACATTAGCATTTGAAAAATTAAGTTATGTTAAAAAATGATGATTAACATGGATGGTATAATTTTAGTGTATATTCAGGAATGATTCTTACTAACAAACATTTGTTAATATGATATGTTACTATGACCATACAATCAGAATTTTTAATAATTAAAGTGAGTATATCTATATTATATAATGATTATTGTTGGGTTTATATCTTAAAGTATGTTGTTATTCAAATATTGAATAATAGCATAAATACTTGAATTATTCCTAACATATTGTACTTTAAGTGCAATTTGTTTTAACTTAACAAAAGAGTATTTAACAATTTTCATATCATCAATATGTTGAAAATAATTAATGTATTTACGATGTTATTCATTATTGACTATAATTAAGGGTTTAAAGTCGACCATGGTTAAAATTATGACTAAAATTTACCCAAAAGCAAACGTAAATCAATATATGATGTATAGGTGTTTTAAAAGTTAATCGTACAAACATTTGTTATTAAGATATACTACTAACAACATACAATAAACTATGAATACTGCTTGAATTGTATATGACTATAGTATATAATGATTGAGGTTTTTATAATTTCAAGAAAGGAAAAGTATATCTATTCTAAGTGCGAACTGTTTTAATCAGATAACAGAGGTTTAAATGTCAGATAATATCATTAATCTGTTAGGATTACCAAATTTGGCATTGCTATTATTCATCGTTGAATAAAACAAAACGTTAAAAATAATGAAAGTGTTTTAAGATAACATAACATACTAAATCATAGAAACATATTCTTATTCATAAATCTAATAGAAAAGTAAAATCTATTGGGAAAACGAATGGGCCATTTTAAGCTGCTTTTGACTCTCGTGCAAGTCTTACTTTGCAAGTCCTCCAATTATGGTTAACATATTGATTGCAACCTGTGCACATTCTGGTTTTTTTCTTTGCAGCTGCAAAGGCTTTCTCAATAGCACTAACCATTCTTTTCTTAGTTCCACTACCTTTGGTACGTATAGATGCAGGTGGATGGATATTTATTTCATCAGGAATGCTGCGTATTCCAAGCATCCGAATAATTTATTCTTCATCGTTATCAGGTGATGTTTGGTTTGAACTGCCAAACTCCATTGCTGCCTGCTTCAACGTACGTGTTTTTTCAACAAATTCCAACAATTTCTCCTTGCTTCTTTTGAAATGATCCAAGCAGTATTCAATATTGATGTATGCCTCTGTTAGAAGTTTAAAGGTGTCATCTTCTGTTTCCATGGCAACATGTTTCATGGCAAGAAAATGGCTGGAAATTGCATCCCTTCTCCATCTTCTTAGAATATACTGCTCTGGAATCTCTTCAACATGGTTGTTTTTCAATACAGCAAAAATATGACGACACAAAATGCCAGTACGTATGAAGTGATTGCACGAACATTTAACTTCTTTTTCAGGCAACTTTAGTTCAACCTACATTGTATAATAAAAATAATGTATGTTAGTAACTAATTGAATTAACATATTAGTTGGTGATTATTGCATAATATTGAAAAAAATATATGTAATTTAAAAATAATGATATAATATACTTGTATGATGACTAATGAAAAGCGTTTAAACGATGAATATAACCTTGCATTTTATCTTCAACTGTTTGCTCTTATCCGTTTGTGTAATCATAACAACTTGCCACCCATCAATCTTTTCAACACTGTCGATAGAACAGTACCAGGCTGCTTTAAATATTTCCTTTTTGACCTCATAGAACTTGGAAGCGTCATTTCATGCTTTGCATTTTTTGTATCATGTTCTAGTTTCTGTTGAACATTTCGTTGCTTTCCAATTACGGTGCCGTAGTTCATCATGAAATAGATAAGCAAATTAACAGAGTTAGAGTATTTATTAAAAAAATTAGTTCACGCTTTCAGACCTTGAAGTAGTTTTCATTAGACCGTGTAGTGGCATGTTTTTAAAATAGGCTGGAATCCAAAGTTTTCGATCCCTGTACATGTCTTTGAACCATCTTTAGTCCTGTAGTTTGAATTTTCTCATAAGCAGTTTCCACCTTGATTCAAACACTTCAGGCTCGATGTAGACATTCCAAACAAGCTTCGTAAAACGCTTTCGAAAATCAGTGTTTTTCAAAAAATCGGCTGAAACCTAAAAAAAATAGAAATTTATAAGATTAACTATGAATAAACAATATGTATGCTAATCGTTTTTAAAAATATGTAAACTGTGTAAATCATTGCTGAATAAAACATGTTGCGTGTTAACTTAAACCAAAATATACACACCTTGGCTTGTAGTTTTTTCATAATGTGCCACATACATAAACGATGATTAGAAGTAGGAAATATTGCTTCAACGTCCTGTAGAATTGTTGGATCTTGGTCTGTTAACACTAATTGAGGGTGTTTTACATGTGCTTTCAAAAAAGCTTCGAGCAACCAACGATAAGATTCTATTGACTCGTTGCTTAACAAACCTGCTCCAATGTTTATTGAACGTTTGTGGTTATCAATGGCTGTAAATGGCACAAAAATCATTCCATATCTGTATCAAAAAGGTAATTAAAAACAAATTCAACATTGATTATAAACTCAAAAAACATCAATATTCATATTTAAAGAAAAAAAATGTATAATAAGTATAAGAGCATACTTATTTGTTCGAAATGTAGCATCAAATGAGATCACATCTCCAAACTCCTTGTAATATAACTTATCGGTTTCATCCACCCAAAACATTGCGTTTAACACACTATCAACACATTTATACTCAAATGTGTAGTTATGTAACTCATCTTTCCTCATGTTCATTTTGTCAACAACCAGTTGTGCATCCTTGTCACCTATAATGTTTCCCATCTTCCTTCTAAAATTTTTATAATCAATTGCTTCAGGGCCAACGTTTTCATAACCTCCTTGCAAACTAGCTTGTAACTTTTGTGCCTTTGTTGCACCAATGTTAGATGTTAAAGAACGCACTATAAACTCCTTGTCTTTATAACTAAGTCGTCGTGCACGTTTGGAATACCGTCTTTCTTCTTTAGTCTATAGGGGGTGGTTGTGATTCTCTTCAAACTCATATATTTTACAAGCATTAGTTTGCATATGTAACCTTTCAAACTTTATCACTGCCTTGCAGTCCGTGATTTTGAAGTTTGAGTTTCGTTTATTCCTTCCACTTCCCTCAGGATCCAAAGTGTCGGTTGATCTGTTAGGTATTTTACCCATTTTGTTGCACACTACATACCTTTTTTTAATGGTTTTGTCACCAAACCTCGTTACTGTATTTAACCTGACACCAAAACCTGTTTTATCTGCATATAATTTATACATTTCAACCGCCTCCTCTAATGATTGATATATAGCATCTACATCTGGCATAAAATCTTTAGGAACAATAGGTTTCCACAACTTGGTTTTCCCACCAGGCGAGTCAACAACATTACTATTGAATGATTCCTCTTCAGAATCAGTTCGATTTGTACCTGTTTTTTAAGACAACAAAAAACAATAATGCGACATGCAAGACATGATATAAATTTCTATCAATTACGTATACATAAACTACAGAATTTTATAATCATAATCAACGTCTGTGAAACAATAATCAAAGTTGAAGTGTTTACTCATTTTAATCGTATTAACGCATAATCACCAATGATTATCAAACTTAATCAACATTGTATTAAACTTAAGAGAAAATGTACAACGAGGGACTCCTGTACAACGTCTGTGAAACCGTAAAAAAAGTTGAAGTGTTTACTCATTTTAATCGTATTAACGCATAATCACCAATGATTATCAAACTTAATCAACATTGTATTAAACTTAAGAAAAAATGCACAACGAGGGACTCCTATACAACGATCTGTGATATACACTAGCATTAAGTAATTAATACATACAACGTATATGATTAATCGTATACAAATATGTACCGAATAAATGACAGGTCTTATTCATCATATACAAAAATTCAATAATTATTGTAATACACGATCTGTATTTACAAGATGTTGTATTGTTTTCATTTTTTACCTTCACTCGCATAATCAGATAATTGATTTCTTCCGCTGTATTGATCATCCGAATGATAGAGATCGTCGTCATCATATTCATTACAGTTGAATGCTTCGTCGCCATATTGATCATCATCTTCTGTATCATCGCTACTGTAACCAAAACAGTCCGACATCGATATTGATTGGAATCACGAATGGTAAACTGCGTTGTTATCTTCAACCGTAAATGATGAACCATATACAAAAGTCGATTGACTGAAATCCCGAATGCTATACTAGAAATTGTATCTTCAATTCCATATCTCCTTGAACGATAACTATGGAATATCCCTTAATTATAGGTAAATATTAATGGATAATATAGTGATTATTAAATGTATTTTATTAATTAAAAATTAGATTAAATACAAATTTACTTAAATACCCTAATAAAATGATTGGCTGATAAGTGTTCTCGCGTTCTCAACCTTTTAGGCGTTCTCATTTGATCATACTCCTATATATATATATATATATATATATATATATATATATATATATATATATATATATATATATATATATTATGTTTACTTAAGATCTATGTTGGATGAAAGATCTAAACCTCTTTCTTTTCAGATCTAAACTTTTCCTTCCAGATCTGAACCTTTTCTTTCATATCTAAACTTTTCCTTCCAGATCTGAACCTTTTCCTTCAGATCTAGACTTTCTCACTTCATATCTAAACTTTTTAGATCTAAACTTTATATATGAATAATTTATACTTGAGATCTATGCTTTTAAACTTCGTTTTCATATCTGAACTGTATATGTATTTTATATCTACAAATATGTTAGGTAAAACATGGGTAGATGAAATAGTTGGTGTGTGATGAAATAAAATGATGAGAGGCCTCGGTGTTGACGATGATCCAGTCATCTAGTGTAGTATGGATGACGACCACAAACTTTTTTAGGAAGTCCAGTGGAACGCTAGTAGACTCGCAACCTGTAAGTGTTTGTGAACGATGTGTTCACCGGTGTACTCCAATCTCCCCTATGATTGCATTACGGACCTATATGGTTGAGGAATCCCCTTAGCAGTAGTGTCCATCCCGATGAAATTCTTTAGGATAGGTCCCTTATAATAGATGTTTTAGGGACGTAAAGTGAGGATAACGGGAACTGGTAATCGGGTTGGATAATTGTTGAAAATAATAAACTTATTTATTGTGAGTTGAAAACCCTATATGCTCATCAGACTCCCCAGTCTGACCCACTCAGTTTCTTGTATTACAGGTAGTGTCAAGGGCATAGTTGGATGATCTGACGAAAGATTATAGATTTTAGGCCAGTAGAAAATAAATAGAATGTTGTAAGGTCTATGTTGTTTTGAGGCCAAATTTTGTTTTGTGGCCTATGATGTTTTTGGTTTATGCTTATGATCTATATCGATGTTGACATCTCGAGTTTGTAATATAATGAAAATATATTTCTTTAAGGAAATGCTTTGATAAATCTTTATCATATTTTGTTTTGAGAACAAATTCCGCAACACTTTTCTTTGAAAGATTACTCTGATTTTATTATAAAAGCATAAACGAAATCGGTCTTTTCTGGCCGTGAAAATAAGGATGTCACAGATACACGAAAATTAGCTCTCGTTTTTCTTCAAACACTCATAAAAAAATCTTTCTAGCAATTTGGCTTATGATTTATATGCCTAGAATCGTAAGTGTCATTTTGGATTATCTTAGGCTGAATTTCTTGTAACCCAGACATATGGTAGAAATATCAGTTCGAAAAATGTTCACACGATCAAAATTGATATCCAAATCTCCGCTACAAATCCTATTTATCTACAGAAGAATGTGCTAAAGCTAAAAAAGAAGAGTATGCATCAAAGGTTGAAATTTTGGAATTTTGGAAATATAACAAATTTTGGAAATATAAGGTTGAAACCTATTGCATTTTGTTAAGTTATAGTTTTTAGATTTGAAGTGTACTTTTTTTAAGAGGATTAAAATTCAAATTTAATAGGTCGTTGAGATGGCGGTCTATTTTGAAAGGTTCTGAAAAATTATTATCGAAACAAATTCTTTGGTTCTCCACCATTTTCGTTCCTTACTCTTCACCACCACAATTCTCTCACTAGAATCATGTCAATTGGGTCTATTTGTCTCTTATTTAGCGAATTTGCATCATCTTGTACGATCATTAGGTCCCCGTGCTTTGCTATATCGTGGTTCGATCCCCATTGAGGAATTGAGGTGATCAAAATTTTAATCTCTTTCAAACCACTCTGCTATATAACTGAAACTTTGTATACGAATTCATGATTCCTTTTAATGTTTATCACATTGCTGATTGTTGTACGAATTCACCTTTTAAGGTACTGGTTATTAATTTGTTATCATATGAATGGAACATGATCTTCAGTTGTTCCTCAATTTCATGATTCCGAGTTAATGTCCATTGCGTTTATCATCTTTGAAAGAGAATGGATTTCAATGTTGATGCTTGTAGGGATCAATCATCTATAATTGTTCATATTGAATTCTTAATATGGAGTTGCACCTTTTAATCATGTCTGCATTGAAAATGGCGTCATGAATTCATGGTTATCTAACTGATCAATGGTGACCTTGTAATTTGTGACATGCTCGGGTTCGATATCTCAAAATGTAGATAATCTTCAAAATGTCAATCATAAGGCAATTTATTGTATACACCAATATAATAATTTAGTAATACTGTAACATGTAGCATGCTGAACAAATGTTTGATGAATCAAAAGGCAAAAAATTTATAGAACATTTATGCATCTGTTGGTTATTATTTTGCAGATATAGTATTTGAAAGGGGAACTCCATATATTTTTGGTATATAGAGGGAAATCAGGGCTTGTTAGTTTTATTCCCTCTCATCCTTGTGGAGAGAGGGAACATCAATTCATTAGCCTTTTTCAAAATCTTGTTGTGCCTGTGCTCTTGTTAAGCATATAAAATGAAGTCGCTTACTGGAGACGAGATAAATCAAGGTGGTGGACAAGAGCCAGGTGCACATGGAGAAAAGATATTTGTCTCTGTGAGGGTGAGGCCTTTGAATGAAAAGGAAATTGCCAAGAATGATTCTTGTGATTGGGAATGCGTAAGCAATGACACAATCCTTTACAAAAGTGGCTTAGCAGAACAACGATCAACACACCCAAATGCCTACACATTTGGTAAGCAATATCCATCTCCATGTGAAACTATATTCTTGAACTTCATATCCTTTAAAAGAATACCCACAAAAAGTTTCTAGTATATTGTTTATTTCTGACTTGTGATTGTTATCTTGGAAACAGACAGAGTATACGGATGTGATAGTACAACAAAACAAGTGTACGAGGAGGGAGTCAAAAAAGTTGCTCTTTCAGCTCTTAATGGCATTAATTGTGAGTCGTATTAACTTATTATCATGATATTGAATAATATTGCGTATGGTGTTGTTAATTAAATTGTTTTTGCAGCAAGTGTCTTTGCATATGGGCAGACAAGCAGTGGGAAGACATACACCATGACTGGAATCACTCAATATGCGATATCAGATATATTTGATTACATCAAAAAGGTAATTGAAGAGAAAAAATGAAATTTATTTTTTATGTATAACTTAATCTTATGGATAAGTTTTTTGTATACAGCAAAATGATAGGGAATTCGTGCTGAAATTTTCTGCCATTGAAATCTACAATGAATGTGTTAGAGACCTTCTTAGTGCAGATGGTACTCAACTCAGACTCCTTGATGATCCGGTGGTGAGTGTTGTCCTATTTTTAGTGAAAATAGTCCATTTATTAAACAAATATTTTGAAAATTTTCAATTTTTTTTTTTGATATCATCAGAAAGGGACAGTTGTAGATAAACTCACAGAGATCCGTTTGAAAAACTGGACCCATCTAATGCAACTCCTTGGCATGTGCGAAGGTAACATTTATTAAGCCCCATTTGTTGTATTGTATTTGGGGTGTATATGTATTGGACTTCAAATACGCCTAATTGCCCCCTCATCCTCATAATCTAAAATTAGCCATTCTGATAATGTATTTGGAATTCCAATTTTGTAGCTCAAAGACATATTGGGGAGACATCAATGAACGAAGTGAGCTCAAGGTCCCACCAGATTATCCGATTGGTACTCTATGCATATCAACAACTTTAAACAAACTTAAACTTTCTTATATCTTGACTTCTTGACTAATTGACTTGACTCATTATTTTATTTTTTTCAGACAATTGAAAGTTCCCCCAGCGAATTCGCAAGGATTGGCAGTGCAAGCAGCCTTACAGCTACTGTGGTATGAACATTGAATGCTTCACCTTCAGTATATATATTTTTTTTCTCTTTTGATTCTTGTTATAGATTCTTGGAGTTTAAATTAAAAGTATCCAAATTTGGTTTTTTGTGTAGAACTTTGTTGATCTAGCAGGAAGTGAACGTGCTTCCCAAACCTTATCAGCTGGTACACGGCTAAAAGAAGGATGCCACATAAATCGCAGTCTACTAACACTTGGAACTGTTATCCGCAAATTGAGGTTTGCACTTTCATTGGTCTATTTTCTCAAAATACAAATACAATACAACTTTTGTAACAAACATGTTTGTTTATAATGTGGATGCAGCAAATCAAGAAACGGTCACGTGCCTTACAGAGACTCAAAGCTAACCCGTATACTACAAAACTCTCTTGGAGGCAATGCAAGAACTGCAATAGTATGCACTTTGAGCCCTGCACATGCTCATCTTGAACAATCAAGAAACACCCTTTTGTTTGCTGTGTGTGCCAAGGAAGTCAGAACCAGTGCCCAGGTGAATGTGGTCGTGTCAGAGAAAGCATTGGTCAAACAGTTGCAACGAGAAATGGAAAGATTGCAAAGAGAGTTGAAGAACATGTCTGCAGCAAATAATAACGAATCTGTAATCAAAGAAAAAGAGTCTCAAATAGAAGATGTCAGTATAGTATCCCCATTACATGTTTGATCTAATAGAATCCATAAGTAACTAACTTTGTTTTACTGTGACTACAGATGCAACAAGAGATAAAAGATTTGACTCAAGAACGTGATCTTGCTCGAACTCGCCTTGAGGAAATACTAAGAGCAGCTGGAATTGATCAGAGTTTACTTCCATGGGTATATTTGTTTTTTTTTTCTTTTGACATTTAAAATCCTCATAATGTATTCTGTTATATGATGTAGAACGAGTCTCGGCCCTTGCGTACTGGTTCATGGGACGGGCGTTTACCATCATCAGATACATCCTTCAATGCTCCAATCACCACATACAGCAAGGATGAATTAAACATCCCAAATGAAGACTCCTACTTTTTTGATAGAATCTCCTCGAGTCAGTTCATGGATCGATATTTACCTGACCCATCCCACGAATGGGAGAAATCAAGGTCAAATTCATCAGGCAGCTGCAAAGAACTAGAGTGTATGGAGAATGATCAGGAGGAGCAATCTTCTCGCTCTTCGGGTTCTTCAGTTGTGGACAAAACTTATTCAAGAACTGCAAGTTTGACAAGAAGCACGAGCTGCAGTGCGGTTATTGAAGAGATGACTCCTGAATACAATGTGGTGGCTGAAAGTATGGTTACCAAGGAAGTTGAAGGGGATGCATCCGGAAGAAGTCTTCAGTCCAAATCAGAATCGGATATCAAATCGATGTGCAGACAAGATTCTGATGAGAAAGACATGAAGCAGAGTGAGGGGAGTGTTTTTATCTATTCTCCAACCAGAACACTTAAAGAAGTCATGAGGGATGATCTTAAAGGAGAGTACGTCAATTACATGGTAAGGAGTGGACACAATAGTTGTTGATTCATGAGTCATGAGTCATGAGTATGTTGTTATTGATTTGGTTATGATATCAGGCGGAGACACCTCGAGCCATTGGATCAGCAAAGGAAGATAATGACTGGGAATTGTTGTTTGAGGAGCAAAGAAGGAAGATAATCAAATTGTGGGATGAATGCAACATTCCATTGATTCACAGGACCTACTTTTTCTTGCTCATCCAAGGCGATCCATCTGATTCCGTCTACATTGAGATCGAGCTCCGCCGACTATCCTTCCTCCAGAAAGCAGTAGATCACGCCTCAAGGTTTGCTTACACATATCATAATACTTACATTTCATTTGTTTACTCGTACTGATATCTTTGTTTGTTTGTTGATGGGTGGGTAATAAAATAAAAGCACAAGGGCAATGGATTTGGAGAGGGCGATGCTAAGCAGGAAACTATTGAGGAAATACTCAGCAAAGGAAAGGGAAGGTCTTTTTGTCAAGTGGGGAGTTGATTTGCAGTCACGAAACAGGAGGGTACAATTGTCCCAACTGCTATGGACAAAAACAGATGACATGGAGCATGCTAAGGAGAGTGCTGAGATTGTTGCAAAGCTTGTTGGACTTGTTGATCCAAGCCAAACACCAAAGGAGATGTTGTTTGCCCCAACGCAGGAATCACAAACCATGCGCCCCAGCTGGAGGGACACCTTCTCTTTGCTCGGATATTAACTATCTCATCAAAACCCCAACCACCAAAAATATCCTACCATAATAATTAACATATATATCAATTTACCAATAATGGTGGAAGCTATATACATATAGCAGCATCATGCGTGTACCTTTGATTTGTACTTGATGCAATAAAAATATTACTTTCATCATATGATATCACTATGCATGCAAACTTGTATTTTGTTTTACTTTCATTCAACACAATTGCAAACTGATCTAACAATGAAAACAGTAATTTAAAAAAAAAAAAAAAAAAAAAAGCTGAAAGCTACATATGATATGATATATTTACAGATTATGATTTGAGGACGGCTCCTTTTGTGATCTTCCATCCTGCTTTAGCATCATGTGACATCTCGTACCTGGTTGTGTAGGTTGAATTATACGAGTCATTGTTTTCAGGGTTGGTCAAATCTGTCAACTGAGCAGACTCTTCCAGGGTTGCTTCAACAACAGCTAGGCCTCCATCAAGGGAGATGGTGACACTGTCAATTGTAATATTTAAGAGACTGTAGTCCCAAAACCAACTGTGTTCACCAATTTCAATTGCTCTTTCTTGCCAGATCTTCAGCATCTGACCATCCAATATCTGCAATTTTGAAAAATATCCACATAAATAAATATAGTATCTTTTGCACGTTTCATTTTAGGACCAAAAGATGCAATATTTTACCAATCACCTATCTACATATCAGTAAAAAGGTGAACATTGTTGCGTAACAAAGTGAATCCAATAGAATTTGGTGGAAACTTTTCTCATAACTTTTAAATAGTCTAGAAAATAATAAAGTAACAGCTTCTTAGCAGTTGTATAAGAATGCATAGTTGTGATAAACTAAAAAACACTGACTTCACCTCTGACAATTTTTCATGGCAATGATCAGGTCCAAGGGCCTGGGATTTAATGGTCTGCCACTTGCGAACTAGACTTTCTGCAAGTCTTGCATCCATTCTAGGAATTTCTACAGCATCTTCACTTACAGACTCCCCTGCTGCAATGATTGGAAGAATGAAAGATGGATGGGTCAACTTGGTAATAATATCATATTCTAAATTCAAAATACATCCACCAATATAGAAAATAATAGTGTTATTATGTGGTAAAATCAATAATTTGACATAAAACTACAAGTGCTTTTCGGTATTAGAACATACCCACGTTGATGACATCGGAAGCCATAGCTGAACCAACTTCTTTGTTGGTAGTAGAAGAAGGGCCTCTCTTGGATGGCATAAGTTTCAATCCAGCCAAAGTCAACAGCCCCACCACCACCCCACCACACATAATCTTCACCGCAGCATCTTTTATCCTATAAGTAATCATTTCTTGTTCCTTAATCTCATCAACAGTAATCACATCCACCGGAAAACCGCCATCCTGCCGCCTGTCCAACTCACTCTCCACCACAAAAGAATCATCAAACTCACGCCTAACACTCTCTGTTTCACCAACAGGGAAAACCTTCTGTAACGCCTTAATTGCCCCTATCTTTACGCTATCAAGAACCGCAGTAGCTCCGGCACCGATCCTCGCAATGGCAGCGGCAGCCGCCAACGGTGAACCACCAACTCCCGCCAGCCGTTCCAAATATCTTAGTACAACCGGATCATCATAGTAATCCACAAGCCTAAATTGCACATCCGTTGTCTCCCGGAATCTTGGAAACACAACCTCCATTAACCATGTTTC
Organism: Lactuca sativa; assembly: GCF_002870075.4. Taxonomy (NCBI): domain Eukaryota; kingdom Viridiplantae; phylum Streptophyta; class Magnoliopsida; order Asterales; family Asteraceae; genus Lactuca; species Lactuca sativa. The sequence continues at coordinate 19,757,625 of NC_056623.2, read as the reverse complement.
TAGGAGCTTACAAAGGCCTGGAAGGAGGTCGTTTTCAGGGTCATCTTGGGAATTTTCCATGACAAATGTAGTGATAGACGGGTCCCGGTAATGTGAGTTTTCATTATTTAAGCCTAACCATGAACGACATTCGTCTACTTCACCTACTAGAAGCGAACAGAGACCTCTTTCTAATGCGAAATCAATCTCACGGCTTTCTTTAATGTTGTAAAGAGATGAATTGCCTAATGGGGTTACTTTGATTTGTTGAAGTTGTTGAAATAAATTGTCTGCATCTTGAATAAGATGAGGCTTTTTATCCATGAAAGCTTGTGCTACAAGTGCTAAAGCAACTCCATAAACTTCAAAACTTTCTGCTGGGATGTTACCTGGTGTGGCTACAAAGAGTTCAACCTTCAAAAGAGAAAGAAAAATCATCAAAAGAAACAAAAGATAGTAGATTTTATAGGAATATCAAGAAAGTATATAAAAATTGCTAACCTGCTCCGCTGCTGTCATCCTCAAATAGGCTTCATTCATGAAATCTTCACGTGTAAAACCGCCAGCAACAGCGGCGGCACCACCTCCTCCAACTGCCCATAAAATATTGCGTACACCTTGAAGACCTTCCATTCTTCTTGTTCTGTATTCATCATCAAGAGGTAAGGCCAGAAGCTCTAGAACATAACGTGGGTTTATCTCTTCCAAAGTTTCATCAATTTGTGCTTGTAGATCTGGTGCAAGGCTGCTTGCACCTTCTTCCTAAATGAGAGCAGATAAACAAGAACAACATAATTAACCATGGGGTTTCACGAACTTAAAACTTCATTAAAAGTCGTACCTGTAATAACTTCAGTGCCCTCTCCAACAATTCACAACCCTTGATATAATCTGGAGGAGACAAGGCCATTGTGTCCCTTGAAATTTCAACATAGGACAGTGCCATTGCCAACACAACATCTTGCTTAAATGATTTGGGTAGTCTCTCTTTCAGTAAACTTTCACCAATTTCAAGCACTAATTCATCCTCTCCAGCTTCTTGCAATACACACAGGGCTCCAGGAACCTTGAAAAGTTTAATATAAACTAAATTTTAGTCAATGTTGTTCATAAAAATCATAATCAGGACTAGTAAGTAAGATCGCTGGCTGACTTCTTCTTTCTTCAGTTATTCTTTCCTGGTCAATTCTAGTGCAATTCATATATAATTCTGCATTTCTCTGATGGAATATAACACTAAAAGAGGGATAGGGAAGAGAATAAGAGAATTACATTGTCCCATGGAACATCGGTGAGGATTGTATCGAATTCTTCATCTGCAAGCCCTTTATTATATTCTCTTTTCGAGCTAGGGTTTGCTAGGGTTTCACAAGCTGCTTGAAGAATCTGCCTCCGGCTAATCAATGCATCGTCACTATAGCCATACTGAGGTGGTTTCAAAGCTCTAGCTTCATAACATCTTCTAATTCCGTCTCCGAGGAAGTGAGCCTCCGCGCCGAGCACTCGGTAGAAGTCGATGGGGATAGACACGTGGCGGTCAGGGGCGGTAGAGAGCGTGGGAGGGTAGGGTGGAGTGAGGGTAGTGGCGGTTAGGTCGTTAGGGTCGGCATTATTGGTCGTGGGCAGGAATTGGAAGTCGGAAAAGAGACGGTGGGCCCATTTGCTAGCGGAGAAGCTACTGGAAACGGTATTACTGCTACTAGGTCCACCGCTGATAGCGTGCGGTTTTAGGTGTTTCTTAGTGTTTGAAGTCGGAAACGGGGTGGACAACGGAACACAGACGCCGATTCTCAGGTGGCCGAGAGCTTCCATCGGAATGCAACTTTTCAGTGTCGTTACTCAGATATTCCGACTTGTAGCGAGATTTTGATGTAAAGTTTCGTTTCACCTCTTTTAGTTTTGATAATACCTAAACGACCCTTATAATTTCCAAAAAAACTTTACAAAATTTTACAAGTGCCATAGGAAAACAAAAAGAAATTATATTATGCATGGACACATAGCTATATCATCATTATTATATTATGTAAAAAGCCACTACACTCTTTATATAACTACACTTATACATGCATTCATGAAATATATAAAATCATAAGTTTTCCGCCACTAAGGTTTCCATCAAGACAAGTGTAAATTTTCAATAATTAGTCCATAATATTGTTAATTAATTACAACTTAAGGTTAACCTCAAAATCCTACATACACTATAAAATAGAAACCTATGCTTAAGACACCCTTAACCTTTAATCCCCCGAGACATCAATTTTGATAGTTTATTCGAGCTCAAAACTACGGATAATAATGTTATATGCCTAGTGTTTACCGCATTCACCGACAACCTTGCAAGTCACTCCTAGAACAATATCAAATTACATTAAATGATCATACTTAGTGGTTCACTCCACGAGACTTAAAATAATGATGATATTTAGTTGTTCACTCTACAAGACTTCAAATAAAATTCATGACTCTAAACATTTTTGTCACTAGGTTATAAATAAAGCCTATTAAGGTTCTAAAACCACATTAAAATATCCAAAACGTAGGGATTTTAAAAATTTTCCATACAAATATAAACAATAACATATCATCTTAGAAGATTTTACACGTTATGTGTTTACCCAACATCACAAACACAAATGTGTTTCCGAGAATGGCTCATACATGTAACAAAACAAAAGCAATTATAATTATTCAAAGTATCAAAATGAACCATCCCATATCATCACTTATCCTAAGTCAAGTAGCTCTAATAACAAACTCACATAGCATCAATTAATGTCAAATTTTATTATACATCTAACTCATACAATATATAGACAAACCCGGTTTTAAGTGGGGGCAAGATGTAGGCATGCAAAAACCGGTTTTTTTTCTGAACCGGACCGGTTCAGAAAACCGGTTCGGTTCCGGTCAACGTAGTCAAAACCGGTTCAGCCCCAAAAATATCCGAACATGTGTAAACCGGTTCGGTTTAATAGAAACCGGTTCAGCAAAAACCGGTCCAAAAACGGTTCAAAACCGGTTCGACGCAAATAAGCTTTTTTTTGTTTTGTTTTTTTGTTTTTGGGCTAATAAGTGTAAAATAGGAATGATTTTTTTTTGTTTAGAGTATAAAGCACTGGATTGTCTTAAACCAAAAAAAAATTTGGCTTCATAGTAGGTGGTTTGGGGGATTGGGAAGGCAAAGATATCAATGTACCTCCCGAGCTCGCTACTTGGGGTGTTAGACCGAGCTCGTTTGGAATTTTCATTCCTCAAAGTATTATAAAGCCTAATCGTTTCGTTATTTTGGTGAGAAGTGGATCCGGATGCCCCCGTATTTTGCATCATGTCATGAATGTTTGTTGAACCATATTTTGTTAAATAAACTTCAAACAAATTTTGAAACTTCCTTTGATGCATAATCCATGTCATCATCCATTAAACCCAAATCGTAACAAATATTTTCAATTAAAGTCTCAACCCCCCCCCCCCCCCCCCCCAACATTTAGAGTCGGATTCAAAGCGGCGGAACAAGTAATAATGGGAGACATTTATTGAAAATATTTTTTAACTTTGCTTTCATCGGTTTCATCATATTAGCAAACATTGTGTTCTTCATTTCAAACTCATTTATTTTCGCACACATTAAAAAAATTTGGTTTAAAACTAAACAACTTGTAGGATAATAAACACCCGATAAAAAAGTAGTTGTTTTTTTTAAAACATCAAGCATGTCTGTAACAAGTTTGATAGTATCCCAACTTGATTCCAGATAAGTCGTAATCTTATTACGGTCCGCAAGGTTGTCATGGAACATTTTTAAAGTATCTTTTTGACGTAAGGCACATTCAAACATTTTGCAAGTGGAGTTCCATCGGGTATTATTTTCCCAATTCGGACCTAAAAAGAGGGCATTCGCATCGACACAAAATTGCATATAATTATGATATCGAGCGTTACTAGAACTAAAAATATCTTTTAGCATGTCTTTGAAACCATCTGTTATAGTTTCAATGCTAGTTAGTCCATCTTGCACAACCAAATTAATGATATGTGCAACACATCGACTATGAAAAAAAAACACCATCGCAAATTGGTTTATATTTTAGTTTTAGTTGTCCAACCGCGGCAGTGTTGTTTGAAGCATTATCAAAAGATATAGAAAAAATATTTCCTTCAAGTTTATAAGTTTTGATCACACAATCTAAAATTTTAAATAAATTTCTACCGGTGTGCGGGTACTCAAACAATTCAAACGTAATCGTACGCTTCATCATTACCCAATTAGTTGGATTAATCCAATGAGCGGTAACACAAAGGTACGCATCCGGTGAACCGTGAGGAGCCGTCCAAACATCACAAGTTAAATTCACACCGGTTTCTAAAGATTGAAATCCTAAAATCATTTCATTTTTTGCAAGTTTCCACATTTCAATACAATCACGTCTAATAGAAGTACGACTCACATGGCAATATCGTGGTTGGAGAGTATCTTGGATGAGTGAAGTCAATCGTTTGCTGTCGAAGTGGTCAAAGACAAACATTCTTGAATCACGAACTTCGCCATCTTATCCCGAACTTTACTCAAATTGTAACTCCACAATGTTGCATCATTCGTCATTGTTGTTTGATTATGTATCGGCCCAAATTTCACCGCGGGGCATCTTTTGGTCATATGAGTTTTCAATGTCGAATTCCCTTTTTCATTAAAATAAGCACCATATTTCTTGCGTCGCGCTCTTTTTGTACCGTTCGACATTACACACAAATCATAGTTGCACCAAATAGCCGGATTTCTATTTGTTTCTTTGATGCTAACAACGGTAGGATTGTTTGATGAATCTCCAACACCAATGGAAGCCGAATCCATTGTTTGAATTAAGATGGTTTTTTGAACTAAGAGAGGTTTTTTGAGGAATGGTTAAGGTAAAGTGGAGACCTAAACATCTAATACATATATATATACTATAAGGAATGGTTAATATGGTCAAAAAAGAGCCAAAATCGGGTCCTTAACAGCCTCAAACGGCTATATAGCCGTTAGGAAAAGACAAAAAAACGGTAACATTCGAAAACCGGTTCGGAAAACCGGATCATCACCGGTTCAGCAAACCGGATAAAAAAAAACGGTTCCAAACCGGTCTCAAAGCGAAATTGGACGGATTGGTCGGATCGGTTCACATGCGGTTCGGTTCTTAAGTGAACCGGTTCAGGCCTAAACCGGTTTCCGGTTCAGCGACCGGTTCGGTTCCTGAACCGGTTTTTTTGCACACGCCTAGGCCAAGATGGACATGTGCAGGGCCCAAATGTTTTAGGAGTCCAATTTTTGTTTAATGCTATATTCAGGAATAGGCCCAAAAATACAAAGGATAGATCGATCAGTCCACAGTCCGCACGCGAAGGCAGAAGGCAGACGGCCAGACGCGATCATTCAAGGCTTCAAGCGAGGGAGTTGGTCACAGGTGGGGCCGCGTGTGCGGTGCCTGGTTCTTCGTCTTCATCAAACCCTCTAGGTATCGGCTCTTCCTCTCAAAAGGTACTTCCATCATCTCATAATTCTTCATTCTTCAACTTCTTGTAGTTAGGTTTGAACTACCATCCAAAATGATACGCTATTCTTGTCAATTCCTTCTTGCAATATGGTCTAGGTAAACTATATAAATGAACAAATGTCATCTTAATTATGTGAATATGGTGTGATCACTAATTATTTTAGGTGATGTAAAGATGCTCGAAAATCGAAACGGATTCCATTGAATTCTACCTGAGAGAATTTGCTATAAAGTTTATAGTCGTTTTAAAAAAACTTTAGTTTATATAATTTAATTCGTTACACGTTAGGACTAAGGGCTTTTTTTCGGGCTCGTCTTCTGCATTTGAATCCTCACGACCATCCCTGCTCATACAAGTTGATAGCAAACCTTGTTACCATTATCTATGTCCAAAAGTTATTCATATATTATAGCTATTGTGAACGTTATGAAGAAAAAAATGAACTTGATTAGAAAATACCATTTAGTAATGTTGGTATCAGATTTTCGAAGAAGAAGTTGCTTTGATATCAAAGTCCTTTGTTTGGTTGGTGTTGGATTGGTAAGCTAAGCACCAACAAAATTGGCTCTGCAAGGTGTTTGATGTTATGTCTGAATGACAGGATTCAGGATTGTGATCAAGATGAGCAAGAGACCACCACCTGACCCAGTGGCAGTGTTGAGAGGCCATCGTGCTTCTGTCATGGATGTATGTTTCCATCCTTCTCAAAACTTGGTATTCTCAGGGTAGGTATTTCCCTTTTTCTTTTTGTTAAAAAAAAAGTTATCTTTAAAGTATGTGCCTTTGCCAACCATTACATGTTTTCATGGGAGTTTTACTTTTACTGCAGCTCTTCAGATGGTGAATTACGAATTTGGGACAGCGTGCAACATCGAACTATCTCATCTGCATGGTATACACTACAAATTCTTTGCTTTCTTTATATTTTTTCTTCTGTTTCCCAAAAGTAACACTTTATCTAGACAACACTTAATGAGAGAAAAAAAACAGGGTTCAAGTATTTCCTATGAATTTAATGCAGGGTACATAGTGCAGCACATGGGATTATAAGTGTTTCAACCAGTCCCTCAATTGGAAACAATAGAGTTATAAGGTTCTTATTACCTTATTTAACATTCTCAAGTTTCAAGAGTGAACTTTTCGGTGGTAAATATTTTTTGATTATGTGTTTTCATATGAATACAGCCAGGGCAAGGATGGAACTGTTAAGTGTTGGGATATTGATCATGGGGAATTGTCAAGGTATTCTAAAAACTTCTTAAGCAACAAAAAGATTCAGTTGTCTCACTTGTGGAAATTGATGTGAATGTAGAAGATATAATTTTTGATACTGACAGGACACCTTCCATCACAATTGATGCAAACACCTATCACTTCTGCAAGCTTTCATTAGTAAAGAGGCCTTCTGCTGACACAATAAAATCAGAAAAGAAGGGACATCATCACGTGACAGAAGCCATTGAAGTTTCTGATCAAATAAGTTCTCATGACATCCAAGAAGAGGATCAACAGAATGTGGTAGAAAATTCCAACACATTTCAAGGTACTTTTCTCCTATTTTAGACCAATGTTTGGTTTCATGGGAATATATGTAGCTTTTTTTTTTTGGTAATGACATATGTTTGTATTGAAGGGCATATATATATAAATTTCTGTTATCAGGTTTTGACCATGTGGAAGGGCGTCCATATGTGGCTATGGCTGGATCAGAGCTATCTGAGGTATGAACATGATGATCTCAAGTTTTATGTTTCTTTTCTCCATGATGTTTACTTGAAATATCAAAAGGAAGGTTGAATTATGGGATCTCAATGCTGCAGAAAGGTTTGCAAGGTTACCACATTCTTCTACTGCCTCCACAAATCAATTTACTAAAGGGAAAGGTACCTAAGTTATACAACATTATTTCATTACTAGAAATAAAAATTATTATGATTTAATATCATATATTTACTTCCACAGGTATGTGCATGGCAGTTGAAGCTTTTTTGGTACCTCAACAACAGGGATTTCTACATGTCTTAGCAGGGTTTGTACTTAACTTTATAGGAAATCAGGAAATGGACTTGTCTTGATTCTTGAAATGACATATGAAGAAGTCCTGATTATGTTTTATGTATGCAGTTATGAGGATGGAACAATGGGTTGGTGGGATTTAAGGAATCCTGAGGTTCCATTAACTTCTGTGAGGTTTCATTCAGAACCAGGTGTGTTGACTTGTTATTTCTTTTACCAATTTATATTTTTCAACCAGTTCAATTCATAGCTAGTAAAATATTGCATCTTTTGTTTATAAAATGAAACATTGTTTGTTACTAACATAGAAATTGCTGCATCCACCAGTTCTAAGCTTGTCACTGGATGAGATGATGAACGGAGGCATTTCAGGAGGTGCAGATGATAAAATTGTCTTATTTACTTTGGATCATTCATTGGTATGATTTACGAAAAAAAAAAAACCATAACCCATATCTTCTAATATTAATATAAATTTCTATTAATCATTCTTTAAATCTGTTAATTTGATGAAAACATTGACATATACTTCCATCGTCCATTTGTCCCGTAAAAGTTTCAAGAATCTCAATTTTCATATAATGTTTCGGATTTTTTAATCTTGTAAATATAATTAATTAATTTTTGATCATGTGTTAGGGTTCTTGCGTGATGAAAAAAGAAATCAATTTGGAGCGACCCGGCATAGCTGGTACTTCCATCCGTGCAGATGGTAAAATATTCGGGACTGCTGGCTGGGATCATAGGTTAGTACAATTTAATCATACTTCTTCAGGGACTAAATTCACTAAAAAAATTATATTTTAGTTGCTAAATCGATAAAATGATTAAAGTATGCTGTAGTTTCCTGTATTTTGCTCTGATATAAAAAAATGGTTTGTTTTTTTTTTCATGCGATGACAGGATCAGAATATATAATTACAAAAAAGGAAATCCTTTGGCGATATTAAAGTATCACCGTGCCACGGTATATGCCACCTGTCATTATATTTTTATTTTGTATTTTTATTTATGTTTTGTTTGTTTTTGCAGTGCAATGCGATTTCGTTTGCTGCAGATTGCAAAAAAATGGCGTCAGCATCTGAAGACACTACTGTGGCACTTTGGGAGCTTTATCCTTCTACTTGATCTCACTTTATAAAATACCAGCATTTCACTTATGTTTGATCCATTGCATTCCAATATGTATTTATTGCATTTTACTCTTTAAACCTGATATAGGCTAGGCAATGTAATAACAATGTACTTACATTTCTACATGTAACAAAAACTTCAAATTATTTACCCATAAATTTAATAGCATCTTATGTACATTTTTTTTATCAATCATACTAATGATTACAGTTTGTTTAAGGTATTTATGGTTATTTATTTTTTGACGAGTTAATTACCAAAATCTACGTAAGAAAAATTAGCAATTGTTATGGGGGACAGTTGGCAGTTGGGTTTTTTGGGTAAGAAGGTGAACAAGTGGGAGGACTTATTGTTCCTTTAGAGCTGTGCCAGAATCACCGAAAGCTTTCATCACCAGAATAAGCACACAATTCTCTATTCAGAGGGAAGCTATTCAACATATTCCATTCCATTGCTTCCACAAAAAAAAACGTACACTTTCCTACAATGGAATGATGGATGCCACCGCACATGATTTTTTCTTTTTTTGTAATCTTTCTCAGAATATATATATTAGCTTTTTGTAGGCTGTCCTTGTCCTACTTATTTATTTTATTTTCTATACATGTGATATATGACATCAAATCCTGAACGTACTTATAAACTTTATCTGTATGAGACCTGAAATGGTATTATACTGAAATTGATCTTCTACAATTAATTGGAGAATAAATAAAACCAAATGCTTAAAAATATTATATATAGTTAGTAATCAAGATTTCCACCCCTCAAAATACTTTGTAACTAATCAAAAAGTCAAAATATGGATTTTATTAGGCTTTTATTTTAACATTCGTTCAAATAGTAGTTTGTATAACATTATGCTTATGGCTGTAAAGTAAAAAGTAAAAACGTAGACGAGTATGGTTTCCTCGACATCAACCTCAAATATTAGGCATGCATGCACGTGCAATGTTCGAATCACTACAGCTTAAAAAAGAGCCATGGTGTATGTTCTTCAAAGTTAGAAACTTTTTAATATACTTCCATTAAAATAAAAAGAAAGATTCATAGAGATAGCCATTAGCTAACCAGAGAAGTGTTAGACGGTGGTTACGGGTTACCAGTGGAAACACTTTACACTTTACACCGCCGCATATTCTATATAAACCCGCCAATTGGTAATTTAGGGGTGACTCCATTTCCGCCACCACCAACACCACAAATTAACAAATGGCTTTCCCCTCTCCAGTCTTTCATCTAGTTCTCCTCCTCCTCCTCCTCCATTCGCCACCATGTCCAGCTACCTCCGGTGGATCATGGTCCCTCCTCCTCCCAACCATTGGCATCTCCGCCATGCACATGCAACTCCTCCCCACCGACCGTGTCGTCATATACGACCGCACCGATTTCGGCACCTCCAACATCTCTCTCCGGGATGGTAAATGCCGCCCCAAATCCACCGACTGCTCCGCCCACTCCGTTGAGTATGATGTCCTCCATAACTCTGTCCGTCCACTCATGGTCCTCACTGACGTATGGTGTTCATCGGGGACATTAATGCCCGATGGGACACTAGTCCAGACAGGTGGAACATATGAAGGAGATCGGGTTGTCCGTGTTTATAAATCATGTGATGATTGTGATTGGCAGGAGATACAATCTGGACTGAGTCAGTCAAGATGGTACGCCACTAATCACATACTGCCTGACGGCCGCCAAATCATTATTGGTGGCCGTCAGGCATTTAATTACGAATTTTACCCCAAGATCTCGTCAACCGAGAATGCTCCTAGCTTGCCGTTTTTGGTTCAGACCAATGAACCAAATATCGAAAATAATTTATACCCATTTGTGTTTTTAAACACAGACGGACATTTTTTCATTTATGCGAACGATCGCGCTATTTTATTCGATTATGTTCGGAATCAAGTCGTCAAGACTTACCCAACAATACCCGGTGGCGACCCGAGGAATTACCCGAGCACCGGTTCTGCGGTACTACTCCCACTGCGTGTTGTACAAGGGAAAACAAGTGATGTTGAAGTTTTAATTTGTGGGGGTGCACCTAAGGAAGCTTTTGTTAATGCAAATAATGGAAAATTTGATGGTGCTTTGGATACTTGTGGCAGGATAAAAATATCCGACCCGAATCCACAATGGGTCATGGAAACCATGCCTTTAGCACGTGTCATGGGTGATATGTTATTATTACCAAATGGTAACGTTTTGATTATCAATGGCGGATCCGCGGGGGTTGCGGGTTGGGAACTAGGGCGGGACCCGGTTTTATGCCCGGTAATCTATCAGCCTAACAATCGAATTGGATCTCGGTTCGAGTTGCAGAAACGAACCACCATACCTCGAATGTATCATTCCACTGCTATTCTGCTTCGAGATGGTCGGGTTCTTGTAGGTGGTAGTAACCCACATGATAAATATGAGTTTGCCAACGTACTTTATCCCACTGAATTAAGCTTGGAGGCATTTTCACCAGCTTATTTGGATCCAAGCTCATCAAAATTACGCCCATCTATAATCTCACCTAGAACCGTGATCCATCACGGCGAACGGATGTTCATCCGGTTCAATGTTTTATGCCCCGTGGATCCGAATTTGGTCTCGGTCACAATGGTGGCTCCACCATTTAACACACATTCATTTTCCATGAGTCAAAGGCTGTTGATACTAGATACTGGAAACACCACAGTAGCAGTCGGGGAATCTCACTACGAAGTAAGTGTGATAACACCGGGATCTGTTAATGTTGCTCCGCCGGGGAATTACATTTTATTTGTGGTCTATCAAGGCATTCCAAGTGAAGGCATTTGGGTTTGCATACAATAATGTTTTCTTAATTCTTACCCAATTTTTAGAATATTTTAAGTCTTTTTTCTATTTTAATTGTACACTCATTTATTATTTGTAGATACATTTATTTTGTGACTGTGACTTATAATATTGATATATGGAGATTTTTGGAGGCCATTTCTAATGAAATCATATTTATGTTGAAAAAGGTTAAAACCAATTTTTGATGATTTAAATTGTTTGTTGCAAGTATAATGTGTAATCCGAGAAGATTATGTATACGTATGTTGATTAGGTTGACACGCATCTCTTTATTTTGATTTGTACTACAAAGTGGAGTATTGGTCATACGTAAAAGACAAATAATAAAGTAGGAGTGAGTGTGGTACGGATCAGTGCGATTTTTTTTGTTAAAACCGAACCGCAGACAACAAATGTGATTTTTAAGCGGTGCGGATTTTTGGTTTTTCAATGCAATGTTATTTTATTTGGTTTTAAACCACATAACTAAATTTGGTATAGTTTTTTTTTTGACGCGGTTTTAAACTTCTTGTGGTTGTTTCTTTTACACTTTGTTTACATAAATTACATTTGTTGCGTAGGAAGGCAAATCCGTCGACATTTCAATATAAAGGTCAACTATATTACATCTATATATACATATCTATAATTAAACCCATGAAATAGATTTTTAACTTTATCAATAATGACTATATACTTTTTTTTTATAAGGAGGATCATGTGATGACTTTTTAACTCATCTCATCTGCTTTTGTGCAATGGTTCAGGAGTGACAAAGAGACTTTAAGAACTCATCTAAAAGACATCTCCTTCCGAAATCTATTAATCCCGCTTGGCATAAATAAATTTTCTAATAATTAAATAATAAATATTTTATATAATTATTTAATATGTATAAATAGATATGGTTAGGTTGTTGCTTCGGTTTGCTTATGCGATTTGGTTCGGGTTTTTGGGTTCAGTATATACTTCAAAATCGTACCGCACCGAAAAAATCGGTTTTGCAAAACTAAAAACCGCATCATCGATTTTTGTTTATCGATATTGAAAATAATTTTTGGAATTAAGAACTTAATAAATGACTTAATGGACCATTTTTTGGTTTCAAAAATAATAAATATATACATGTATAGGAAAGAGTAGTGGGATGATATTTGGGAATTTGAGGTCTGAGGGGAAAGAGCCAAATGACACTAGGTGGTGTTTGAGAAGCTTAGAATCGAGAAAGAAGTATATCGGTTGCTAAGTATTGAGCTAAATGCGAGTACTTTTACCTTTGAAACTCTTGTCCTCATTATACGAGTATTTTGATTTGTGATTTCTCTAATGTGCAATACTAAACATGTTTTCATAGCATTTGTTTGCTATATGTGCAAATTGTATTCTCTTTACTAAATGATTATATTTATGATTCGACGATGTCCTTTATTGAGTTAAGGACATACTTTTGATAAATGTGATTTTGCTATGGGAAACTTACCTCATTTTCGGATCCATGTACCCTTTGATCTTTATTGTGAGTTATCGGAAGCTAACATCCCTTATTAATGATCTTGTGTTCTGGAAACCATCTAACATATACTTGATTGATATTTTCTTATATGTGCATATACTAGTTTGCACTCATGAAATAAGATTTTTGAAAGTGACTTGATATCAAAAGCATGATATCTATTTTGAAAGTGTTTTAGTATCCTATTTGTTCATACATACTAGGATGGGTGACTTATGCGTTCATATTCTGAATCCATTACATGTTGAGTTGTTGTGAGTAGATTTCTAGATAATTTGTAACTAGACCTGGCAATCTGTATTTGCGTGTCGTGTATTCATGTCAGACATGAATTTACACGACACGAATTTGTTAAACACGAATACGACACGAATTATAAAACGTGTTTGGGGTATCAAACATGACACGTAAAAAAATCGTGTGACACATGACACGACACAAATAGACACGTTTTTTAGTCGTGTTACACGAAAACACGAATAAACATGTTTTTAATTGCTTTTTTTAAGCTAGGACTATAAGCTAATTATTGAATTTTACGCAATTGGTCCCTAATATATTATAAATATAAAATTTAACCCTAAAGTATCTAAGTGTATATATGTGTTTGTACGTGTCACGTTTCAACACGAATTTGTATCGTGTCTTATACGTGTCTAAACAGGTAAATTTGTGTTTGACACGTGTAAGACACGAAACGCGAATTTAAAATACGTGCCAGACACGAATAAACACGAAACACGAATTTCTAAAACACATACACGGAAAACTCGTATCGTGTTCGTGTCGTGTATCAAATTGCCAGGTCTATCTGTAACACTTGAATCTTGGTAAGTTTCTCTTTTGCCCTTGGATTATTTAATTTGTCCAAATTAGTCCTTGAGTTTTGTCACACCCCCAAACCGGAATGGCGGAAACATTCGGGGGTGGATGACTTCACGTAGTATCACAACCATTGAATATTGTAAAGAAAGTAACACAACCATCACATATATAATGAAAACGTATGTTGTTGCGTTATACATATTAGCAAAAGAATATTACAATGAGATGATAAATGTTCCATAATAAAACATCCTTAGTGTTCCTTTCTCCAAAAGCTGGTGGTTACCTGTATTACTGATTCCCTGAGAAATACAAGTGGTTTTGAAAAAGTGTCAACAATTAAGTTGGTGAGTTCATAAGCGTTTTGTATTGAAAAGTATGTCCTTTTTGATAGTAAACCGATGAATGAGGTTTTCTGAAAATCCAATATTTTCTATAAATGTTTTGAAAAGTTTCCCGTGTTGGATGTGCATTAGTGTTTTCCATGCTTGAATAATAGGGATAAAATTTGTATTAACGATAAAATGGAAAACTGAAATGCATATATGAATCTCGTAAATCTAACTTGTCTTTATACTTTTATGTGAGTTTTATAACCATGCTATTGACACTGATGGCCTGTAACAACATTCTTCAGGCGTTGGAACTGTTATGACATTTGTCACCCCAGGCCTGCCGGCCTAGCTGTAGCTAACAGCTTAGGTGTGGGATTGTCAATCCCGTATAGATCTATACACAAGTATCACGCTCCCCCTACAAGGGATTATGGTATATAATACAGGACTTAATAATGCATACTCGAACGTACGTGAAGCTGTCTCACATTACTAGGTATAAACAAATTTACGATGATAAAAGACTGTACTTCTTTTGAAAGCATTTCATTTGTCGAGATGTATATGTAAAATGTATGAATCACTTGAATACTATGCTCATTATAGTTTGTCAAAAGTATGCTCCCATTTGGTAATAACAACTTGGCGATATAATATCCCTTTTAAAACATAAAGTTATTTCTGTATCAACACTCTATAAGAACGATATTATAAAAATAATACTTTGATTTGTAATGTACTTGTATTCCCCCCCCCCCCTAAAACGTGAAAAGAATTTAAAAGTAGGGGTATGAACTCACTCGTTTCGAAGAGAGAGGCTAGGGTTGAGCAGAATTTCGTCCGCGGATGGTTGCGTCGTCGGGCTCTTCGGGGATCTCTGCAGCGTAAATCTTTCGTCGGGGCTCGAGTGCGGAAACCAAGGTCGTCAGGAGTGGTCTCTGGGGCTTAGAAGTATGGGAGAATGACTGATGAATTGTGAAGGTGTGCCAAAGTTCGAAGCTCATGCCATCTATTTATAGTGCTGGAAAACCCCGTATGCGGCGCGTACTTCCGGAGTACGCGGGGCGTAACATGGCGTCATGGCTTACGACTCGGGTCTAGCTAGCGTAGCTTGGGCGGGTCGATGGGACTACTGGGTCTAGCCGGGTGTATCTTGGGCGGGTCGATGAGACTCGACTCTGGGTCTAGTACGCGGGGCGTACTCCCAAAGTACGCGGGGCGTAATCCCTGTTTCCGACTTCTAAATTCCGTAACTTTCGCGTACGAGTTCTGTTTTTCGTGTTCTTTATATCCACACGTAGGTGAGATTATGCTCTACAACTTTCATTTAGACTCCGTCGGTTAGTTTTGACTTTATTTTTAATGATATATTTTTAATAGGCCAGGCCTCCTAAAGTTCGTTAAAAATTCATAGGTTCTTTATTCGACGTCGGTTTTCGTTTGTCTTTTTATCGTTTTATTACTACTGTGGAGATCTTCAACTTCCGTTTAGGTGGCGATAGCTAAATAACACTCGATCTTCAATCCGAGTTTTTAGTCGTCTACTACTGTTACGAAACTTTGAAAAATTCGTAACTTCTTCATATGAGGTCCAATTTGGGCGATCTTTTTATGCACATTCACCTTTCAACGAGATCTACGACTTTTGTTTAGATACTTAAGGCTTAAAATGCATTTTATCGAGATTCTACTTTTTACGTCAAATAATGTTTTAACGTCGTGTCGTAAATATACGAGTGGTTATAATTTCTTCAATATAACCCGGCTTTGAGCGTTCTTTATGTTTTTGGAAACCTCGGCATGATATCTAATATTCGATGCATCCCAACTTAGATACTTGAACACTTTATTTTTGAGGTTAATTTCGTTGTACTTAGCTTCCGAGCGTTACAATGCTTTTGGAAAAATATAGGGTTGTCACATCATCCCCCTGTTAAAGGAATTTCGTCCCGAAATTTAATCTAAGATAGAGTTTACAGTTTTGGAAAAAGATGCGGGTACTTTTGTTTCATCTGATCCTCGCGTTCCCAAGTGTATTCAGGTCCTCGCTTGGCGTTCCAGCGGACCTTTACAATGGGTATTCGGCTTTGTTTAGTCCTTTTGATTTCCCGATCCATGATCTCTACTGGTTCCTCGACAAACTGGAGGTTTTCATTTATTGCAATTTCGTCTAGAGGGACGACAAGGGTCTCGTCGGATAAGCACTTCTTCAGATTCGATACGTGAAAGGTAGGGTGTACGTTGTGGAGCTCCTGAGGTAGTCTAAGTTTGTAAGCCACTGGACCGATCCTGGCAAGGATCTCGAATGGTCCGATGTATCTTGGGTTCAGTTTCCCACGTTTTCCGAAGCGTATTAAACCTTTCCAAGGTGAGACTTTGAGTAAGACATGGTCTCCAACTTGGAATTCCAAGGGTTTGCGTCTCTTATCTGCGTAGCTCTTTTGTCTATCTCTTGATGCTTTTAGACGTTCTCGGATTTGAACAATTTTCTCCGTAGTCTCCCTTATGATTTCCGGTCCAGTGAGCGTGTTGTCAGTTGCTTGTCCTTTTGCTAGTTGCGTGTCCCCCACTTCGGCCCAGCACAAAGGTGACCTGCATTTGCGGCCATAGAGGGCTTCGAACGGGGCAGCCTTGATACTGGTGTGGTAGCTATTGTTGTACGAGAACTCGACCAATGGTAGATGTGTGTCCCATGCTTTCCCAAAATCGATTACGCAAGCTCTCAACATGTCTTCTAGGGTTTGTATAGTTCTCTCACTCTGGCCGTCGGTTTGTGGGTGATAAGCGGTACTCATGTCTAGTCTTGTCCCCAAAGCTTTTTGTAGCGACTGCCAGAACCTTGAGGTGAATCTACTATCTCGGTCCGAGATAATGGATATGGGCACACCATGTAGTCGTACAATTTCTCTGAGGTATGTCCTAGTTAACTTCTCCAATTTATCCGTCTCTTTGATCGGTAGGAAATGCGCTGACTTAGTTAACCTGTCGACAATTACCCAAATGGTGTCGAGTCCGCTTGTTGTCTTGCGTAACTTTGTTATGAAATCCATGGTTATCCGCTCCCACTTCCATTCAGGTATTTCTGGTTGTTGTAATAAACCCGAGGGTTTCTGATATTCCACCTTGACCTTGGCACATGTCAGGCATTTGCTCACGTAGGTAGCAATATCGGCTTTCATGTTTTGCCACCAGTACAACTTCTTGAGATCGAGATACATCTTATCGGAGCCGGGATGTATGGAGTATCGTGTTTTATGGGCTTCGTCCATAACGATTTCTCTGAATCCACCAAACTTCGGTATCCAAACTCGATCCATGAAATAACGAATTCCGTTGTTCTTGGTCTCAAGGTTCTTATCCATTCCCCTTAGGGCTTCTCCTGTCACATTTTCGGATTTCAAGGCTTCTATTTGGGCTTCTTTGATTTGCGTGAACAGGTGTGAATGGATTGTCATAGTTAGGGATTTCACTCGGCGACCTGAGTACTCCTTCTGACTGAGTGCATCAGCCACTACATTAGCCTTTCCAGGGTGATATCGAATTTCGCACTCGTAATCACTTAGTAGTTCCACCCATCGCCTCTGTCTCATGTTGAGTTCTTTCTGATTTAGGATATGTTGGAGGCTTTTATGATCAGTGAAGATGGTACATTTTGTGCCGTAGAGGTAGTGTCTCCATATCTTCAGAGCGAAGACGACTGCTCCTAGCTCAAGATCGTGCGTTGTGTAGTTCACTTCGTGCGTCTTTAGTTGTCTTGAGGCGTAGGCGATGACCTTCCCTCTTTGCATTAAGACACACCCAAGTCCTTGGTTTGATGCATCACAATAGACCACGAAGTCCTCCGTTCCCTCCGGCAAGGTTAGGATGGGCGCACTACACAAAGCTCGCTTTAATGTCTGAAATGCGCTGTCTTGTTTTTCTCCCCAGTCGAAGGTCACATTCTTCTGGGTTAGGGTGGTAAGTGGCTTGGCAATCTTTGAAAAGTTCGGTATGAATCTTCGGTAATACCCGGCGAGTCCCAAAAATTTCCGGATTTCTATAGGGGTTCTTGGAGTAGTCCAATTATCTATTGCCTTTATCTTGGAAGGGTCCACGTGTATTCCTTCTTTGCTTACAACATGTCCTAGGAAATCCACTTTCCGAATCCAAAATTCACATTTGGAAATTTTGCGCAAAGTTTCTCTGCCCTTAATGTTTCCAGTACTTGGCGGAGGTGTTTGCTGTGTTCTTCCTGGCTTCTTGAATAGATGAGTATATCATCTATGAAGACGATCACGAATTTATCCAGGAAGGGTCGACATACTCGATTCATCAAGTCCATGAACACTGCTGGAGCATTTGTCAATCCGAAGGGCATTACTACAAATTCGTAGTGACCATAACATGTTCGGAAAGCCGTTTTGGGGATGTCTCCTTCCAGTACTCGCAGTTGGTGATAACCAGACCTTAGATCGATCTTTGAGAAGTAGCTTGCTCCCTGCAGTTGGTCGAATAGATCGTCTATGCGCGGTAAGGGATATCGGTTCTTGATCGTAAGTTTGTTTAGTTCCCGATAATCGATGCACATGCGAAACGATCCGTCCTTCTTTTTCACGAACAGAACTGGCGCTCCCCATGGTGAGAAGCTCGGCCTGATGAATCCCTTGCTCAACAGCTCGTTTAATTGACTGGATAGTTCCTGCATCTCGGCTGGGGCTAAACGGTACGGTGATTTTGCTACAGGGGTAGCTCCGGGGATTAAGTCGATTCTGAACTCAACTTGACGTTCGGGTGGGATTCCTGGAAGATCTTCTGGGAAAATATCCGGGAAGTTGCAGACTTCCGGAATATCTTTAATGTTTTTCGATTCTCGTTTCTTGTCTACTACGTGGGCTAGAAAGGCATGATATTCCTTACGAAGATACTTTTGTGCTTTAATACAGGAAATGATTTGTAAACTTGAACTAGGTTTGTCGCCATAAATGACAAGAGTTTCGCCGTTTGGCAGATTTAAGCGAACAGCCCTTTCGTGGCAAAGGATATCGGCATGGTGAAGGCTCAACCAGTCCATACCGATGATGACATCGAAACTTCTTATGGAAATGGGCATAAGATCGACTTGAAACAAGTGCTCGTTTAAATTTAGTGTGCACCCTACGTATAAATCGTTTGCGTGTTCTGTTTTACCGTTTGCCATTTCTACAGTGAATACTTTATTGAGTAGTTGAGGTTTTTGATTAAGTAGATGTTTGAATTTATGACTCACAAAACTTCTCTCCGCACCGCAGTCAAAAAGTATGCATGCATAAGTGTTGTTGAGTAGAAATGTACCCGTAACCACCGTGGGGTCCGCTATTTCTTCTCTCTGTCCTACTGCCAGCACTCTCCCCACACCGCCAATATTCCTTTCTTTGGGACAATCCCTCCTGAAGTGTCCAGTCTCTCCGCACCCATAACACGCCCGGCTTACTCCAGTGCCAGAAATTTGAGTGATTGGTCGTGCCGGTGCTTTACAGAAACGGGCTGTGTGCCCTTTCCTGTCACAGTTCTTGCAGTGCATCTCGTGACAAATACCATGGTGATGGTAGTTGCACTTGCTGCACTTGGGCAGAATCCCTGCATATGGTTTTGTTGGTGTAGGGGTAGCAGGAGTTGTGGTGGGGGTAGTAGCAGCATGAACCGCAACCATTTGTTTCTTTGAAGGTTCTTGTGAAGTTTGCCCCTTCCTTTTGTTCCAAAATTTCTTCTTGTTGTTGTTGTTGGCATTGATTTCATTGTTGCTGTTCCCTTTGGTTGGTTCAGCCATAATCGCCGCGACTCCTTGACAGACACCATGATCAACAAGAGATTGCGCTAGTTCCTTGGCGCTGGCGAAAGTCAAGGGTCTGGAAGCTAGCACACTTCCTCGAAGTTGAGGTGATAGTCCCCAAATGTATATCTCAACCTTTTGGCTCTCCAGGGTTAACATTCCTGGGAAAAGTGTTATTAAGTCACTGAACCTGTTGGTGTAACCAGCTATGTCCGATCCTACCATCGAGAGGTTCCACAGTTCCTGTTCAAGCTTCTGAATCTCGCCTCTTGGACAGTATTCTCGAAGGAGCATTCTTTTCAGGTTTTCCCAACCCATGGAGTTTGCCACCACCAGGGTTAGTGTCTGGACGTGGCCGTTCCACCATGTCAGGGCGCGTTCAGAGAAAGTAAAAGCGGCGAACTTTACTTTGCTTTCTTCAGGACATGCACAGATTTCGAATACAGCTTCTGTTTTCTCTATCCATTGAGATAGAGCCAATACTCCCCCAGTCCCGTAAAAGGGAATAGGTTTTCCGTTGGTGAAGTCTTTGTAAGTGCATACCCCTGAACGGCTTTGACCTTGGCCATTTGTAAAACTGTTTGTTCCTCCCCCCGATCCGTTGTTGCTCATTTGAGCCATTGCTGCAGTTACAGCAGCGGTTACAGCAGTTTGGAACATAACGGTGTCCATAATTGGAGGAGGTGGTGGAGGTGGTGTTGAAGTTGAGTTTCTGCGTGTTGATCTACGAGGAGGCATGTTCTGGTAGAGAAAAATAAGAATGAATACTATAAGTTTCTAATGTTTTGACAATCGTGTGTTAGTTGTAATTTGTTTTGACTTTAGTTTATGGTTTCAAGGTAGGCATAGAAATTTAAAACTCGTAATTTTTTGAGAGGTATTTAATAAGAAATACTTCATATTCATATAGGTCACACTTGAGGTGTGTTACATTACATATCTTGTTCGGGAAAAATTTGACCCTCCTAGAGGTCTCCGATTGCAGATACTAAAGGGAAATAAGGGAAAAAAAACTTTTATCCGAGATCCTAATCTATAACAAAATTGTTGGGCATCGAACAAGCTCTACTTGCGGCGTTTGGAGCTAGACTCGGCATCCGACCGTTTGACTCCCATCAGTCGCCTCTCGAGATTTGCTTGTTGTTCCTTCATCCCTCTTATTTCTGCCAGAGCCACTATCATTTGGTTCTGAAGTGTTCCCGTGTAGATTTGGGTATTCTCATGTAGTCCTTCCAAACGGCGGATGTCAGCGGCGTTACCTTGGGTAGCAGCATTGATTTCACGAACTCTGGCTGCTTGTTGGTCCGCCTGGTAGTTCTGGTTAGCTATAGCATTCACGACGACAGGAAGTGCTCGATCTGCTGAGCCTCCCCCACTGACGTTGTAAAAATCCCGACACATGCCGAATGGAGGGCGTACACCTTGCTGGCGGCTCCAGTAGTAGAGGTGGCTTCCCCAGATGGGGATGGGTCCCGGTTGATCTGGTCTGATTACGGGAGGATGAGGGATGGGAGGGTCGTACACTTCTGGCTCAGAGTCTGTCCCGCTAGAAATCTCCACGATCTCTTCGTCGACTTCGAACTCCTCTCCGACTTCGACTTCGAATTCTTCCTCGACCTCTTCTTCGATTTCCTCTGGGTCTTCCTCCGGGTCTTCTTCTATCCAACCGCCGTTGCCTTGGTTTGGGTAGTAGGGATCTCCTGGTAAATGGAATCCAGCCATTTGTCTGTACTAGGATAGATGTATGAGAACGTTATAAGAAAAGAAATTTCTATTTAACGACTTATTATTTTTAACTATAATTTTTATGGTACAACTATTTTAATAATACTTCTATACTATTTCAACTTGGCGAAACTAGAACAAATTTATATTTGGTAAGTTTTTGGCTTGTTGTCCACTACGACCATTCCTCGACGTACGTTGGTCAAATCCAGGATAAATATAGTTGATCAGGCTATATTTATTCTCGACATGATTACATACCCCGAGGCTCAATCGTAGTGTCGTAACTTGCCGTAATACTTTTTAGTAAAACTTGTTATGATACGAGATTTATGCATGCTTGTAAAAATGTATGTCTTTAAAAGAATGTATTTTGTTCATAAAAATGTTTCATCAGAGGGTTTTTGGTCCCCTTTGCATTTATAGTTTGTATATCGTATGTGGTTCGATATACTTAGTTCACTATAAACAATGCTCTGATACCAATCTGTCACACCCCCAAACCGGAATGGCGGAAACATTCGGGGGTGGATGACTTCACGTAGTATCACAACCATTGAATATTGTAAAGAAAGTAACACAACCATCACATATATAATGAAAACGTATGTTGTTGCGTTATACATATTAGCAAAAGAATATTACAATGAGATGATAAATGTTCCATAATAAAACATCCTTAGTGTTCCTTTCTCCAAAAGCTGGTGGTTACCTGTATTACTGATTCCCTGAGAAATACAAGTGGTTTTGAAAAAGTGTCAACAATTAAGTTGGTGAGTTCATAAGCGTTTTGTATTGAAAAGTATGTCCTTTTTGATAGTAAACCGATGAATGAGGTTTTCTGAAAATCCAATATTTTCTATAAATGTTTTGAAAAGTTTCCCGTGTTGGATGTGCATTAGTGTTTTCCATGCTTAAATAATAGGGATAAAATTTGTATTAACGATAAAATGGAAAACTGAAATGCATATATGAATCTCGTAAATCTAACTTGTCTTTATACTTTTATGTGAGTTTTATAACCATGCTATTGACACTGATGGCCTGTAACAACGTTCTTCAGGCGTTGGAACTGTTATGACATTTGTCACCCCAGGCCTGCCGGCCTAGCTGTAGCTAACAGCTTAGGTGTGGGATTGTCAATCCCGTATAGATCTATACACAAGTATCACGCTCCCCCTACAAGGGATTATGGTATATAATACAGGACTTAATAATGCATACTCGAACGTACGTGAAGCTGTCTCACATTACTAGGTATAAACAGATTTACGATGATAAAAGACTGTACTTCTTTTGAAAGCATTTCATTTGTCGAGATGTATATGTAAAATGTATGAATCACTTGAATACTATGCTCATTATAGTTTGTCAAAAGTATGCTCCCATTTGGTAATAACAACTTGGCGATATAATATCCCTTTTAAAACATAAAGTTATTTCTGTATCAACACTCTATAAGAACGATATTATAAAAATAATACTTTGATTTGTAATGTACTTGTATTCCCCCCCCCCCCCCCCCTAAAACGTGAAAAG
This sequence comes from Lactuca sativa, assembly GCF_002870075.4. NCBI lineage: Eukaryota > Viridiplantae > Streptophyta > Magnoliopsida > Asterales > Asteraceae > Lactuca > Lactuca sativa. The sequence goes on along the minus strand of NC_056623.2, from coordinate 19,734,422 downwards.
AATTTAAAAGTAGGGGTATGAACTCACTCGTTTCGAAGAGAGAGGCTAGGGTTGAGCAGAATTTCGTCCGCGGATGGTTGCGTCGTCGGGCTCTTCGGGGATCTCTGCAGCGTAAATCTTTCGTCGGGGCTCGAGTGCGGAAACCAAGGTCGTCAGGAGTGGTCTCTGGGGCTTAGAAGTATGGGAGAATGACTGATGAATTGTGAAGGTGTGCCAAAGTTCGAAGCTCATGCCATCTATTTATAGTGCTGGAAAACCCCGTACGCGGCGCGTACTTCCGGAGTACGCGGGGCGTAACATGGCGTCATGGCTTACGACTCGGGTCTAGCTAGCGTAGCTTGGGCGGGTCGATGGGACTACTGGGTCTAGCCGGGTGTAGCTTGGGCGGGTCGATGAGACTCGACTCTGGGTCTAGTACGCGGGGCGTAATCCCTGTTTCCGACTTCTAAATTCCGTAACTTTCGCGTACGAGTTCCGTTTTTCGTGTTCTTTATATCCACACGTAGGTGAGATTATGCTCTACAACTTTCATTTAGACTCCGTCGGTTAGTTTTGACTTTATTTTTAATGATATATTTTTAATAGGCCAGGCCTCCTAAAGTTCGTTAAAAATTCATAGGTTCTTTATTCGACGTCGGTTTTCGTTTGTCTTTTTATCGTTTTATTACTACTGTGGAGATCTTCAACTTCCGTTTAGGTGGCGATAGCTAAATAACACTCGATCTTCAATCCGAGTTTTTAGTCGTCTACTACTGTTACGAAACTTTGAAAAATTCGTAACTTCTTCATATGAGGTCCAATTTGGGCGATCTTTTTATGCACGTTCACCTTTCAACGAGATCTACGACTTTTGTTTAGATACTTAAGGCTTAAAATGCATTTTATCGAGATTCTACTTTTTACGTCAAATAATGTTTTAACGTCGTGTCGTAAATATACGAGTGGTTATAATTTCTTCAATATAACCCGGCTTTGAGCGTTCTTTATGTTTTTGGAAACCTCGGCATGATATCTAATATTCGATGCATCCCAACTTAGATACTTGAACACTTTATTTTCGAGGTTAATTTCGTTGTACTTAGCTTCCGAGCGTTACAATGCTTTTGGAAAAATATAGGGTTGTCACAAGTTTTATGCGGGGCGTACCACAAGGATGATTAGCGTACAAGCTGTAAAGCGAGTACACGGGGCGTACCAAGTAGTATGCTTAGCGTACTCATGCGAAGGTTGGGTCGGGGATCCGAAGGTGTACGCTGGGCGTACAGGAGTGTACACGGGGCGTACGTAATGAATTTGAAAACCCTAATTTCTGGGGTTGGCCACTATATAATCATCCTTATGGATATGAAACCCTCATTTATTTAGCCTCCTTGTCCTCCCAGCCCCACACTCGAAACCCTAACTCCATAGTTGAGTGTTCTTGAGCTTAGAAGGTCTTTTGGGTGCATTTTTGGTGTTTTGAAGGAAGGAGATCATCTTGAAGCTTCATTGGAAGAGTAGGAGCTTGTATATCTGGGTTATCATCATCTTTTGGCACTCATTTGAGGTATAAAGCTCTGAACATGTTGTGTTATAGCTTAGATCTCCTTTGTTTGAGTTATGGACCCTTTTTGGTCCCATAGATGAGATCTTGTGGATTATTATAATTTCTAAAGCTTAGAGTTGCTACTCTTGGTGTTCTTTTTGTCCTAGAGTCATAAAGTTGTCATCTTTGAAGATTAGAACCATCCATGCATGAGTTATTGCCATTGTTATGAAAGTAGAATGTTATAAATCGAAGTTGGTATCTTTTGGGGGATGTAAAGTCACCAAGTCAGTGACTTTATGATTCTAGATACTCTTTGGGACTCAGATCTGTGTTTTGGACCGTTAGACTTAAGAATTAAGAGCTTAATGGAAGAAATGGCTTAATGAGGGAGTACGTTGAGCGTACAAGCCATACAGTGTGTACGCTTAGCGTACAGCTGAGTACGCCCCGCGTACTTCATCAGTTTGGGCTTCGCACCTTTTTGGGCCTCGGTTGGGCCATTTCTTTGGACCTTGTTGCTTTGGGCCTTTTGGTCCATCTGATATTAAGATTTTGGGCTAAGGAAATTTATTGGGCTTTAGGGTAAGGCTGTAACACCCCAAAGTTTGGAAAGCTAAGAAAAGTAAGAAAACCTCAAGTTTAAGGGGAGACTCGGCGAGTCCATGGATAGACTCGGCGAGTCCGAGCGGGATCCGGGTTGATGTGTTAGCGACCGACTCGGCGAGTCGGCCAAGGAGACTCGACGAGTTGGGTCTGAGCGAGGAAAACCCTAAATCCGGGACTTGGAGCCTATTTAAGCGTCTCATTCTCTTTCCTAGGGTTCCTTTACTGCCTCTCCACCCCAGAACACCAAACCCTAGCCGCCATATCCGTTTTTGAGCTAGATCTTGCCTTGAAGAGTGCACTAAAGCTTGGAGAAGGAAGAAAAGCCTTGGAGGTGCAAGAAGGGACTGTAGATCCGAGATTGAGAGGACATTTCAGACCAGTTGGAGGTAATAAGTTGTTGCTTGGACTCCCTTTGCACCTAGATCTATTCTTATGTGTGAGTTTTGGTCATTGTTGGTATGATATGTAACCAATTCGAGTTGGAGGTTCAGATCTGAGGTTGCTACCTCAGATCCATGCTTGTTTTGGTCTAGAATCCCCTAAAGTATCAGCCCTTGGTATGTTGAAGAAGTTTGTTTGCCATAAACACTAGTTTAGTGTATTTTGAGCCTAGATCTCCTAATCTACACGTAAAGTTTGCCACTTTACGTGGGGGATAGGCCATAGAAGTATGGATCTATGGGTTGGAAGCTCTGTTTGGCTCGAAAAGCCATTGCATGGATTGAGGACTGGATAGACTCGGCGAGTCCTTCGAGTGGACTCGGCGAGTAGCTTGAAGATGAGGAGGAACTCGACGAGTAGGCTGAACAGCTCGTCGAGTCGGATGAAGTTAGGCATGGACTCGGCGAGTTGGAAGAGCAACTCGACGAGTTGGTTGAAGATTGTCTAGGACTCGGCGAGCCTGTTCTTGGACTCGGCGAGTCAGATCGCGAAACCCTAAACCCTTCGAGTTGAGACTCGAATCAGTGAGTCGGGTGGTGACTCAGCGAGTTGGTCAGGACAGGACTTGGAACTAGTTGGACTCGGCGAGTCATGGACTGACTCGGCGAGTCGAGTCGCGAATAAGAAAGACCCTGAGCATATGAACTCGGCGAGTCGGTAGGTAGACTCGACGAGTAGGGTTGACCTAGAAGGTTGACTTTGACCAGGATTTTGACCTTGACCAGGGTTGACCTAGTGACCTTCGGAGGTCAGTTGGACTAAGTGTTATATTGGCTTTTGAAGCTCGAAGAGCTAGTGGAGCAGCAGTTCGGAGTCAGAGGTCAGGTAGCAGTCAAAAGGATTAGCAGCTTCGGTTCAGCAGTCTCAGGTGAGTTTCCTTCCAGTAGGAACGAGTGTAAGGCCACAATGCCGACCCGTTCAATTAGCAGTAGTTTCCGGACTTCGGTCCGATGCAGTAGTTAGTATGTTTGATGCCTTCGTGGCTCAGACAGGAATTATGTGTTATGTGTTCCGGGCAGCAGCCCGATGTAGTATGCAGTATATGTGAGAATGCTAGTTGTTATGTTATCTATGCTGTATTCAGTCAGTTAGCTTCGGACTTCGGTCCGATGCCGTCAGTTCCGGACTTCGGTCCGATGCAGGGGACAAGGTCCCAGTTAGTTCCGGACTTCGGTCCGATGCAGTCAGTTCCGGACTTCGGTCCGATGCAGGGGACAAGGTCCCAGTCAGTTCCGGACTTCGGTCCGATGCAGTTAGTTCCGGACGTCGGTCCGATGTAGGGGACAAGGTCCCAGTCAGTTCCGGACTTCGGTCCGATGCAGTTTCCGGGCTTCAGCCCGATGCAGTGGGCAAGGCCCAACATGTGTTTATATGTTATTGTATGGTATGTGGTAGATTGGGGGAGCTCACTAAGCTTCGTGCTTACGGTTTCAGTTTTGGTTTCAAGTACTCAGTTTTTCAAAGGAGGAGCTCGGGAAGGTTGCAGTGCACACACCATAGACAGTTAGCCTGGGGATGTTTGACTCTGATAATGATATTATGTTTTGAACCAATACCCGAGAAATTATGTTATGACTTGTGATACAGTTTTTATAAATATGTTTTTAGTAATGTTTTTAAAGAAATTTTTGGGTCGTATTTTTGGGTCGTTTTAAAGGCCCATATAGGGGTTGGGCCCAATTTGGAAAATTGGGCCATAAGTGTGCCTTAGTGGATCAATTGGTTTTGGGGATTTAGGTTATGGATTTAAGCCACAGTTTTGGTTCAAGCTATGTCAGGGCTACAATGGTCATTTTACCCCAAGTATGGATTATTGGCTATAGTTTAGAACCCAAGTGTTAATTGGGAGTTATTTTGTACTGATAGCTCGGGGAGTCGTCAGGGCAGCAGCTAGGGATTTCTTTCAATGAGCTTTAGCATTTGAGGTGAGTTTCGTCACTGGGTTTAGCGAGTCTAAGGCACTAATGTCGACCCTTATTGATTATGATAGGATGCTAGGAGTTTGTGTTACCCTTGAATGTGTTATGTGCTACTATGTATACCGGGCGGGGCTCGATGCCAAGCGAGGCCTGAGGATTGGAACATATGCTAGTGTTTATGATCATTATATGTGTTAGCATGATTATGTGATATAGATTGTAAGTGTATAGCGAGTGAGGGCTAGTGACAGGTGAGGCCTGAGAATAACAGATCTGTAAACCAACTGGGGCTCGATGTTGGGCGGGGACCGCTGTCGGGCGAGGCCCGATGTTGAGCGGGGGCCCAGTATGTGATTTATTATGTATGGTATGGGGTAGTTTGGAGATCTCACTAAGTTTTGTGCTTAAGGTTTTTAGTTGATGTTTTAGGTACTTTCAGTGGCAAGGGGAAGAGCTTGGGGTGACTGCATTGCACACACCATATGGATTATGCACTTGTTATATCACTCTGATTTTATGATATTTGATACTCTTGTTTTATTTGGGTTGTATGGATAATGATTGGAATATTATTTTACTTAAATTAAAAACGAAAATTTTGGATCATGTTTTTGGGACGTTACAAGTTGGTATCAGAGCTTGGTTTGAGGGATTTGGGCATACTCTCGGGTGTATCCGAACTCAAACTGAGGATTTGGTAAAGTTTTTCAAAAAAGAAACATATTTAAGAAAAGGTTTTTTGTAAAATAAGAAAGGGAGTGGTGCATGCAATCAGCCGAGCTCAAGTAAGTTTTCCCAAATTTATAACATCCCGACTCCTAGGTAAAATTTAAATTGTTTTATTTTCATTTGGACAAGGAAACTCGACGAGTTGGAGGCCCCAACTCGTCGTGTAGAGATTGAGATGGCCACGTGAATTTTAGAATCAACTCGACGAGTTGGAGGACCCCAACTCGACGAGTTGGAGTTGAGTGTGAAAACCCTAATTTTCAGGGTTTGTACCCTATTTAAAGGACCTTAAGCCCTTTATTCTGCCTCCCTCATCACCTTATCACCCTGAGAGAAACCTTAATCGAGCTATCTTCCATTGTAGAAAGAGTGAGGCTAAGAGTGTGTGTTTTGGTGCATTCCTTGAAGGAACCTGAGGAGTAAACTGCTTGGAACAAGAAGGAGTTTTTGGATCCGTTATCCATTCAGTGTTAACAGCCATTTGGAGGTAAAAAGTCATTATCTTGATAACTTGTTTGTTAGATCTCTCCATTAGAGAGTTATGGCCATTTTAGCATTTTCTTGATTCATTATTGGTTTTGATCTTACCTTGAAGCTAAGACTTCAGATATGTACATTATTAGGCCCTTTAGGCCTAAAGACTCAAGCTTTATCAAGCTTTGGCCAAATTACATGGCTTAAACCCTTTGTTGAGATTTGTTTTGGCAAACTTAGCTCTAAATGCCATGCATGATGTAGCAACCGGTTATTTCAGGTCAATAAAAGTCAAAGAAAGTCAATTGTTACAACAAAAATAAATAGTTAAAATAAAATAATGAAATATATTCCACTTTATGAGTTTTCGCTTTTTGGAATCAAAAACCATCTTTTTGACCGAGAACCCTTGCCACCAAAAACCCTCACCATTGAGAATCAGTTGGAACCGAGAACTTCCCTTCATCGAAATCCCTTGGCCGAAGACCTTCTAGACCGAGAACCCTTGGTTCTCGGTTGGAGCTTAGACCGAAATTGGTTGGAGGATAAGCCGAGAACACAAATCTTATCCGGTGGCACACATTTCAAAGTGATAAAATACACATTTCAATGCATGTGTCACATCATTTTATCCTCATGTGTGTGTGTGTGTGTATATATATATATATATATATATATATATATATATATATGTTAGATTAGTGTCTAAGGTTGTAACTATATTTGGTAAGTACTTGACCCGGTTGTGCATGGTCCTTTTGGGTTGCCTTCACCATAGCAACTTGATAGGGTGATTTAGAGAGAAGAGATATTATTATTAATATATTATAAGAATAATATGTTAAAAGAATAATTATATTATTTGATTAATATAAGTCATGAATTAATAAGGAATTAATTTGGTGACTTAAAGAGATTAATTGAATAAAGGGGTATAAACTGTCAAATGTGTGAAAGTTGAATTTTTGAGCTGATAATCCTTATGGATATAGGGTTGGATGATTTTAGGGATATGGATCACCTAGAAATTGTCCAAGGCCTTATCTAGGAAGGGATTTAGATTGCTTTGAGGCTGAGTTATCCAATTAGGGTTTAAAGGTGAAACCCTAGGAGCTCACAGTATAAATAGACCCATAAGGTTGACGAAATCGACCACCCTTGTGATTGGAGTAACCCTAGATCTGATTTCCCTCTTCCTCATCTCTCTCAAATCATCTTCTTGCTAGTTGGTGTTTGTAAGCCATTAGAGGAGTGACATTTGTGACTCTAAGCTCCAAGAAGAAGAAGGTTTTCAAGCAAGTAACTCAAGGTATCATTCTAGATCTGTTTTCATATGTTTTAATGGTTTGTTTACGTTAAATCTAGCCATGAAAGTCATGGATATGTTGCATGTTCAATTAGTGAAACCTAGATCCAAGCTATAGGGTTGTATGTGCACATAGGGAAAGTTCTTATGTCCAAAACCCATCAGTGGTATCAGATCCATGATTGGTTTCAATTGAATATGATACTTAACTGTTTTGCTTGCTGAAAATCGTTTTTCTTGCCCTCTGTCGACCCAACTCGGCGAGTCAGTGTTTGGACTCGACGAGTTGGCCCTACTCGACTGAGTCCAAAGCTTGACTCGACAAGTTCAAGCATCAGACAGAGGATAATTCGGGATTTTGTTGCTGTTTTGTCTTGGATTGATACCTAAATCGTTTTATTATGTAAAAATCCGAATTTTAACTTAATTTAATGATTATCCTTGACATAAATATAGATAATTTCAAATCTTTTAAATATTGATTATTTATATGATAAATATTAGACTATTTAAGATTATTTGGTAATTATCTAATGACTAAAATTTAAGTAGGTCAAATATAGATAATTATGAAATTAATTGTTTAATTTGAATTATTTGTTATTTGATCCCTATTGTTTGAAAAGTTCAATTTCTATCCCGAAGTTTTGAAATTTGAATTTTGTGATTAATAGTTTAATTTAGAAGAATTTAAATTTCAACCCCTAGAGTTTTACAAGTTTAAAATTCAACCCTATAATATTATATTATTAAAAGCTTAATAAATATATAAGTAAAATTAAAATGCTAGTCTTACCGTTAGTAGGCCTCATTCACGAAACCGGTCTATAAGGTGGGTATAAGGTTGCTGCCTATAAAATGGCACTTAATGGGTGTACACTCACACCCACCGCTTGCTTGACTGGTGGAGGGTCGTTAGCCGAACGGGTAGGATAGGGCAACTTTATCTCCTCGTTAATAAGTATAATGAAACGATGAAGTAACTAAACTATTTTATAAAATTCCCAATCTTAGTTACTTTAGGAAAAGTGAATTGATGCAATCCCATGAAATTGCACTTTGCACCCTTGCTAAGAAGTTAGTGGAGCGTGTGTGGTTTACCGGCAAACTAATTGGTTCTAAGCAAAGGTGGAGATTTAAACATGCCAGTCACAAACTAGAGGGGCATATCGAGATTTAAACATGCCATTGAAAAGTTCAATGAATCTCTAAAATCTAGGAATTCTCAATAAAACCTAAGGTTATGTTTTCGTGGTGAAGAATTAGTGAATCGTCATTCACTTACCTCCAAATTATTTGCATGATTGGATTACGGAATCCCTTTTCTAATATGTAAATAATGTTGTTGGGTCCTAGCCCTAATTTTTCATTTTGGGTGTTTAATTAGGGATCCAAATTCTAATAAAACTTTGTCCTTTCTATTTGTAGATGTCAAACGCAAACAACGCTGCTGCTAACTCATTCACGTTAATGAGTCTTTGCCAAAAGGTGACCTTCGATGGTACCAACTTTAGCGAATGGATAAGTTACATTCGCACCATTGCACGCTACGAGGACAAAGAGTATGTCCTCGACGAAAAGCTCGAGAAGGTCAACCCGGAAATCGCTACTCCCGAAGAGATGGCTATCTTTGAGACACACGAACGTGATGCAACGAAAGTTCATTGCATCATGATAGCCACTATGAACCAAGAATTCCAAAAGTCCTATGAGGACATGTATCCGTATGAAATGCATTAAGACTTAATGGAGAGGTACCACCAAAGCGCGAGGCAAGAGCGCTACGAGATCATCACTAACATGATCACCGCTAAGATGGGAAATGGAGAATCATTGATTGTGGACTTGCAAAAGATGCAACGATATGTTGATCGTCTTCGCAAGTTAAATGTTAACTTTGGGGAGGATTTGGCCATCAACATTGTTCTTCATTCTTTGCCTTCATGCTACAACAAATTTAGGATGACCTACCACATGAACAAGGAAGAGGTCACCCTAAGCAAACTCCAAGGACTCCTAAGGATTGTTGAGAGCAACCTAAAGGACAACTCTATTGCACCAACTCCCGCACCAACCGCTGGTCCTGTTTTGGCTATAGGGCAGGGAAGGGGCAAGAAGAGGAAGGCTTCTTTAAAGAGCCACCGCAAGGGAAAGTCCCAAGATGGTTCCTCTTCTAGTGGGACCAAAGTTGATCCCGCTAATCCCAACCCTAACCCGAAGGAGGCAGAGTGCCATCATTGCCACAAGATAGGGCATTGGAAGAGAAGCTGCCCGAAATATCTGCAAGCCATCAAGGATGGAAAGATCAAGCCATCTTTTGCAGGTATATACACAATTAAATCTAGTAGTTCATCTCACACTATTTCTTGGGTTCTTGATACAAGATGTGGTTACCACATTTGTTCTGACTTGAAGGGACTAAGAAGAGATAAAGATGTGGAGCAAGGAAGAATAAATCTAATCATGGGAAACAGAAGATCATGGCATGTCACCAAGATTGGAGTATATTCTTTAGTGCTTAGTAATGGTTTAGGTCTAGATTTAAATAATTGTTGCTACTCGCCAGATATGGCAAGAAACATCATTTCATTTCATGGTTTTTTTAGACAAGGATTTAGATATTCGTTTAATAATATGAATGGTTCTATTTATGCTTATCTAAATGGTTTTTTTTTTTACTTTGAAGCAATGCCTTGTAATGGAATTTATGAAACTGTTATGGTTGTAGATAACCTAGGAAATGATGTGTTATGTATAGATTCTTCCAATAGTATGGATAAAGCATCTTTGTGGCATTGTCGTCTTGGACATGTCAACAAGAAGCGCATAGCCCAACTCCAAAATGATGGAGTGTTGGAGTCATTCAACCTTAGGGAAGATGACACGTGCGAATCTTGTTTACTTGGAAAGATGACCAAGTCACCCTTCACTGGCACATGTGAGAGGGGTGAGGGTTTATTGGATCTCATACATACCGATGTATGTGGACCCTTTAGATCCACCACAAAGGATGGAAACCGCTTCTACGTGACTTTCACCGATGGTTATAGTAGATATGGGTATATTTACTTAATCAAGCACAAGTCTGAAACGTTTGAAAAGTTCAAAGAGTTCAAGAATGAATTGGAGAATCAATTGGGCAGGAAAATCAAGATGCTTCGATCCGATCGAGGAGGAGAGTACCTAAGTCTTGAATTCCACGACTATCTCAAGGAATGTGGAATAGTTTCACAATTGACGCCACCTAGGACACCGCAGTTGAATGGTGTGGCAGAAAGGTGCAATCGAACCCTGTTGGACATGGTTCGTTCTATGATGAGTCATGCTTCACTACCTATCTCATTTTGGGGGTATGCCTTAGAGATTTCCGCCCATATCCTTAACTGAGTCCCAACAAAGAAGGTTGTCAAAACACCTCACGAGATGTGGACAGGGAAAGCTCCCTCGTTGGCACATATCAAGGTTTGGGGTTGTGAAGTTTTCGTAAGACAAGAAACTCATGACAAACTCGAACCTCGTAGTGAGCGATGTATTTTCATCGGCTACCCGCAAAAATCCTTTGGATATCTCTTCTATAGACCGAGTGACAATGTGGTCTTCGTTGCAAGGGGAGGGGTTTTCCGAGAGCGAGAACTCATAAACCAAGGAGACGGTGGGAGGCAAATCGATCTTGAAGAGATTCAAGAGTCGAGCGATGAAGGAACCTCTACCACTGGCGCTTAACTCGAGGAGGAAACTCCGGTTGAACCAATTGACGAGTCATTACCTCTTAGACGTTCCGAAAGAGTTAGAGTTCAACCCCAATTGGATGGTTTTCATATTACTACCGAAGGGGACACATATATTAGTGATAGTACACTAATAAATCTAAATAAACCTAATTTCTATAAGGAAGCCATGGCAGGCCCGGAGTCTGCAAAATGGAAAGAGGCAATGGACAGCGAGATTCAGTCCATGTATGACAACCAAGTTTGGAATTTGGTGGACAATGTGCCCGGACATAAGACGGTTGGGTGCAAATGGATCTTCAAGAAGAAGACCAACATGAATGGAAATGTGCACACGTACAAGGCGCGATTGGTTGCGAAGGGTTTTACTCAAACTCCCGGAGTTGACTATGATGAGACCTTCTCACCAGTTGCGAAGATAAAGTCTATTAGAGTGATGCTAGCTATTGCCGCATTTCATGATTATGAGATATGGAAAATGGATGTCAAGACCGCTTTGTGCCTAGGGCACCCTCCCTCTATCATTGGACCTCGTCCGAATATCATACTAGCATATTGTGCCTAGGGCTAACCCCCGGGTCTTCTACTTATAACTACATGGGCCGACATTGTGGCCGTAGACCCATTCATACAAAGGGAAACTCACCAGCACTGGCTGATCTGGCTGATGAACCCACTAGCTGTTGCACGGCAACTCTCTGAACTCCTGCTTTACTAGCTTCCCGAGCTATCAATATCAATGCAACTCTTAGTCTAACTGACCCCCGACAGTTAACCAAGTCAAATCTGGTCTAAGACAAAGTCCTGGTCAAAGTCAACCTTTCCAGGTCAACCCTACTCGCCGAGTTCATATACTCAGGGTCCTTCCATTCGCGACATGACTCGCCGAGTCAGTCCATGACTCGCCGAGTCCAACGATTTTCGAGTCCTGACCTGTCCAACTCGCTGAGTCTCCAACCGACTCACTGATTCGAGTCTCAACTCGAAGGGTTTGGGGTTTCGCGACCTGACTCGCCGAGTCCAAGAACAGACTCGCCGAGTACCAGGCAATCTTCATCCAACTCGCCGAGTTGTTCTTCCAACTCGCCGAGTCATGCCCAACATCATCCGACTCGACGAGCTGTTCATCCCACCCGTCGAGTTCCTCCTCATCTTCATGCTACTCGCCGAGTCCACTCAAAGGACTCGCCGAGTCCATTCAGATCTCCAAACATGCAGAGGACTTTTGAGTCATGCATGGACTCCAAACTGTAGATCTACCCTTCCCAAGCATATTCCCTACGTAAAGTTGCAAACTTTACGTGTAGAGATGGAGATCTAGGCAAAAAGCACCATAAACTAGGGTTTAAGGCCAAGGGGCTACAAAATTGACTCAAGGGCTAATACTTTATGCTTCTCCAGTCCATAACACCCTTGGATCTGAAGTAGCAACTCCAGATCCGGCTTCTAACCCAAAATAATATCATTATGGCTAAAGAGCCCCAACAACCACACATAGATCTAGGTGGAAAAAGGGTCCAGGAACTAGTTTATTACCTCCAAGTGCTAAGAATGAACTCACAATCCCATATCTATAGCCCCTTCTTGCTCCTCCAAGTTCCTTCTTCCTTTTCCAAGCTTTAATGCACCTTCCAAGGCTCAAATAGGGGATATGGCGGCTAGGGTTTGGTATCCAGGGCTAAAGAGGCAGTAAGGAACCCTAGGAAGGAGATTAAGACGTTTATATAGGCTCCAAGTCCCGAATTTAGGGTTTTCCACGCACAGAACAGACTCGCCGAGTCACCTTGGCCGACTCGCCGAGTCGGTCACTTACTCCTCGACCCGGATCCCGCTCTGACTCGCCGAGTTCCTCCTTGGACTCGCCGAGTCTCCCCTTAACATTAAGGTTTTCTTTCCTTTCTTGGCCTTCAAAACTTTGGGTGTTACAACTCTCCCCCACTTAAACTAAACTTCGTCCTCGAAGTTTGCCATGGCCCACCGCCTGCGATCTGCCTCCAATACCCCACCAATTATTCCAACACCAGCTGCCTACCTTCGCTGGTCTTCCACATGGTCATTCTGACTAGCATCACTCCTTGCGGATAATAATATCGGGTCAATCCTGACCCTGAACATTCTGGAGACACAACTTAGTCAACCGACAATCCTTCTGGTATTCACCGAGTACTGCACTGAACCCATAGGGACTCACCCCCTTCTTTCCTCACGCGATTCCCTTGCCTTCCCAAGGCGATGCTCTAAAAACAACTATTTCCTCTGTCACTGTGAAGATCCTATCTTCACCAATCCATTATTCCCGCTAAATCCAGTAGGGGTCATCACTGCCAGTAACCACTGACACTCCTCTCTTGTCATAACTTGGTGTCGAGCACCCCTCGACTCAACTAACTGAATTCCACCATAAACCGCTTACCCGCACTACTACTGACTGGATATTTCTGCCATTCCCCATCTGCCTTCCGGATGAACTGAGACCACTCTGGTCCCTACCAACCTATCAATATCTGGATTACCGGCTCCCACCGGTAGCTAGTCCCAACATCATCACTAGTCGCTCTCAGCGACTTCCAAAGAAACCTCGACCACCTATAACTGCTCAATCAATTCTGCTATTCAGGCACTACAAACCTGGGATCCCCGATCCCCTATCTTGACACTAAGGTCCCTACCAGGTCCCACCTGCGCTGCTAAAACTCACGGGCCTCGCCCACGGGTCCCACCCGCCTCTATCCTTCTAGTCCCACTAGTCTATTCACTCTCGCTCGGGCCTCGCCCACGGGTCTCACCCAACCATACTACTGAGCAACCCTGCTCCCAGGTCTCATCTACACTGCTAATCTCATACGGGCCTCGCCCACGGGTCTCACCCAACTATATCCTGGAGCAGCCTCTCCCAAGGTCTCACCTCGCTAGGGCTATACAGGTAACTCCCTATCATTCTCATCCACTACCCATCCTGATCCCCATCTGATCACTAGGAAATAAGGGCCTCGCCCCAATTCCGCTATCGAAGCTACTAAGGAATGCTACGACCTACCCATAGTCTTACATCACCATCCATTGCTGACTGCTAGTGAATGTTATGGCTGCCCCGTAGTCTTACAACACTTCCACCATTGGCTGCTATCACGAAGGCACCCATGTGCCATTAGCTCTCAAGATCCTCATTCTGAATCCCTCGAGTTCTACGGGCGATCCACAGCCCGAATTCCCAACCACGAACTAACCATTGCCATCACACGCACTAGCTGATGGGGAGTTTCTCAAACTCCCATCCCTGAATCCTCGAACCATCAAACGATGAACTACTTCTTTTCCATCTCGGAGGTCACGCACTCATTCTGGGTCTGCGTGCTCCTCTCAGAGCACACTCGAAGGATTCTCCCCCACTTCAATCCTGCTTACCCCTTGCTGCTCAATACTCAAAAGAGATCCCGATCTTTGCTACCATTCCATAATCAATCTGCCGAGGAACCCGAGCTTACCATAGCTAGGGATCTAACCAATCCATCTCTAACACTATACAACTCCGATCTAGCGAGACATACCAAGTCTCTTCCAAGCATGCTACAGTTACTGCATCCTATGTAACCTTCTCCAATAGGGCACATCCCCTTACTACCATTCGAATATCCAAGGTATGCAGATGGCATATAACTCGATCACAATCAACCGCTCAACAATAAAATACTCATACCGATAATGATGCAGGACCATAACAATAAAATCATGCACAAATAAAAGAACTGAAAATGGAAATTGCATACCTGCAACGTCCGGTGTTGCTCGCGCCTCCAAGGTCGTCATCTGAAAAGCCATGCTCCCTGCTGCAGGTGCCTCTACCCGGCCCTAACAGCCATCCGTGATCCTCAAGGTTGCAGGGGAGGGTGCCATCACCCGTCCTACCAAAAACAAACTGGGGCACTGGGCCTTCTTGTGGCCCCGCTGATGGCAATGAAAACATAACAAGTCTGATCCCTGCGCGGTGGTAACAGTACAATCCCTGCTGAAATGACCAGTCTGACCGCACTTGAAACAGCCAGACTCACCACCGCTACCACTCCTGCACGTGCCCCCGTGCGCCCTGCCACACTTTCCGCACCGACTGCGGTCCTGATAATCCCTCGATCTCAAATCCGATCCCTTGGGCCTTTTGCCCGAACCCGCAGCTACCTGAACCTCATCCGGCTTCCTCTTCCGGATTTGCTCCAAATCAATTTCCCTTTATCTAGCCCGAGAAATCATATCTTCCAGCATCTTACAGCTGGATCTGCTCACGAACTCCCTGATGTCATCCCTCAACATCTCATGGTACCGAGCCTTCTTCATCTCCTCATCCGCGACATACTGCGGTACAAAAAGAGCCCTCTCCCTAAACTTGGCGGTGATCTCCGCCACAGTCTCAGTAGTCTGCATCAAATCCTGAAACTCTCGTGCCAGCTGCTGCACCTCAATCATCGGCGAAAACTCCGCCCTGAACCTGGCCGAGAAATCGCTCCAAGTCATCACGTCCAACGCGGCATCATCCCCCAAAGCATGACCAATCTCCTCCCACCAATCCCTCGCTCTGTCCTTCAGAAGACAGGAAGCGCGTCTGACCTTGTCCCCCTCGGGACACTTGCTCGTACGAAAAGCGTTGACAACATCAGCCAACCATCTGCTGCTAGCAATGGGGTCCCTAGCCCCATGATAATCTAGTGCCCCGCAAGCCCTGAACTCTCGAAATGTCAAGGTACGTGCTCCCAACAAAGCCATCATCTCGGTACGGAAGGCTCCCAGCCACTCATCTAAGATCTCCAGTATACCCTCCTTGACCGTGCCAAAGATCACAGGAGTCTGAGCTAGAATACTGCACGTAACCTCAGCTGATATCAACTCTCTCATCCACTCCTCAAGCTGCTCGGCCCCTGAACCCGAGCCCGATCCCTCTCCGGTGCCTGATCCGCCCGCTGGTCTCTCTCGCAATGTCACCATGCTGAAAATATACCACAACCACTATCAGAATACTCATCACTGATGCGAGACCAAACATACCCTACCAGGTTCCCGGTCTTGTCTCGGCCTTTCCCGAATCGAGTACGGATCCTCTGCTTTTAGTAGTACGGGCCCATACTACCTTCCACATCTATCTATACTTTCCTCAAGAATTGCTTTGACTCCACCAGGTCCCTTATCCACTAATACTGCTCCCAGCACTATCTCATCCTAGGCTTACCCTAGGGAAACCTCTGGCTCGACTCAAACCAGTCCTCAGCTGCTGAAGGTCTCCTTGGGATGCCAATTAGCCATCACCTAGATACCATCACATGCGATGAGGCTCAGATAATCCTTCAAGTAAAAGACTCGTCCCTACAACGGTTGGACTCAAACAAGAGCTGCGCAATAGGACCAAATCCAACACTCTGAGATTATTCAACCCTGATCGCATGTGACGTGCCGTATCCACCTAATGGCTAACTCCCATCACTCAGAATCCCACAATGCACAAAGCAAGCAGCATTCGAACAAGGGAAAATCTAACCATAACATACTCAAGCAATCATATCCAAATAGCAAGAATCTGAACTAGCATGCAACACAAACTCATAACTCAGGCATAACCTAAAAAGGTTATCCTACTACTGTCTAATCAGCACTACTATGCAACTCAAAAGCACAAATAACAGGCACATAAGGCATCATCCCTAGATCCTTAGTCCTATTCTAGCATGCTTTTCTATCAACTGATAATCATAACATAAACTTGTATGGGTATTTTGGGGGTACTTACTTGAGCTCGGCTGATTGCATGCACCACACCCCTTTTTCTCTTTTCAAAATTCTTCTCTTTCAGGATTCTTTTTGTTTTTCTAAAACAGTTTTTCGTTCTCAAAATTCTTTTTACAAAAGTGTCTTTTCGCTTCTGAAAACTTTTTATCCGACCCCTCAGTTTGAGTTCAGGCACACCCGAGAGTATGCCCGAATCCCTCAAACCAAGGCTCTGATACCAACTTGTAACGTCCCAAAATTTAAGACTAAAAATTTCTTTTAATACAATATTACTTAAAGTAAAATCATCGATTCAAAACATAATCAAAGTATTAGTTTTCAAAACACATGTTCATTATCAGAGTAAGCATTCCCAGGCTGACAAATCTATGGTGTGTGCCATGCGATCACCCCGAGCTCCCTCATCAGCTACCGGAAGTACCTGAAACCAAAACTAAAAACCATAAGCACGAAGCTTAGTGAGTTCCCCGCCCTACCACATACCATGCATAATCACATACTGCACATACTGGGCCACGCCCCCTACCTAGGGCCTCGCCCGCTACAACGGCCCCGCCGCTCCAGGCCCCGCATGGGTTCGAGCCCCACTCGGATACAGATCTGTTTCACTTAGGCCTCTCCTGTCACAGGGCCCCGCCCACTAACATATAATAGCACATACACATATCACATAACATCACATAAGCTAAACATATACTAACAGCTCTTGTTCTAAGGCCTCGCCTATCTCTGGGCCCCGCCCGTGTCCTGCTACTGATGAGTCATGGAACCCCGTCCATACTCCTGCTGATAGTGAGATACGGGCCCAACCCACCCTCACTCCTTTCCTAACTTGGGCCTCGCCCCTAGACTGTTGCTACTGAGATGTGGAACACCATCCACACTCTGCTATTGGTGAGATACAGGACCTCGCCCACACTCGCCTCCCTACCAGGCACATACAAGTATCACACAGACAACAAGTATAAACTATCAGATAAACCATTCCTTGGGAACCCGCCCTCTATCATTGGACCTCGTCCGAATATCATACTAGCATACTGTGCCTAGGGCTAACCCCCGGGTCTTCTACTTATAACTACATGGGCCGGCATTGTGGCCGTAGACCCAATCATACAAAGGGAAACTCACCAGCACTGGCTGATCTGGCTGATGAACCCACTAGCTGCTGCACGGCAACTCTCTGAACTCCTGCTTTACTAGCTTCCCGAGCTATCAATATCAATGCAACTCTTAGTCTAACTGACCCCCGACAGTTAACCAAGTCAATTCTGGTCTAAGACAAAGTCCTGGTCAAAGTCAACCTTTCCAGGTCAACCCTACTCGCCGAGTCCACTTACTGACTCGCCGAGTTCATATACTCAGGTCCTTCCATTCGCGACATGACTCGCCGAGTCAGTCCATGACTCGCCGAGTCCAACGATTTCCGAGTCCTGACCTGTCCAACTCGCTGAGTCTCCAACCGACTCACTGATTCGAGTCTCAACTCGAAGGGTTTGGGGTTTCGCGACCTGACTCGCCGAGTCCAAGAACAGACTCGCCGAGTATCAGGCAATCTTCATCCAACTCGCCGAGTTCATGCCTAACATCATCCGACTCGACGAGCTGTTCATCCCACCCGTCGAGTTCCTCCTCATCTTCATGCTACTCGCCGAGTCCACTCAAAGGACTCGCCGAGTCCATTCAGATCTCCAAACATGCAGAGTACTTTTGAGTCATGCATGGACTCCAAACTGTAGATCTACCCTTCCCAAGCATATTCCCCACGTAAAGTTGCAAACTTTACGTGTAGAGATGGAGATCTAGGCAAAAAGCACCATAAAATAGGTTTTAAGGCCAAGGGGGTACAAAATCGACTCAAGGGCTAATACTTTATGCTTCTCCAGTCCATAACACACTTGGATCAGAAGTAGAAACTCCAGATCCGGCTTCTAACCCAAAATAATATCATTATGGCTAAAGAGCCCAAACAACCACACATAGATCTAGGTGCAAAAAGGGTCCAGGAACTAGTTTATTACCTCCAAGTGCTCAGGATGAACTCACAATCCCAGATCTATAGCCCCTTCTTGCTCCTCCAAGTTCCTTCTTCCTTTTCCAAGCTTTAATGCACCTTCCAAGGCTCAAATAGGGGATATGGCGGCTAGGGTTTGGTATCCAGGGCTAAAGAGGCAGTAAGGAACCCTAGGAAGGAGATTAAGACGTTTATATAGGCTCCAAGTCCCGAATTTAGGGTTTTCCACGCACAGACCAGACTTACCGAGTCACCTTGGCCGACTCGCCGAGTCGGTCACTTACTCCTCGACCCGGATCCCGCTCTGACTCACCGAGTTCCTCCTTGGACTCGCCGAGTCGCCCCTTAACATTAAGGTTTTCTTTCCTTTCTTGGCCTTCAAAACTTTGGGTGTTACAACTAGTCCTCGGAGGGAGTGATGACTTGAAGGTATGAGGGTATAGTGACGCCAGTTTCCAGACCGACAGGGACAACTACCGTTCGCATTCGGGATGGATCTTTACCCTTAATGGAGGAGCAGTAACGTGGAAAAGTTCCAAACAGGAAATTATAGCTGATTCAACATGCGAATCAGAGTACATTGTAGCGAGCGAAGTGTCAAGGGATGCAATATGGTTGAAGAACTTCATTGGCGATCTTGGAGTTGTGCCTGCCATAAAGGAGCCCATGGAAATTTTCTGTGATAATGAAGGAGCGGTTGCCTTGACCAAGGAACCGAGGGATCATGGTAGATCTCAACATATCGACAGAAAATATCATTTTATTAGGCATCAAGTAGAAGAAAGACACCTCGTGATTAAGAGGATATCATCATAAGATAACCCAGCAAATCCACTTACGAAGGGATTGAGCAGGGTTAAGCACTTGCAGCATGCTAGGAGTATTGGGCTGAAGGATGATATTAGTTTGGATTAGATAGTATTAGAAACGTGTAATAAATAAATGTAATTGACATGTGATGAATAAATAAAGGAGTATTATTTATAAGTATTGTTACTGTCTTATGTTAATTATTTAGCTATTGTTTCACTTTGCATGTTTTGACTTCCAGAATAATTGTGTTTATTAAGAATAATCGAATTATTCAAACTGTCCACAATCGTTCATATGTTGGAAGTAGGTATGAATGAAGATTGTCATGAATTGGTGTGTAGATTGTCTAAATGGTATTAGACATAGCAAAGGTTTGCTGCAACATTCATGAGTGCTTATGAACAAGTTTTGAGCATTGGAATAAACCCGTGCTTGCTGGAATCACTTTGGAGTGATCGCAAGACGATAATATCATATGGTCTTAAAACCTAGATATATGGTTTATTATTTACTAATTGGTTGTACATTGATAATGCGAAACCGCATCAGTAAATTGATGTCATAAAACGCATTGTTGTGTATAGTTGGTTAGTTGATAAATAAATGCATATAAGTTGAAGTTTATCTGTTACTTTTATTCTAAGAGGGTAAAACCGATATCACGGCCGCTCGATGATTTGATTTGACTTATGTGTCGGGCCCGGTCAGGACTGAATTGATGTGTTCAATTAAGTTCTATGTCAAATAAATCTGAGATCGAGAAAATTAGTTGTTGGACAATGAGTATGACAATGTCTTATGAAATCGTCTGCACGATATCAAAACAGAGGACTGTACGATCACTTATCTAAAGGACAGGTTACTGATATGATCAGAGTTGACAGCATCTTTGAGAGCTACGATTGTTGATCAGATTGTGTTTGCGTTTATAGTTACTAGACTTATCCAAGTTGGAGACTGTTGGATTAGTGTCTAAGGCTGTAACTATATTTGGTAAGTACTTGACCTGATTGTGCATGGTCCTTTTGGGTTGCCTTCACCATAGCAACTTGATAGGGTGATTTAGAGAGAAGAGATATTATTATTAATATATTATAAGAATAATATGTTAAAATAGTAATTATATTATTTGATTAATATAAGTCATGAATTAATAAGGAATTAATTTGGTGACTTAAAGAGATTAATTGAATAAATGGGGTATAAACTGTCAAATGTGTGAAAGTTGTATTTTGAGCTGATAATCCTTATGGATATATGGTTGGATGATTTTATGGATATGGATCACCTAGAAATCGTCCAAGGCCTTATCTAGGAAGGGATTTGGATTGCTTTGAGGCTAAGTTATCCAATTTGGGTTTAAGGGTGAAACCCTAGGAGCTCACAGTATAAATAGACCCATAGGGTTGAGGAAATCGACCACCCTTGTGATTGGAGTAACCCTAGATCCGATTTCCCTCTTCCTCATCTCTCTCAAATCATCTTCTTGCTAGTTGGTGTTTGTAAGCCATTAGAGGAGTGACATTTGTGACTCTAAGCTCCAAGAAGAAGAAGGTTTTCAAGCAAGTAACTCAAGGTATCATTCTAGATCTGTTTTCATATGTTTTAATGGTTTGTTTACATTAAGTCTAGCCATGAAAGTCTTGGATATGTTGCATGTTCAATTAGTGAAACCTAGATCCAAGCTATAGGGTTGTATGTGCACATAGGGAAAGTTCTTATGTCCAAAACCCATTATATATATATATATATATATATATATATATATATATATATATATATATATATATATATATATATGCTGAAAACACTCCCACTTCTCTTATTTCATTTTCTCAATCAGTTACAATTCTCTCAAAACTCATATGAACAATCATCAAATCTTCATCAATTTCTCAAGAACACATCCAAACCATTCCCACGAAACTATTCCTTCAAGATTAAGTTCTTAAGAATCATTGTAAGTTCCTGTAAAATTTAGTGTTTTTACAAACACTTTCATATTATTTCGACTAATGTATACGTATTATTACGTGTTAAATACTATTAGGATTACGGCTATTATCATGTATTCAAGCTTGACGAGCATCCCTAACACTTTTTTATCCAGCCAAGAACACACTCGAAGTGACTTCATACCCATACAATTTTCACGATTTTTATATGTTTTTAGGGGGGGGGGGGGAGGAATAAATATGGATACACTTTTGATTGAGTAAATTACTGAAATCGTCCCTATGGTTTGGTCAAAGTTCCACGTTTGGTCCCTAACTTTTTTTTGCACTCGGATCGTCCCTATGGTTCGATTTTGTTACGTTTTTCGTCCCTATGGTTTGGTCAAAATTGCACGTTTGGTCCCTAACTTTATGTATGTAAGGGACGAAAAAAGCAACAAAATCAAACCACAGGTACGATCCGAGTGCAAAAAAAAAAGTTAGGGACCAAACGTACAACTTTGACCAAACCATAGGGACGATTTCAGTAATTTACTCCTTTTGATTACAATAAAACTTTAACCCTTTTGTAGCATGTTGAGAAAAAAGAGTATAATTATATAAACGAACATATATAATTATTTCATTTCATTTGATTATCACGACAAATATGATAATAACAGACAAAGGGTTCACTATTTCAATGAAACATTTGTATAAACTATAATAGGTATAGTTTATGGAATATTCACACTATTTTACCCTATTGGGGACACTGAAATAATTATTTAAGAAAATGATTATTTTCTTACTATGTAAATACTATAAAAGGATGATACATACAGTTATAAGAAAAGGAGTTTTCATATTACTACATGTAAACAGTCAATATGGTTTTGTGAGTCAAGTCTTCAAGTACACCTAAGTACCCACAAAATTCATGTATTATAACCAAAGTCTCATGGAGGGAGAGTGTGACAATTGTGTATAGCTCTATACGGTACTGACAATCCCACACCTAAATTGTTAGCTAGTTGGACCGACAACTCTGGGTGACAAATGTCATATCATTCCGACACCTAAAGAATGTCGTAACAGGCCAACAGTCGCTAAGTATGGTTATAATAACTCACAAGGGGTATTAACAATACGTTTGGTTTACGAATACATACATGTCTTCAAATGGTTTTATTTATTTAAAACTACATTACATTACTTTCTAGTATAGTACAGTTTACAATTCTGGAAACATACATTCAAAGAGTTTTACACGGATACAACTACAATACGTTATTGTCCAGCACAACGCAATTTACCTTTCTAGGAATATGTATTCAAATGGTTTTATAAAAATATAAAATTATGCTATACTAATACAATGTATAACAATACTTATACATTTTGGTCTTGGAACATTTAAGACTACATTACATCTTAGAGAAAATATTGGATTTTCTAGAAGAACACACTATCATTTTCAAGGAACAAAGATATATATTTCTCATACAAAATACTTATAAACTCACCAACTTAATTGTTAACACTCTCTTTTTCAAAATCACTTGTATTCTCAGGAAATCAGTAGACAGGTACTCATACAGGTTTTTGTGAAGATGGAGCTTAGTATTTGTTATGTCTTATATTTTTGTTGTATGTTTTTGGAGTCAAACAATGATTCAAATACAATGTAAATTATTAAACTACCAATACAATGTTTGTAATGCTTTAATCTCTATTATGCAATTGTTATGATATTGTACACGACGTCATCCACCCCCGGACGTTTCCGTCGTTTACTTGGTTCGGGGGTGTGACACATGGATGTAAAGCTTGCAGCTTTACATGGTATTTCAGCCTTAGAAGGCTAGATCTAGAGTTTGGGATCTTAGCCTCGCTTAAAAGCGTCTGAATAAGTGATTGGGCTGAAGGAACTCAACTAGTTAGTGAGGGTTTTCCCCGTTATCCTAGACGTTGTACAAACTTGGCGAGTTCGTGAGACAACTCGGTGAGTTGAGTTGGATTTTATTGATTTTTTTGAGAACTGGAGGAACTCGGCGAGTCGCATAGATGCACTCGACGAGTTGGGTCAACATGGACTGTTGACTTGAGGGTTGACTTCCTTTGACTTTTAGGATTTGGTCCAGTTATGGACTTAGGAAACCATGGAGGGGCAAAATGGTCTTTCACCCTTTTCGAGAGTTAGTAAAGGAGTTAGCTTAACATTCTTGGATTTGTTTTATAAATTGTTAATTGGAAATTATTATGATATATGTAGGCGGAGTCTAGACCAACCGTTGAGTACGAGGCATACTTGTTTTACTTACAAGGTGAATCTTCTCACTATACTTACCTGAGTGGTAATATTATGTGACCGGAGGGTCTTTCCTAAGTTATTGACCGAAGAGTCTTATGTAATTATACTAAGTTATGTGATATATTATGCATTATGTCTTTGTGATTTATGTAGTATATTATTATGTGCCTTATTGAGTTAGGACCAGAGGGTCCAAACGAGTTGTGAGACTGGAGGGTCCTCACTGAGATATAGGAATGGAGGGTCCAACCCGAGCTGTGAGACCGGAGGGTCTTCACTGAGACACATGACTGGAGGGTCCTTATCGAGTTACAACTGTAAGAGGCTAATTATTTGTGTGTGGTATTTTGGAGAACTCACTAAGCTTTGTGCTTACAGTGTTGTGTGAAATATATTTCAGGTACATCTCAGGATCGCAGGAAGGCGTCAGCATGATTGCATACACCAGCTAGAGATTGTGTTTTTAAGGATTTTGGGATATTGTCAAACAGTTTATTGTTTTGTGTTTGGAACAACTTATAAATTTAGGTTTGAGAAATGTTAAACTGTGTTTTTGCGTGGATTTAAAAATGAAAAAATTTTATTAGAAAATTTATAGTGTTACAAAATTACCCATACATATTATTTGATATGCTTTGATCATTGGTTTTGGGTGCTTTGGATTTGAAGACATTCCAAATGACTATATACGATAGTCAATAGAAGGACGGCTACTTTTCAAACAATGAGGATTGGTTTATAGGTCTGAGAGCACGCATCCACAAACTGCTAGTGGTGGTCAACTACTGGGGTACCAAACCAACTGATTCAATCCCACTTGAGAGCTTCAAGATGACCCTCGAAAAGGCCCCAGACGTACCATAATAGATTTACAGCAGAAGGGATGGTGAGGTGTTTTTGTGTTGGTTCCTGGAAGCGTTGATCACTGGAAAATCGATTTCTATATAGGGTAAAACCATTGATCCATGGGCTATGCGTTATAGAAAACGACTAGCGGAAATATAATTTGAACATCCTATTTATAATATGACCTACAAAGACATCATTTATTCAGTTTAGGTATTTATTAGTTGTTTGTTCATTTTAATTGCATTTTATATTTTATATAACCAAAAATTTTACATTTTATGAAAACAAAACTTATATATTTTTTTTGAAAGCAAAACTTACATGCAAAAAAAGGCAAATCTATTCCGGAACCATGGTCCGGAATCGTACTCCGGAATTCCGGAGACCTCTCCGAAATAATGTGTTCCGGAGAATGTTGTTACTTTACCAAAAAAAATTGTGGTAATATTTGTCAAAAAAATCTTTTATAAAGGTTAGATTACTCAATCTCCCATAATATTTTACATAACAACTCCTTGGTTTCTTGAAGAAGAAAAAATTCTCTTATTTTTCAACGAGAAAATGACTTACTAGGGTAATCATCTTTATCGCTTTGTTCACATTTAGACAACTTTTTTATTTTTGTATACATTTAACGATTTAACTTCTTATATGTATTCACATATTATCATTGTTATCGGCTATAGCATGTGATAATTGTAATATGTGAAGTTAAATGGTTAAATGTGTACAAAAAATAAAAGTTGTCTAAATGTGAACAAAACGAAAAGTTAATTACACTGATAAGTCATTTCCACTTTTAATATCGATTTTATTTTTTATATTTGTTTGTATTATTTTTTGCAAATATTATTTTAAAATATCCATAATTTCCTAAACATTATTTAAATATGGATCAATTCTAAACTTACTTTTTAATTAATAAATATGTTTTGTTTTGTGAAATATTTTATATATCCTCTTATAATTTTTTTTCTTTTATTTTTAAGCATATATAATATTTTTAAAGTAAATAGTATCTACGATAAAATTAAATATGTAACAATAAGTATGGAGAGTTTTTTAAAAATATAATATATATATATATATATATATATATATATATATATATATATATATATATATATATATTACTTAACAAATAAAAAAAACATCTAATATAATTTAAATGTTCTAAAATTATTATAACTTTTTAATTAGATGTTTATAAACCTTTAATTTTTTTAATACAACGTTTTAAAATAGTAATTAACGAAAGTATTTTAAAATGTTATACAAAGAATATTAAATTGTCATACAAAGTCTGTGAAACATTTTAAAAATATTGTAAAAGAAAGTTTTAGAAATAACTATATGAAAGTTATTAAAAAATTGTATGAAAATATATAAAAAAAAAGTTAAAAACTTGTAAAAAAATTTGAAACATTTATAAAATATTTGGTTTAAAACACTTGTTTTAAAATTGTATGAAAATATAAAACTAATTAAAAAAATTATAAGCAAAGTTTAAAACATTGTATTAGAAAAACTTTTAAGAAAAAATATCTTAAAAATGTTATAAGAAATTATAAAAAATATTAAGAAATTTGTAAAAAAAAAAATGTTCACATTTAGACAATTTTTTTATGCATATATCACCATTTAACTTGTTAAATATGTTCACATATTATCATTGTCACATGCTATAGCAGGTGATATCAGGTGACAATTGTAATATGTGAACGCATTTAACAAGTTTAAATGGACAAATATGTACAAAAAAATTGTCTAAACATAAATAAGATGAAAATATAATTACTCTTGCACGTTATTTTCTTTTTTCAACACATTTAATTATTCAACCTTTAATGGATCCATTTCGACACCATTTTCTCTCACCATATGGCTCAAAGCCATACTTATTAAGTCAAAGTTCACATACAGAGAATTTGTAATGTAATCTTGCATTACATATTTGCTTCAAATGCTGGGTTGTATAGTGAAAAAAAATTGATATATTCAGATATTTTTATTTGATAAAAAAGATCTAAAAAATAAAAACTAAAAGTAATGATAATAGTCGCAATGGATGTTTTTATAAATATGTGTGTTTGTTTAGAACAAAATAAAAAATAAAAAATAAAACATGAAAAAAATAAGTAAAAATGGTTGCAATGGAATTCCTTTAAAATATAGACCTTTTTTTAAAGAACGAAAAGATGTAATGATAACTATAAAAAATTTTAGGGTATTAGCCCAAAAGATCATACATATAACTTTTGTTTTTACGTCTCTGATAATATGTCATAGTTCATATTTTGTCATAATATATTTGGAAGTAAGGGAAGGTGGGAACAAGTGTGGGCGTTTGAGAATAGAGAAAATAAATCAATAAGCGACATTGCTAAAATATTTGAACTCATTCTAAAGTATCACATAAGCAATGACACGTGGTTTGAAAAATTATTGAAGAAAACTGACAAAAATTTAAAAGAAAATAAACAAATAAATAAATAGTGAGAGGTTTGGAGATGAGTAGCAGAGAACATATTAATTTAAGGTTGTGAAGTATATATAGAACAACGAAGGTGTGACGATGAGGTGGAGGCAAGGGTGGCCAGCACACCACCCCTTATGGCATGGAGGTACGTGGTTGATACCACGACTGGCTATTCGTTTTTCTCTTTTGTTTGATGCATCTTCACGTTAGAATGGTGAAATCATCTATGTGACAATGAAAACTAATATAGAATCAAATAGTTGTGTGAGGTGTGAACACTATACCTCACAAATAACAGATTAAACGTCATATTGTTACAAAAAAAAAACTTGATACGACCCAAACCCGAATAAGACAAATAGAGTCGGGTTTAATAGGGTTTGAAAGTTAAAATTGAGAAATTCGGGTTAACCCGACAAATCCGAAATATATTTAAGGATGCGTTTCGGGTTGGTTGATATAATATATTTCGGGTTCGGGTCAACCCAACTAACCCGAATAAGGATTTAAATTACCTGTACTAAGGATATATTGAGAATAATTATTCTTAGTGGTATATCTATAGATAAATCGATTCATCAGGTATTAAGTGAAAAAAATGGTTTAGCTCTCCTCCCAAAGGTGAATAGGCATGGTACTGTTGTACATGTAGAACAGATTGAGAATTTAGAGAGAAAAAGTTGTGAAAAGAATTATCCATCTTATCTTCATAATTCATTGAATATACATATATATACATAAGAGAAATCTAACTGCTACATCTAACTTCTAACAGAATCTGTTACAACCATTACTAATTCACAAAGTCAACTGTGATGTTGACTTCTTATTACAATACCCCCCCCCCTCAAGCTGGAGGATATGTAAAGAGACCAAGCTTGGATGCAGCATTTATATGATCATTTCCAGACATTGACTTTGTAAGGATATCAGCAGACTGTACAGTAGTTGGAATATGAGATAATGAAATGAGGCCATCTTGAAGTTTCTCACGAACAAAATGACAATCAATGTCAATATGTTTGGTGCGTTCGTGAAAAACGGGATTTTTAGCAATATGTATAGCAGCCATGTTGTCACACTTCAATGGTATAGGAGTGATTTCTGAGACATTGAACTCTGCAAGCAGCCTACTCAACCATGCAAGTTCAGAACATACTCTACGCATCGATCTGTATTCAGCTTCTGCTGATGACAATGAAATAGTTGCTTGCTTTTTCGACTTCCATGAGATAGGACTACCTCCCATTGTGATAAAATAGCCACTAACAGATCTCCTTGTAGATGGGCAAGCAGCCCAATCTGAATCACAAAATGCTTCAATCTTGAAGTTATTTGTGTTGTTAAGAAAAATGCCTTGATACATCGTCCCTTTCAAGTATTTAAGAACATGAATAGCTGCATCTAGATGAACTTGACAAGGCTTACTGTTGAATTGACTTAGAAACTGAGTAGTGAATGCTATATCTGGCCGAGTATGCAAAAGAAAATTCAATTTTCCTACAAGTTGTCTGTAAATGGTTGGATCAGGTAAAGTTGAAGAATCAAGATAAAGAGACTTTAATTTGCTTGGTAACGGTGAAAGAGTTATTTTGTCATCTTGAGACAAATAAGGTTCTAATAACTCTTTTATGAACTTGTGTTGATGAATTACCATGCCATCTTTTACCTCAATAAACTCCAATCCCAAGAAAAAATGGATTGTGCCAAGATCTTTAATCTTAAATTGATTGTCTAAAAAATCCATCTTTTACCTCAATAAACTCCAATCCCAAGAAAAAATTGATTGTGCCAAGATCTTTAATCTTAAATTGATTGTCTAAAAAATCCTTAAGAATGACTATTTCTTCATTGTTATCCCCTGTAACAAGGACATCATCCACATAGATTGCCACTATGATCATTGAAGAATTGACCTTTTTGATGAATAATGAATGATCATTTTGAGATCTGGAAAAACCTTTAGTAATGAGAGCTGATGAAAGTTTATCATACCACTAACGAGAGGCTTGTTTTAATCTGTATAAGGACTTTTTCAACTTGCAAACATATGAAGGATGCATCTTGTCCATTCCAGGTGGTAACTTCATATAGACATCTTCATGTAAATCACCGTGTAAGAAGGCGTTATTCACGTCAACTTGATAAATTTTCCATTTCTTTTTGACAGCTAAGGCAACAAGACTTCTCACAGTATGGAATTTGACTACTTGTGAAAAAGTCTCATGATAGTCTATTCCTTCTTTTTGTGTAAAACCCTTGGCAACAAGACGAGCCTTGTATCGCTCAATAGAACCATCTGTTTTGTACTTCACTTTATAGACCCACTTGCAAGCAATTGGTCGTTTTCCTTTGGGAAGCTTTACAATTTCCCATGTTTGATTAGCATTAAGAGCATCAAATTCCTTTTTCATTGCTTCTTTCCAGAGAGGATTGTCTTTGGCTTGGTGATAAAATATAGGTTCAACCACTTTATAACTAATTTGATTAGCCATGAAAGTGATCTGATTAGAAGCATGATTAGAAGAACCAGGAGTATTGATGAAAAGATTTGTGATTGTATGAGCACATTCATCAAAGGAATCATGTTGGTTTGTGACATTGTAACAAATATAATCTTGAAATCGAGCAGGTTGAGTTGTATTTCTGCTTGATCGTCTGACTGGTAGAACTTCTTCTTGAGATAATGAAGGCGAATTAGGATGAACATCATTTGTTGATTCTGCAATTGTTTGTGTTGATTGAATATCACCATCATCAAAGGATTTTGGAAGATAAGATTCATGATTGTCTTGATTCTTGAGATGATGAAGTGGAAATGTATGTTCAACAAATTTGACATCCCGTGAAACAGTGATAATCCTGGTTTGAAGATCAAGAATTTTGTATCCTTTTTGTCCAAAAGGATAACCCATAAATATGCAAGCTTTTGATCTGGGCATAAACTTATCTCTGTTTACAGATAAAGTGGATGCAAAACACAGATAACCAAACGATTTAAGACTGTCAAGACATGGTTTTCTCTTGAACAAAACTTCATATGGAGATTTATTATCCAGAACTTTAGAAGGAATACGATTGATAATGTGTGTAGCAGTCAAAACACATTCACCCCAATAACTTTTCCCTCGTCCAGATTGAAAGAATAATGCAGGTGAAACTTCAAGCAAATGTTTATGCTTTCGTTCTACAATCCCATTTTGTTGGGGAGTGTAGGCACAAGACTTTTGATGTGTGATCCCAAGTTAAGTAGAAGAGATCGTAAATGAAAGAACGACTAATCTACATAATAAAGATGTAGAGTTGGTGATTTTCATATAGAAACACCGTCGAGGCTCAAATTATACTTGGGAAAAGTAAGAATGAAATAAGAGTGAAGTATCCCTAATTGTTTTAATCGTTATGATTTCGGGGACGAAATCCTCAAAAGGAGGAGGTATTTGTAACATACACATTCTGAAATTGTGTATTGTTATTATTAAAAGTGAATAAAATTGAGTGTTGAGTTCTAACAGATAGTTTTTACTAGAAATGAAGTAAAACTATGTTTAGAATCACTCATAAAATATTAAAAGTCTTATGAGATTCCAATTAATAGTCAAATAGTGAAATATAGCGAAAATATAAAATTTGGAATAAGTAAAATTTTATTATTGAAAGTTGTAGAAAATCTCATTAGAAACATTTAGGCGAAAACCTCGTCAAAATCCGAGTTATAACAAAGAAGTTATGACCAATCGAAGATTCACGACAAAACCGGCACGGTGCCGAATGACGTAAAAAGTGAGTTTTTGATAAACTACTTTTTAGCCTTAGTAATCTAAATGAAAGTTGTAGTATTCGTTAAACCGAGAAGTTTGATAAAAAGAACGCCAAAATCTGACTTCGTATGAGGAAGTTATGATTTTTCGAAGTTTCAGCGTAGCAATAGACAGCTAAAAACTCGAATTTTAGATCGAGTGATTTTTAGCCGACACAACCTAAACGAGAATTGAAGGTCTCGTCGTTTATAGTGCAACGGTAAAAAGTCTGACGAAAACGGATGTCGGATGAAGAAGTTATGAATTTTTAACGGATTTTCCTGTCCCGGTCTGTTAAAAATAATAATATTAAAATTAAAGTCAAAATTAGCTGACGAAGTCTAAACGAAAGTTGTAGAGCATAATTTTAGCTACGCGTGCATATAAAGAACGTAAAAAACGGAGCCTGTATGCGAAAGTTATGGATTTTACAAGTTTTGGGCACATTTTCCGAGAATCTCGCATGGATAAGATCCAATCTCAGTGTCACCCGCCCCATGTCCGATCAGATGACGAGTCCGATGCGCGGCCCAATAGTCTTCCGACGCGTGTACAACCTTCGGTCCAATAGGCGCCCAGCGCGTCCCGTCTCCGTGGCTTGTCCGAAGCGCGCCAGCTGCCCCTGCGAACCGAGCCACCTGCCTTTCCTCGCCTCCGAGCCTCACTGCTGCGACGCGTGTTTCCTTCTCCCTGCTTCGGATCCGAGGCTCGCTGCTATATAAGGCTGCGAGACCTCCCGGGGATTTTGAGAATTTTGGCACTTTTTCACCATTTTTCAATATTTTTAGTATTTTGACTTCCCCCGAAGCCCCGGTAGTATTTCTAACACCCGAAACATGCCCCGAAGTTCCCGAGAAGCCCGAAAAATTTATCTTTTCGGTTTCGAAGCTCTACCTTCGCAGAGCCCGGTTTTCAAGAAAACTCCTGGTTTTCAACGACGAAAGTCATATTTAGAGCCGAAGTACTGCCCAAATTAATATTTTAGCCCCCGGTTATTTCACGGTGAGTTCAATATATAGGAACAATTGTATGTTATGTGTTATACGTGCTATGTGTTTTTCAGTGTTATTATTCCGGGTTATTTTCCCGTGTTATTTTTATTGCTATTTTTAATAGCAAAGATATACCTTTGACCTTGTGATCAGTGAAAGGACTTAGATTCACGGTGGTACTGGTATGTAGCCTCTGGCCATGTAGAACATGTCTCGTAAGAGAATGACTTCTATTCTATGGCATTGGCAGAAGGTTAGATAGGACTGGTATGTAGCCTCTGACCATGTAGAGCATGACTCCGTAAGAGAATGAACTCTATTCTATGGTATTGGCAAATGGTTAGACAGGGCTTTAAGCCTAAAATCTACCAAAATGTTAATCCGAAGTTGTATATCTTCTGTGCCGTTTGGGCCAAAAGATTTATTGATGTATATCAAGTATTGAAATTGTTATGTCTCATTGATCGTAAATCTTTGAATCAAATCTTGAGTTGATATTGAAATCGTGACATATGATACGCATATGCTATTGTTGTTCTTGTTCCCTTTTGCTTCTGTCATATTGGTATATATAAGGAATAAGATTATATTGTATCTATTTATTGAATTCACTAAGCGTTATCGCTTATCCCTCTCAATGTTTAACAATTGCAGGTGATGAGTATCCAATTTAGTTTTATACTGCTGAAAGATTTAGAATAGTTAATACTATTTCTCTATATTCTAATGTTCAAGTATGTATATGAATAATAGATTCCTAGGTAGATATGAAATGTAATAAAACTTAGTCGATTTGTATCCAATCCTTTGTAATCACTTTATCAATATAAAATATTGTTTTATAAATATGCATGTAGCATGTTTCGAGGAAGTAACTTAAGAATAATGTTGGAATAATATGAACGTTTGGGTCTTTCATAAATATGAAAGTTGGGGTCTTTCAACTTTGTATGGTCCCCATGTATCCATATGAATTAAATCAAATGGTTGCTGAGATCTAGTGTCACTCAAAGAGAAAGCCATTTTGTGTTGTCTTGCTTGAAAACATATATTGCACGTATCAAACAAATCACTAGTACAATCTGTAGAAGTCAAAGACAACAATTTCATTTTGTAAAATGGTAAATGACCTAACCTTTTATGCCAAAGATTAGTAACATTGGCTTTATTACATGAGTCTAAAAGGTTAACACTAGAAAAATGGTTTACTGATGCAGATGTCTTCAAGCACTTGTACTTTCTTATGTAAAGATTTTGCACCCTTTTGCTAATAATGATGTTACTCTTCGAAAAAAGGGCCTGCATTGCACAAAACTCATCAGTAAAGAGAACCCAAATCTTTAACTGACTAGTGAGTTTAGCAATAGAGATCAGATTATGCTCGAATTCCGGTATTTTAGAGAGAAAAAATTATCCATGTATCTTCATAATTTAGAGAGAAAAAGTTGTGAAAAGAATTATCCAATCTTATCTTCATAATTCATTGAATATACATATATATACAGAAGAGAAATCTAACTGCTACATCTAACTTCTAATAGAATCCGTTACAACCATTACTAATTCACAAAGTCAACTGTGATGTTGACTTCTTATTACAATAGTACAGTACTTCATTTTTTCAAAACATCCTATTTATACCATCTCCAATGGACCTCTATTTTTGTGTTATAGGGTCAAAAATGCTCCAATCAACCACTAAAAGTGGCCTCTATTTTTGTGGGAAGAAATTTGATCTCTATATATAGAGGTAGGGGTGAGCGCGGTGCGGTTATTGGCCAAAACTTCACCACTAACCGCAAATGCGGTTAATCTATTTTCAAAACCGCTTGTTGCGGTTATTAAACGCATGGATTTGGTGCGATTATTTTGTGTAGTTTTTAACCGTACTTTAAAGTTCAAACAGTTTTAAGAGTTTAAACATATTACTTGTAATAATAAAAAACCATAAGGTATAAAACAATTAACTTAAATTACAAACAACTAATATCTTATAAACTTTATATCAGTAGTAATTAACAATAAATATCTTAAAATTGTCAAATTTCACCATTTTCCAAAATTAAACATACGAAAAAAACAACATTTTTGTCTTCTAAAATTTTATCATTCTTTTATCCATGAAACTTATCTTATTTTTAATATTTAATATATTAATAATTAATAAAAACATTGTATATAATATATGTGGTGCGGTGCGGTTTTGTTTGCGGTTTGTGAAAACTAATAACCGCACCGCACCGCAAATTTGTGGGTTTTGAAAAACGAAGAACCTCACAATCGGTTTTTATTGTGGTTGCGGTTTATCCGATTTTTGCGGTTAATTTTAGTTGCGTTGCGGTTTTTGTTCACCCCTACATAGAGGCTACTATTCATAACACCAAAATAGTTTTTCCTTTTAAATGGTATTAATTTACTTGCTTTTTAGTTTTTATAGTTATTTTTTATATTTTATCATATTAAAATATGTTTTAGTGTAATTTTTTAGTGTGTGGTTGGAGTTAAAATGAGTTTTGGTGCTAGTTTTACAAAAAAATGATGTAATTTTTACTTATAAGATTGGAGTTGGTCTAACAAAAATAGTCCATTATAAAATTTTAGATATTTATTAGCTTTTGTAGGGATGTATTTTATTTTCTTCCGTTTAATTGTTTTCTAGATATTTTGTTTAGAACACCAAGTATGCTATCTTTTTTTTTTTTGGCATATCTGATGCAGTCTGCCAATCTTCCGTTATAATACCATGGAGTGATTTTATTATTGTTTTGTATGTAAACTACTAGTATGTTAGAAAGCACTATTATTATTAACCCAAATAAGTTGCTGCCATTTGTATATGGCAAAAATTACATACTCTTTCCTTAAAATTGATGGACGTGTTCAGCAAAACTAGCTGGTAGTGGTTAACGGGTAGCTTTTGATTTTGGAGCGTTTTATTTATGCTAAAAGTTAAACATTCCTATCGTCAAACAAGGCTTTTTCTTTTTAACTAGTATTTTCTTAAAAGTTAAAAGCTTACAAAAGTTGTGTGCCGAACACGCTCTATGTATATCGTGTCCAGTAGCAACTTCATATAATTTATGCATTTTTTATATTTAACTCGACTAGCTCAATTAACCCGAAATACAATTAATCTGAACCCGACTAATTTGTAACTTAATAGGGTCAGGTTTCAGATGAAACTGTCAAAAAAAAAACCCTACTACTCTAAAACCCGATCAGATCGACCGGATTAACACCCCTAAAATAACTAAGAAAAATTAATTTATCAAATAATATCTATTAATGGTCTCAAACCATAATAAAGACCTTTTATTTCTTCAAAATATTTGAAAATAATTATTGTTACTAATATCAAACCATGATAAATACATTAATTAAGCAACTCCAAACAATATCTATATACTTTCTTTTCCATTTTAATTTCATAGATTCCTCTCTTCTTTGCACTTATATTATTATAAAATATAATAAAAAGCCAAGTGTCATAAAAATAGTAAATTTTTTAGGTTTACGATTTTATCTATAAGACTTTTGTAGGTCGATAGTTTTGGTTCATGTGTAGAAGATAAATTACAAAAATTATCTCTATAATTTATAGATTAAGTCTCTATGTAATTTTTTTTATAGAAATTGTTCAAATGTTGAAAAAAAGTTACAAATTAATTTATGTCTAATAGAAAATTTATAGATTACGTCCTCCGAAAAACAGGGATTATTTAATATATATTAAAAAAAGCAAGTGTCTTAGAAATAGTAAACTCTTTAGGATTAGGATTTTAGCCACAAGACGTTTATATGTTGACAGGTTTGGTCCATATATAGAAAATAAATTACAAAAACAATTCATGTAATTGTCTCAGTCTAAAAGAAAATTTACAGATTACGTTCTCCGAAAAACAGGGTTAATTTAACTAAAAGACAATCTCGGTGGATGTTTTTACCGATAATTTTCACCATCTACTTTGTAAAGTGATAGTTTTCACTTCTCTACTTTTAAAAATGTCACTTTGACTCTCTTCGACTTTAAACCTTTAAAAAATATCACTTTGACCACTTCCATTGTCTAAACTTTTGTTTTTATCCCACATAGTATATATAAATTCGAGTTTGTCTATGATTTAATGCATTTTTTTTACTTTTTTGTGATTATTTTTATTTACGTTTCCTATGTATAAATCGGCTCACATATAATATGTTTTTATTATTTGAATTTCTGTTCATTAACTTTAAAAAAAGATATTACTTACTTATTTTTATGTACGATTTAAATTCGAGTTTCTTAACATTTCGATGTAAATTTTGTATACGTTTTCGTGCTTATTTTTATGTGTGTTTCGTACGTACGACTTTAATCATGTATATTATATTTTCATACAATAATATAATTTGGAGTTAATCATGTAAACTCAGAGCAATAACATGATAAACCTAAAAATCAAATGGACCAAACCTCTATCGACAATGGATGAACACCCTTCCGTTCCCACAAAACGAGTAGGATGCAATTTCTAGTTTATAATATTTTACAATTCAACATTATATAATTTAATCTTTAATAAATTGATGAAGTACATATATTTAATCCATTTTTAGCTAAAGTTCTCGATTTTATTTTAATTTACCTGATAAAAAAGGTTATTTTCAATTAAACTATCATGACAGAAAACATGTAATTTAAATTTTGTAAAATAAGGATTCTCCAGAACTAATTTATATTTTAAAATGATAATGATTAAGATTTTTCCAAATAAAATTAGTATAGATAATTAGATATACCTCGTTCATTCAAAATGCATCTCAAATAAAACGTAAATTCTAATCTTTTTAATAAATAAACTTGCATTGTTTTTAACTACATTCTGTTTTTAACTTATTGGCTTATTGCCCCTAAAAGCACCCTCTCATCAAATGGTTTACGACTCTCGGCTTGATTGGTCCTCTATCCATGTGCACTTGATTGATAACAATTCACGGGTGTCACAAGATTTGTAGATCAAGATCAAATTTCAAAGGTTCACGGGTAACCTTTCATCATGTTTGACCAATCTTTCTCCGGTCAACCAATTTTAACCCAAACGCCTTCACTTGGAACTTGCCGATGAACCACAAACAAAAGATAATGCCTCCCCGGAGCAATGTTGCTAGAAGGTGGCGCCGTCACAATCACTTGGTACTTTGTTTTCCCAATAGCCTTTGTAGTGTTCCCACCTTCAAGGATCAACAACCTTTGATTCATGGAAAACGAATGTGTGTTAAAAGCCGGTGCCACCATTGTCACCATGACTGAATCCGGATCCAGCTCGTCCACGACCCTAAACCTGATAACCACTCGGTTCCCATATCCAAACTCGGTTTGGGAATCAGGTGTTATCTTGGGTCGTGACCTGACACAGCGTGGATCCAGATATGGTGGCAAAAATGCCTCCAACCGAAGCTCGGTTGGATAAAGTACATCTGTGAAATTATAATATATGTGAGGATTGCTTCCCCCAACAAGCACCCTCCCATCGCGAATTAAGAGAGCGGTTGAATGGTACATTCGTGGTATTGTGGTCGGAACCTGAGCCTCGAACCGGTCCTCAAACGGGTTATCAGGTTTGTATATCACCGGGTAAAGAACCGGGTCGCGCCCGTATTCCCATCCAGCGGTACCTGCGGATCCTCCATTAATGATCAAAACATCACTATTTGGTAGCAAAAGCATGTCACCCATTACACGAGCTAAAGGCATAGTCTCCATGACCCATTGTGGATTCGGGTCGGATACTTGAATCCGTCCACAAGTTTTCAAAGCTTTATCAAATCTCCCATTTTCCGCATTCACAAATGCTCCTTTGGGTGCCCCACCACAAACCAAAACCTCAACGACAGCTACTTTACCTTGTACAATCCGCATTGGAAGTAGTACTGCAGACCCGGTGCTTGGGTAATTTCTCGGGTCACCACCGGGTATTTCAGGGTAAGCCTTGAGAACTTTGTTTCTCGCATAATCAAATAGAATTGCTCGATTGTTGGCAAAAATGAACAACTTTCCATCAGGAGTGAGAAACACAAATGGGTATAGATTGTTTTCAAGTTTCGGATCATTCGTCTGAACTAAAAATGGCAAACTGTAAGCCTTCTCTGACTTCGACAATTTCGGGTAAAACTCATAGTTATATTGCCGGCGACCACCAATGACAATCTGGCGTCCGCCGGGGAGAATGTGATTAGTTGCATACCATCTCCGTTTAACCAACGCCGACGTGATTTCTACCCAATCACATGTATCGCAGGATTTAAAAACTCTAACAACATGATCTCCGTCGTTGAATCCGCCGGTCTGGAGGAGGCTGCCGTCAGGCATTAAAGCACCTGAAGAACACCAGATGTCGGTTTGAACCATTAGTGGACGAAAGGAATTGGATGCGACGTCGTACTCAATAGAGTGGGCAGTGCAGTCTCTCTTCAAAACGTAGTCGTGTGAGTCTATCCGGCATTCACCATTGGCGAGAGAGAGGTTGGAGGCTCCGAAGTCGGTGCGGTCGTAAATGACTACACGGTCGTTAGGGAGGAGTTGCATGTGCATGGCGGTGATGCCAATGTTTGAGTGGAGGAGGGTCCAGTTGCTGGCGGCGGAGGCGATAAGTGAACATGGTGGGGTGGCGATGAGGAGGAGGTAGAGGAGGAAGATGATTAGAGTGGAATTCATTAGTGGTGGTTATGGAGAGGTCGTCAATGGTATATTGGCGGTGATGGTGGTGGTGGTGTATTTTATAGAAAGGAAAATTAGTTGGGCGGCTGTAGAAATCTGCGGTGGAACGAAGGGGTCAATCACTCACACCTCGATTGACTTTGTAACAACTCTCGAAAAACTATGAACGATCATATATCATCGTCCTATTTACTTTTAACATGTTAAATAATTATTTTGTATTTATGATGTTTGTTAATTTGAACAGGAAAAAATGGGAACTTTTTATACTTTATAGTTTATCCTATTAAAATGATAGATATTATTTGCTTTATCTGAATAAATTGAGTTGATTTTTTAAACGAAGGATATTTGTTTTATAATTTTAATTTTAATTTTTTTTAGTTTTTTCTTACATTTTATTATGTAATAGGAATCATTAAAAGAATCACATTATGAAATAGAATAAATTTATAATATAACTTATTCTTGATTAATTAAGATTTAATGATATTAATTTAAAATTACGATTTTAAGTTAAAGGTAAGGTTGTTTTTGCTATACGAAAAATAAAAAAATAAATTTTTAATTTTAATTTTTTTACTTATAACCAAATTCATTATTTTCAAAACTTGGACTCTTTCTTGTTCAACTATTGAATAATTACACTTTAATCCCAAAACTAATCCAATTAATTATTAAATAAATATTATATTTTCTAATTAATATATTATTTCCATAACATATTAATAAATTCATTTATCGTTATTTATTAATGATATAATAAATCAATAAATCAGTATTTCTCTCTAAAAGTCATCATATTCAATTACTAGGTTTGAGGACAACTTAAATGAGTTTTGCTAATAATTCAACATTATACTAATTCAATTATTGACTTAGACATCTAATCCAACACGCGTCCGGCATCAGGCCCCACCTGAAACAGATATGTCAGTAGCATGTGATGGGCCCCGCCCAACACACTCATCAGGCTCCGCTTGGCATCGAGCTCTGCTTGGTATACATGCAATACATGCAAGAATCACAAAGACAGTTAGCATACTATAACATAATCCAAAATGTCGGCATTGGTCCCTTCGACCCGCAAGTACTATGAGAAGACTCACCCCAATCTGCTGAAAATCAGATAAATGATTGGACTGCTGATCCGGGAAATCTCCGCACTAAATATGATCAAATAATACCCTAATTAATAATTAGGTCATAAACCATAACCGAGAGCCCAAGTCCATAATCCCTACTCTTAAGATGAAATACTATTTTACCCCTCAAAGCTAAACCCATTCAATCAAAGCTCAAACCCTCAAAATGGTCCAAAAAGAATTCTAGGCCCATAGCAGGTAGTACACCCCACGTACTCAAAAGACTTCCATCGGGCCTCATACCGAGTACGCCCGGCATACTAGTCAGAGCCTAAATCCTTAACCAAAGGTCTTAATCCCTTGAGACCTTAATGTCCAAACATCATATATATATATATATATATATATATATATATATATATATATATATATGTCTAAATAAGGTCTAAATCAATAAAGTTGGCAACTTTACTCCTTTACACAACTTAATGGGACCTAAAACCCGTTTTTATCCATCAAGGTCAATATTATGAACACCAACTCTAGCATGATTCATCAACACCCATCAAGATGACATTTTTATGTACTAACAACATCATAAATGCTAAGATCTAACATTCTAAGCTCCTGGAGTAGCTCATATTCACAAGGATGACTCAAAGGACCAAAATATACCCAAAACAAGCCCTTGATTAGATCTAACACATAGAGTCATCAAGATAGAAGCTTTATACCTCCAAATGCTAGCAAAACTGACGAAGACTCTAGATCTAAGAGCTCTACTCCAACCAAGGCTTGAACACCAAGCTCCTTCTTCTTCCAAGTGAACAGAAACACTAAAAGTTAACCACCAAATCTCAAGAACACTCAAGAACAAGCTAGGATTATCTTTAGAGGGAAGAAGGTTGATGAGGGGAAAGGTCTTGAGTCCATAATGATACTTAAATAGGGGTCAAACCTTAAAAATTAGGGTTTGTAGTCTGAGCGAGTATGCCCAACGTAGTAGCCAACACTTATGTGTTTCTTTTAATTGCCAAGGAGGACCAACTTTGCAAACATTTTTCATAATAAGGATCAAAAAGAGAAATACCTTGAATCGGGTGTTACACCAACTCTAGGTGAGAAGTAAAGATTATAACTTTGAGATGGTTTTTATCTACCTTTACTAAAGATTCAGGGGATTCTATTTATAAGGTTATTTTTAGGGTTCTTATGATGTGACTGATGACAACCTGGAGAGTAGGTGACGACATAAGTTTTCCTTCCCTAAGTACTTGATTTTGACTGACAACTCTATTTTGGGCTCCGATCATTTAGTGATCGTATTATCGCTACATGAGAAACTTTCATTCCGCCCTATCATTATCAGTTGGTCCGTTCTTTCTCTTGAGTAGGTCCAATTATGAGAACCCTAATTCCCAAGTTTCCACTTATGCCTCTACCGGTCCTTTTGACGAAATTTCTCTCTGTCTCTTTTACCCTTCAAGATCCCCCAAAAAGCACCAAAGCCTTCCCTTTTTTCTTCTCTTCCCTTGAACCTTCTTTCTTTGAGTCTAAAGTTGTTGGGGATTGTAAACTAGGATTATGAGAACCTAATAATGGATTCTAAACTATATGGCTATGAAAATTTGGCTTTTTGACACTTAAGCCCTTATAAATTACAACACCAAGTGAGTTTTTGTAGAAGAAGATAAAGTTGTGGAGGATTAATGTAGGATTGGAACTAAAACGCAAACGGAGATGAAGTCGTAGATTACTGCGGATTATGTCATAGCATTCGACTTTTGCGATGAAGCTAGAGAGCAATACAAAGGTAATGGGCAGAAATAATCCATGGAGGGCACCCCATAGGGTTCAAAGTATGGATGAAGCTCATTCCCTCCTATTCTGTGTTTTTTTTTTTTTTTGTTATTTCTCAAGGCTTTTGTTTTTCCTTTTCTTCTCCCAATGTCCCTAGAAAATGTAGCGAATTATTTATGTGGAAATGGAATTAGTTTTTTCTCTATTTTCTTATTCCTAGAATTAAACAAACAAGAGAAATAAATTAAATTCTTTCTTCTGATTTTAATTTCATGTAGTAAACGTGCCCTTTGGGCCTTCTGTCATACACTGAGACAATTTATTACCAAATTGATTAAACAATAAAGGATATATGGATATTAGACAAGAACCAAATGGCATTTTGTCTAAGTTGATGGATCGGAACTGTTAAAGAAGTCCAGTATGAATCCAACCATTTTGCAACTGTTACTCAATCTTTATGACGAAAATTTTCACCCACGGGCTAAGATTACCTGTTATGTTTGTCACCAAAGTTATATTTTTTTTAATTTTATGTGGATTACATATAGGCTTAGGATCCAATGATAAATTAAATATTTGTGAGAAATACAAGAAACAATCACAACCCTGGATCAAATTCATCTAACGATCTTGATTTATACACGGAGTCAACGACTTTTTAACCACCCATAGCTATCCATGTGATATTAGCCATTCGTTTTTTTCATCAAAAGACACGTTGGTTTTTAATAAAATGTTGATATCGTTGTTTCCCTTATTAATGATAAACTCCTTTAAACATGGATTTCAGAGGAACTGAAGGAAATTGAATTTGATTGGATGACTAACTGATTAGTTCCTTGGGTCTACTATAAAGGTGTTTCACAAACGTTCCCTAAAACAAGATATTTGGCTATTCTCTATGTTTTCTTCTCCCCAAATTTACATATTCAACATATATCACACCACGAAAACACTTGACACTTAACACAGGACATATACATATCTTATTTCACGACAAACAAGTCCCCGAAAAATGAATCGAATGAAATCGAGCAACGGCATCGATGATAAGCGTTTCCCCCATCTAACTTCACTCCTCAAAAACTGAGGGTAAAATGGTCATTTTCTTTTCAATCTAACTTATATTGTTGTTTCGTTACACTGGTTCTCCAGATAAGATCTCGAGTTCAGCCCACCAAAGAGGCGAAAGTCTGGGCACTGCTTGCTCGGGTGAAATCCCGAGGCCTCCCTTTAGCTTCTGAACCACTTGTTTCATTGTTGGTCTGTTTCGAGGATCTTGTTGGATGCATTCTTCAATAACTTGATAAATGATGTCAACTTCTTCTTGCTTAAATGATTTTAACGTTGGATCAACCGTGTTGTCATCCAGATATTCCTGCTGCTGAGAGATAAATGGAACATAAAATGCGCTTGTAACCGACCTATTTTGTAAATAAAAAAAGAAAAAAAAAATGTTGGTGGAAAGGGTGTTACCGAAGGTAGAAGAGGTACTTTGATGCCAGAAATGATTTCGCGCATTAAGAGGCCAAAACAGTAGACATTTGTCTCCGTATCAATCAGTGGTGGCAGTTGAGAATGCTCGGATTCAGAATCTGCTGTTGATAATTTTGATTTTGACATCAAATCTCTCCAGAAACTCATCTCTGCAACCTGAGAGTTAAACAAGTAAATAAATAATGAAATGAAATGAAGTATAATATAACATGAAGTTGACTTACTTTGGGTGCATAATCTTCGGTCAAACGGATCATTGTGGAGTTGAGGTTTGAGTGGGGTATGGGAGGATTCAATTCGTGCATGTACTCAAGACAGTAAGCCGTTCCCATAATAATCCTCATCCTCGAACGCCAATCAAGATGCTCAAGCTCTTTAACTGTATATATATATATATATATATATATAACACCCAACAAACTTTATCTTCTTTCAGGATTTTAAAAAATCAAATCAAAAAAATAATAATAAACAACCAACAGTTGTCTCACCATGTAGATGCTCCGAGAGTGAGCCATTAGGAGCATACTCAAACACCATCATCCTAGCAAAAGGTTCATCCTCCTCACAATAACCAATAACATTAACAAAGTTTTTGTGATTCACTCGTGACAACGCATCAATCTATAAAAATTTCAAAACCAAACATATGTTATTGTTATGTTAGCTACACAAGTTAAATGTGGATCGATTTAATTTGGGTATTATTGGTTTGTTCAGTGATAGATTACGAACTTGCAAATAAGCAAACCTTCTTACGGAAGCCTAATTCGGCACGCTTTGACCAATCTTTGAGACTCGTCATACTGGTTGATGCAACACAAATCTCGACTCCACTTGATAATGTTCCTTTGTATAGAGTGTAACCTTCTGTTGTCTCGATAATGTTGCTGAAATCCTCGCATGCTGTTTCTAGCTCCATCCGGTTTAGCTTTGGAACACCTGATAACATAAGTAGTAAGTAAGTAGTACATTTGTATTTCCAATCAAGGTAAGGGTATATATGGTATGCATTAAGTGATTTTTGTTTCAAGAAATATAACCAGTAACAAAAGCTTTCTGCAACTGGCCACTGATACCACTTCTCCAAGGAGCTATTGTCTTCACTGCCCGACTTCGACACACGCACCAAAGAGTTATGCACATGATTACCACGAGGATTAGGCAAAATATTATGACCAAAATCTTCCACATATTTGAATTGGATTCACTTTCTTGATTTTGATTTTGATTTTCAGGAGTTGAGTCTTTAAAGGGGCCATGTGATGATGGTGGGGGATTATTATTATTATTAATATTAATAGGTGTAGGTGTAGCTTCTTTTTTTTCTTTTGGTACAGCAGGAAATGATCCGCTGCTTCTACTACTTGGGAGATTTATAATTTTTGGGGGACCAAATCCGTCAATTGGAGAAGGTGCAGCTGCTAGATTTGGAGATTGTTCTGCTAGTTTTCGGCGTACGATATTCCCATCATGTTCCTGTTTCACATCTTCTGTTTCTTCTTCTTCTTCTTCTGATTCAGCTCCTGATTTACACATGCAAACAAGATTATGTTTGTTTGTTATGCAGGACAGGATAAAACAGTTTTGTATGTTAAGAAATAAGTAGCAATTATGTAATAAAGTGGT
The DNA here is from genome assembly GCF_002870075.4 of Lactuca sativa. Taxonomy (NCBI): domain Eukaryota; kingdom Viridiplantae; phylum Streptophyta; class Magnoliopsida; order Asterales; family Asteraceae; genus Lactuca; species Lactuca sativa. The sequence continues at coordinate 19,690,016 of NC_056623.2, read as the reverse complement.
AAGGCAGGGGCAGTTTGGTCATTCTCCTGATTAGGTCGGTTTACAGTAGTTTAAATAAGAGTATGGGCGTCTTACTTTTTTCAGTGTTAAGGCAATTGTGTGAGGAGCACTTTCCATGCATGATACTTGAGCAAAGAAAGAACAAAAGAAAATTAGTTAATAAAACAAATAAGAAAAACATTAAGTTCCAAAAAAATCGCAAGTTTTTCCTTACAATTGGAACAATTTGAGGTAACTATTAACTGTTTCTTTAATCCATATTAGAAGAGGATCAGCTTTCTTTAGAAGTTTAAAATCTCCCTGCCAGATGCTGTTCACAATAGTAATACAACACAATAAGTAGACATTCTCCTCCTTTCAGGATAATTAAAAAAAATGGAAATCAAGTAATGATAGGGTACATACTCATCACTCACTACACAAACTTTCAACACCAATCATTCAAATCATGAATGAAATGTTTGTAACACAATACTTTGAAGAAACATGCTTAGAAACTTTTATCCAGTGATTGTTGCTTGAAAGTTTGTGCACTTAATATTGAGTTCAAAAAGCAGCGAACTTTAGTTTATTTTTGCATTTTAACAACTTACTTTCATTTTTTCTTATTGAGGCATTGTACTTTAATAAATCTAACCATCTATACAAGTGCAAATGTTGATGCTATGGCTTTCAAAGTACAATGCTCTAATTGGAAAACTATGAAAATCAGATATGCTATAATAAACAAACCATTAAAATATTTTAAAAGTAGGCTGCTGCTGCTTGTTGCATTTAAGCCATGTACATGGTGATGATAATATGATTAATGAGTATGCCCAAAAGAATGTGGAACCTCTTACCAATGTCCAAATTTCCTATTTAGACATCCGATCCCATCTGCAACAAGGGATAAAAGATTTTCATCATATTGCATTTCATACAGAAAGTTGAGAGTCCTGAGCTCCATGGGAATGGATCCTTCAAGATTGTTGTTACACAGCAACCTAGACCACAAAACTTCCAACATTAAAACCAAAATTAACTAATATGATCAAAGGGGATAACAAACACTAATAATTCTAGTTTTATAAATAAAGAATTTCATGTTTCTGCAAAAAGCTCTGGCCCACATAAATGGCAATAAAAGTGCATGAGATAGATTTGGTGTGTAGAAGTTTGACAGTTAAAAGTCAAATGATAAGATGTGAGGGAGTTAGTTATTTTACTTACAACCGTTTTAATGAATGCATTCTTCCTAGCTCTGAGGGAATAAATCCACTGAAGTTATTATCCCTCAAGTCTAGTATCTCCAGCATTGTGAGCTCACCAAGCTCTTTGGGAATAGCTCCTGAGAACTGATTCTGTGAGAGGACACTAGTAAAACACAAATGCATGAGCACCAGAGGGAGAATATTAACAAAAAATAATCTTAAAACTTATTAATATTATTATTGACTCTTGATAAATTCAATTCTCTCACATTTGTGTGCTCTCTAGTGATTCTAAGGTGCTAATTAAGCTGTAAGTCTTTCTTTTTAGCTTAATGCAAAAAGAACGGCTTAATTGAGAAAGGGTTCTAACTTTTTACAAATTTGACCTCGGTGTCCAAGTAATGTTACTTATTTACCCATTATAAATGTTAGACAAACCAATGGCATCAATTTATTTCTTTTTGCAAAAGAGTATTTCAGATCTTTGTAAAAAGCTATGAATTAATGGAAAAAGTATCAACTCCTTCACTTTCGCTATCGAGTTGTTCTTTCTGCATTAACTCAAAAAGAAACAACTACATGTAACTTAATGGATTAAGTCTGTCTTGTCCCCATTATTTCAAAAAGGAACATCTGCTAAACATTGATGAACCACATCCTTATTTACATCTATCGTACCACTAAACCATGGATACAAGAAGCCAAAGATGATTATACCAAGTGGGGTTATAACCAAAAACTACATAATCACTCAAACATACAATAGATTTATAATAGGACATAACTGAAGAAAAAACAACAAACCTACCAAACTAGCAAAGAAAACAGAATAACACTTACAGATGTCTCAAATGAGTAAGGTTCCCAATCTCAGGTGCCAATACACCTTCCAAAGATAGCCCGTTGAGATCCCTTCAACAAAAAAAAGACAAAACACATCACAGTTCATATTCGTTCTAGATATATAAGCAACATTGTAGGGATAAAATTTAGTCCTATACATTTGTTTGCATAGTGAAAAGCAGAGAGCAATGGACTTACAAGACTTGAACATTACCATCAACACAAAGAACATTAGACCATGAGCATGGGTCAAGGTCACTGGGATTCCAACTTGTGAATGCGCCATATGGATCATAAGACACTCCTGCCCGAAAATCCAACAAGGCCACACCTATATTCCAATTACAAACAACCTAGAAATATTTAAAAACCAAATATATATATATATATATATATATATATATATATATATATGTACACATATTAAAAAGGTCCCACAACCAACATAGGGGAGGTGAATCCCAATGTCCCAAGAGTAAGGAAGGTGATGTTCATGCTTGAATCTAAGGGGACGTTTGGAATATGAGGGAATTAAAGTCTATCATGCATTTGGTTGGCAGCAAATGGAATGGAATTCATGAGCTAGAAGAGGAAAAGCAGATGGAGAGGGGAGAGCAATTTACTAGTGAAATTATATGGTTAAAAGGTTATTTGAGTGATTTTAACAAGGAGGAAATGCTGGGAATTATATTCCATGGGTTTTAGGATGGAATGTCGGAATCCATTGATCAAGAAGAAGAAAAACTGATATTTAGTATTTACTTCTGAAATTATATGGTTAAAAGGGCATAACAAGGAGGAAATTTTGGGAATTGTAATCATTGGGTTTTAGAATGGAATGTCCGAATCAATTGATCAAGGACTTTGTGAATTCCAATAGAATTCAAGTCTTTACACAATTGCAACAACATGAAGGATTGGAATGGAATTGAATTCTGATTCTAATTCTGGCCAAATCCCATGGGATCCGGTAAACCAAACGCCCCCAAAGACCTCATTATGGATTCTCATCTCCTTACTGCTAGGGCAAGCATGTGGGGACTATTAACAAGTCAAGCTACTTTTTTGTGGAATATTACAAACTTACCCTCTGGATTCAGTGAAGAACAGCTGTGAAGAAGAATCAGAAGCATGAAACAAGCTAAACAGAGTTTATATGTTGTCCATCTACACCCCATTGCGGTGGTGGAGGCAGCGGTGGTTTCTGCCAACAGCCAGGACTCTACAAATTGCTAAAAAAAATTCCCAGCTTTAATGGTGACAAAGCCTCCTTTAATATAACTGATCACTCAACCAAAACCAACAACAATCTTTCTTTTTCGGGGTTTTGATGATAAAAGAATGTAGAAACAATTAAAAAATGGTAATCTATACCCCTAAGAAAACCCTATTTTACAAATACAACAACAACACATACCCCTCTTCAACTTAATGATCAAATCGGGGTCCCTCATTTTATGGGTTTCTAATCTTTTTAGCCATAATACCTCCTTTGTGGCATTACTAGACAAGAATGTGCAAAAACTTGCAATCTTGAAGGTATTCAAGTGGAACCTGAAAAATGAAAGATTTTAGAGAGATGTCAAAAACCCAACAAGAATTTTTGTATTTCACACAAAAAAGAACCAGAAAAGAATAAAATGGCAATGGTTAAGAATACCCTCAACAGCAAGCAATAAAAAGCGAAAGGGTATTGATCAAGGATGGAATATAACCAAAAGATAGTGAGACAATATAAAGAACAAAAGGGAATCAATTTTATCAAAAAAAAAATATATCTATTTCTTTTTGTTGATGTTTTTTTTCCTGTGTGATGAAAGAATCTAAACAATTCTTTTCAAGAGAAGGTGGGTAAAAATTTAATGAAGGAATTTAAAGATGAAGACAGTGATGATGAATAAACTGGACCTTGCAAGAAAATTATGAATCAAATGGACAGTAATTACAAAACATAAATTGGAATTAGAAAAAGGAAAAGTAAAAAGATATCTAAGATTCTTGAATGCCCCTTTCAGGATGATCTCAAAAGAACCTCTCTTCAACCATCTTTTCTGAAAGAGGAGGGAAAGAATCTTGCTCTCTCTTTCTCTCTCTCCCTGTTGTTCCTCTCTCTAAAAATTAAAGAAACTCTCTCTCTCTACCCCTTCAACAGGCAGGATCGCCACCCCCACAAACACCAAACGACATTCTCTCTCTTGTTTTGTTTTCCTGTTCTTTTACTAAGATTTTCTTGTATTTTTGTTATAAAAGTGGTTTTGTCATTCTGATTTCAACAGGAACTATGGATGGTCCTACTCACATCTTTCTTAATCTCCTATGACATCTTTGCCCTTTGCCACAACTTATAGTTAGCACCCAATAAACAGAAATAACAGACTCTTCTTGTAGTAGACAAAGAATAATGGGTAAACAGATGATTTTAATTTTAACCTGGAAGCTATGTGTTTACCTTTGAACGTCACCTTGTTGTGGCTTCTATGACTTGTATGTGAAAAAGAAGGTATCTTTGAGATGATAAGTTAACTTTTTAACCCTTCCAATAGCTGCAACAAACAACAAACAACTTTGCCAATTAGTAAAGAAAAGGCAAAGCTACCATCTTAGAATCTACTTTTACAAAACTTGTTTCATGTTTCCTTTTCTTCAGGCATAACCCACTTTTCCATCTAAATTAAACCAACATACAAATTTATTTGGTAACTATTTACATGATTCATGAGACGATATATTCAACTGACCTTGAGGGATTGAAGATGACAGGTGTTTAACTCTGTCTCACTATAAAGAAGCAATTGCCTTAAAAGCCAACTGCCATCCGATAATGTATCTGTTAATATTTTTGTTTGGCAAAAAGGACTAATCAATGCGTCTAGTACCTGAAACCATGGAGTTGGGATCCAACTTTTATTTTTTTTAATGCTAATAACATTATGCCCAAAATGCAAAAGAAAAAAAAAATGATAAAGAGTAGGGAACAGAAAGTACTAGAAATCTATGTACACACGAGCTTTCTCCAACTTCCTGATAAGAACACGACACTTCATACTGGTCCTGTCAACAACAATTGAGGTGTCAAAAGGATACCATTTTTATACTCTCAACATATATTTCGATTAGAATACTAAAGAAAGAAAGATAATGTTCGAGTGGATGATGTAAGTAATGTATGGTCAACATGACAACTTCTAAGGATTGCAAAATGTGTCAATGATCAGGAGCGTATATTATTATATACACGTAAATCAAATGCTTCGCAGACAGTGCATAAATTTATTTTGAAACTTTTATTTAGTTAAAGTACTTCAAGAGCTATTTTCATGAAGTTGAATACTGTAAGTAAATTATTAAATTGTTGGGATGTAAAGCTATTAAGAGCTCTTAAAAGAAAGTAAATGTTGGGATCTTAATTAGTAAAACTTTATTTGTAAGGGGTGTAGTTCAAAATCAAATTAAGGTAAAGTCAAAGGATTTAAGGGAGAAGTATATAAGGGTTTAGTTGCAGAAAAACCTAGCATTTTTATCTTTTTTTTCCTGGTGCATGTTTTTTTAGAGAGGATTCAAGAAAGAAGAAACTTGAAAGCAAAATTCTGGAAGATTTTCGTTCATGCAAGTTTGGTTTCAAATTTAGCAACATGTAAGGGCAAATCGGTTAAGGAGGTTAAGCTACTGCAGTATCTAACGCCATGACAGAAGCTTTTTGCAGTATTCTTTTAGGTAATTTTATTTCCTGGGTATGATTGACTGGTTAAGCTGTCACTTTTCTTATATAAGCTACATCTAGAAGACGATATATAGAGTATATAATGAAAAAGAGCCTTCAAATATCTGAAAACCTTCATTTCTTAAGCAAATTTTAATTAACAAACAGTGTTTAGCATAATTACAGTTAATTAGATGTAATGTACCTTCAGCCTTTGAAGGTAAATATTGAGTTCACCATTACAACTAAGAAACAAAAATGTTTTGTTTTTTGAATCCAAGTGCTATAACAATTTGAGATAAACCTCAGAAGAAGCGTGGAAACTGGACCACCATTCACTCCACTTTCCATCCTTCCAGACAAGACTTGGAACCACATTCCAGGATCATTGCCCCTACAATAACTGCAAGCAGAAGGTAGAAGCAAAAGGTCAATGGCTGCAGTAGCCAAAAGACCTGTTGAATGACAATTTGGTCACTCACCATATGTATGTGTGAAAACAAAAATATGCATATAGGAATCAGAAATTACCCCAAGCAATTGAAACAATCAACCTAACAAGGGGAACAAAATCAGAACCCATACATTCTTCTAACCTTTTTAACACCATATCAACACAAAGAATTACCTAGAGAATTTCCACAATAAATACCAAGAATCGGAGAAGATATTTAAAATCGACGACGTTGTGGGTGCCGGGTGGAGGGACCAGAATCGGCGACGTTGGTGGTGGAGGTGGCCGGAATCGACGAAGTTGGTGGTGGAGGAGTCCGGTTGAAATTTGGTTAAGAGAATGAGATGAAGAAGGTCTCCGATTTGGGAGGGAGAAGTAAGAGCGTCGATCTGGGAGGGAGAGGGTTTATGTTTTCGTGAAATATTTTGGGGGGAATTAATTAATTGGGAGGGGAAGTATTAGCAACGACAGATCGAGCCACGAGAAATTCCGTCGTGTTCCCTCGCTAATAGCGAGGGCTTAGCATGGGATATGTTCTGTTGTTGCTGATTCGGTAGCAGATCTGTTGATCAAAATGTCTACAATTTAGGTAATCGATATGCTTTTAAAATCCGTCAAAACTTGCCTCATAGATCATATATCCGTCGCTAATTACTATTTTCCGTCGCTACTTCCGTCTTTGAAACCCATGTTTCTAATAGTGGCATGACATTATTATAAGTAATAGCGATATTAACTTAAGTAATTATAATTTGAATTAACATTAAACAGTTATTAATTAAAAAAAAAAAAACTTTTTTGAAAAAATGATAACATTTCCTTAATAGGTCATTTCAAACAACTTATAAATATTTTTTCTCGCTGAAAAATGCATTTCGATCCGGATTTTCTTATATAAAGTTAATATTTCGAAAAAAAAGAAAATTCACGAATTTCAAAGACAAATATGAAATCCGATAAATAATTTTGGAATTTCGATAAAATAGTTTTTTTACTAAAATTTGACAAAAAATAAATAAACGTGGCAAATGGAGAATATATACGATAGAAATGTTTAGGGATGAGCATCGGAACCGGCCTAGAAACCGAACTTGGTAGAAAATAGGAACCGAAACGGATCGTCGGTTCTACGGGTCCGGTTCTTGTCGGGTCTTCAATGTTGGAACCATCCTCAAGAAATAGCAACATATTTTGAGAAATATTCCGGTTACGATTTCAGTTTTTGTCGGTTCTACCGGCTCTAGTTCCTACCAATTCACGGTTTCAAAAATCCACAAGAATATCGTCACGATCCCGGCCCAATCGGTTCTATCCGGTTCCGGTTCCGACCGGTTCCCCGGTCAAATGCTCATCCCTAGAAAGGTTTATATCATTTGATTCAAAAATGATGATATTATATACTTCAAAATAGATATTTTGGGGATGGATGAATAAAGTTTAAGAAAAAAACATTATGCAAACTAGAAAAAGATTCACATTAAATATTTTTGATCCGTCTAAAATATCAATAATAAGTCTGTAATGATTCATTTAGAACAAGATGGACATTTTTGTAAAACACGGAAAAAATAATTATTTTTATTAAAAAACTTTAATTAATGACCAAAAAATGTAATTGTGATATTAAAACTAGTGTTGTACATTTAAATATTTATCTTTATAAAACTTATAATAAAGCTCATCAAAATAAATGTTTCAATATAGACTATCATCTTTGTATCATATTCATTTTGAAACATCACTCAATAATTTTTAAACTTATATCTTACTAGCTGATAGGCAGGGCCGGTGCTGAAAAATAAAATATTATTAAAGGCCCAGGACGAACAAGAAAAAAAAGGGCTTTTATCTTTATTATAACTTTGTATTTTTAAATAAAAATATATAATGAAAAAAAAATTAGATCATGTGCAGCTGCCCACTTCCCCCCCCCCCCCCCTAAGCCCCCCATGGTGATAGGCTTGTGTGAACAAGATTTCAATGATATTTACATTCACAACAATTATACAACATACACGCACATACCAATATAATTAAAATCAAAACATTATTAAGCATATTAATATGAATAGTATGCAATATAGTATGTAATATGATCATTACAAAGCTCTGAACATTATAATAAAGATTGTCCATAACCTCTCAACTTTCATCCCATTAATCGCATTCACTAAAGAGTTTTTAAACTTATATCTTATTAGGTAATAGGCATGTGTGAACACGGTCTCGATAATATTGATCTTCTGAATAGTTCTACCACATAAACATTCATAAAATTATAACTAAAATCAATAAATTACTAAGCATACTAATATGATAACCAGTGCAGTATATATAAATTTTGAAGTGGTTCATTCTAGACAGCATTTGCACGTTGTGTTTGATAAGTTGTCTTATTCACCAATGATTACCACATTTATTCCCACTTTGTGCGTTACTCTAGACTAGACGACATAAAGTTGTTTGTAGATCAACATAGTCTTTAAAATAATAACAATGCTCTTGAAAGTAATTGACCTTGGCTTTTGTTGATTGTCATTGGCAAACACACCGTTGCAAATTTTTTGCAAATAAATTTAAATGGCATTCGTTTTTCAAATGGAGTTAAAAGAATCATTGTCATTAACATTCAAGACCCAACATTATTTCCATAAATGATTTCTACTTAAATCACATGTGTTGTTAGGATGATTACATGAATGTGTGTTCAACTATATGTCATTAGACACCAATAAAAATTGCACAACATTACCAGAGCACCTACTTTCAACTTTAGTTTATGATTCGTTATTTGTGACAATTCGACAGAGTTTAGGAGATTAGATGAATACAACATTTCAGTTAACGAATTGTTTTATTCTAAATTGCATAATTTGTCTAAACTTGAATATGTTTGTGAATAATAGGCATCTGAATAAGAATAATAGCTTAATGATAAACAATGATCGTTGTACACATGATATAAACATCTAATATATTCAATTTCAAATTATCATTTCATAATTTCATTTCTTATTGCATAACTCCAATCCTACCATTAGACTTACATCCATGGTGATTATCAACTCATCACTATTTATTCCTTTTTAAAATTTACAAACACTTGTATTTCAACATCCATTACTTTCATTTGATTAGATTAAAACATTTTTGTAAATTACTTGTCTTATAAATTCATGTCATTCCATTCCAATGGTAGATCATCATTAGAATCATCAACTAAAGTCATAATGAAATCATCTAAGAAGCAAATCATAAACATATAATTCCTTTCTCTCTAATCTCGTTGTAGCATAGACACATACAATAATATTGTTTGTTTTAGGCAGTCGCACAAGATCTGAATGGATCACCCATCTTGAAATTGTTCTTGTCAGGATACACTTCACCGCAATGTTCTTATAGGACTTGTGCATTACTTTAATACTCCCTTATTAATCTTCCATGCCTTCCACAGATGAGTGGTCGCCACCATGCTTATATCAGTCTTCTCAAAATCAGAATTAATAAGCATACAATTATATGTGTCGGCCTCCGTATTGACTTTTACAATACAAGCAAACCAAGTATTCAAGATTTATGGTCAATAATATTTATCACCTTAACCATGGGATTGTTAGCCACTGCCACAATCTTCACCGCACTTTTCTCTTCCTTTCAAACTACCACCTTCATGTGTTCCTTTGCCATCAAATTAGTAACATTCACATCATTAATAACATACTTGTTTCTTATCTGCCCTTTTCTCTGTATTCAAATCATACGCACCAATTGGGGTTTGAAGATTACTTGTCTTTCACCTATTTTTCTCTATTATTCTTAAGAAGGAAAACACCTTCTCCCTCAATAAACAAAAAAAAAATAGAACGAGGTTCCCTAACAATTCCTTATTTTTTTGTAATTCTTGTTTCCTTATAACTTCACCAGACGTAGCAATATCCTTCACATTAGCTTTTATCTATCTCGACTTTATCAAAACTCATAATTATATTAGGATTCACATTCGGCCTTTTCTCAACCGCTAGATTGCAATCCCATTAGGATGGAGAAAAGACATTCACATTCCTCGGATCTTTCCCCTTACAAACCCTACCTCGGTTCCATATCCATCAAGCTATCGTTGAAAATCTTTAACAAGATTCATTCACCTTCCTTTGTAACAAAATCGACTCTAGGGTTTATTGGTCTAACACTTAATTAAATGCATTTTGGGTCAAATGAATCCATTTATATACATATAAAGTTATACGTTTTTGAAACAAGTAATTCAAGAACAATAACCATACAACACTGTTTTGGAGCAGAGATGTCTATGTTGGACATTCGTTTAAATTAAAAATATGCTTGGCAGACACCGTTGAAGAAGTACAAGCTCACAGCAATCTATGGAGAGCCATTACTCTAAAACCAATCACAAACTATATCATATCATGACTAGGCCTGTCAATGGAGCGGGTTTTGACCCTGATCCGATCCAAACCCTTAACAATTATGTGGGTTTGGAGCATGGTTTTTGATCCGTTTACCCGTTAATGACCCGTACCCGCTAACACTTTTATTAAAAGGGTATGGTATGGATCATCACCGATCCGCTCCGTTTATAACCCGCCCCATATAAATTTTGGAAATATAAATTTATATTTTATATTGCCTAAAGTTTACATTAAATTCCAATCAGAAATCCAAAGAGAAGAGACCAAAGGCTAAATTGTTTTTACATATGACTCGAAGACTCAACTTCTAGACCTTCAGTCTTCTTCCAAGAGTCATGATTTTATTTCGTTTATATTTCATCATGTAATCACCAATTTCATTTATAAATCAATAAAGTCGCTTATCAACCGAAAAAAAGTTTGTAATTGCTATTCTCTATCAATGCCATCGACGATCAAAAACCAATTGAAAGTAACTAAAATAATGATTTTAATTCCAATAGAAAGTCCTCAAGTACATAATGTGTTTTCTAAATCAAAACTTAGTTTTATTTAATAAATGTGATTTATGATTTAAGTAAAATGTGTTTGATTATTCAAAAAACTTACAGGTTACGGGACGGTTTTGGATATCTGCTGATTCGGTGGATAAGGATATGCGTTTAATTATTTAAAACCCTGCGGGTTACGGAGCGGGTTTGGATCGGATTTTGAAATTTGTTAAAAGGGTTTGGATCAAGGTCGATTCGCTCGCTCCAAACCCGCGCCATTGCCAGGTCTAATCATGACTAATATGAATGAACGCATGAAAAAAAAAACAACCAGAAACATATAGTGTTCACCAACAAGAACACAATTCACACAAAATCAAATACGAACATATTATACCATTGACATCAACTTTAATCAGTTGTAGAGAATTTACAATCCAAGATAGAAACTTCAAATTCAACTTGTCCAGTTGCAACAAAAACAACTAAAAATAAAAGACGAAGAACAATTAAGCACGCTAACAACAGAATCTAAGCACGCTCACCACGGATACGCCTAGCCAACTGGATGTCCTTGGGCATGATTGTAACCCTTTTAGCGTGAATGGCACACAAGTTGGTATCCTCAAAGAGACCAACCAGGTAAGCCTCTGCTGCCTCCTGAAGGGCCAACACAGCGTGGCTCTGGAACCTCAAGTCAGTCTGTAACAAAACAACCATTGATAGTTAGATATTGTAGACAAATAGTGGCTGAAATTGAGATGCATGAACGCAGTAAACACACCTTGAAATCTTGGGCGATTTCACGAACAAGCCTCTGGAATGGCAATTTGCGGATCAGCAGCTCAGTACTTTTCTGGTACTTACGAATCTCACTGCAAGTTCAAATAGAGATCGTAAGCAAAACTTAGGCATGATCGATCGTAGAGGAGGACTAATATAAAATACTTAATCGAACTATAGTGTGAAATTATGTTAATCCTATTGAAAAGATAATGAAGAATTAGTTGATTTCCGAACAATAGTTTGAGAAAAAGTATAAGGCTCACCGCAGAGCAACAGTTCCGGGACGGTAACGATGGGGCTTCTTCACTCCTCCGGTTGTCGGAGCTGATTTCCTGGCAGCCTGTGCGAATGTCACAGAGATTAATAATCCACTAGCAAGTGAATAAAAATACCGAACTAATACGAAATCGAAACGGAAATCGACAAATTCCTCGCCAATTTAGACAAAGAATTAAACGCCGCATACCTTGGTAGCAAGTTGCTTCCTGGGAGCCTTTCCTCCGGTGGACTTACGAGCAGTCTGCTTTGTACGAGCCATTGCGATTCAAATTACAAGAACAAACTGAAAATCGACAAAAAGAAATCAAGATTTAGAGCGAGAAAACAACAATCTGAAACAGTTAATTGTGGTGTTTGATGGGCAGGAAGAAAGATTTTACCGAAATAGGAGAGCTGCTTGATTTGGGAATAGGGTTTTGGATTTGAGAAAAAAGCTCGGTTAGTTATGGATACGTGGGTATATATATACACGGTAAAACGTGGATTTAGTGAGAGAAATCGGGGATCCGTCTACTTATCTCCGGTTGGTCCATATTATGATGGACGATTTTGATTGGTTACAAAAAATTGACTCGGATCGTGTTATTGTGTTTGTTTGACTCGGTTTATTTGTGTTTCTTTTGTGTGTAGTGGATCCCCGAGTTGAACTCGGCCAACTCTTTTCTCGACTTAACCCAACTCTGTCGTTCATAGCCTCTGGCTCCTTTTTTTTTTTTTTTTACATATTTTCTAAAACTTTATAATTAACTGTATTTTTTTAATGTCTAGTTGAATAGTAACTTTTTTTTAACAGCTAATTGTTGAATAGTAAGGGCAATGTTTTAAACCCGAGTTTTTAGCTGATCCGGTGTGATGATTGGTTCATTGGTCAACTTGGTGTACGGTTTTTTTTTTATTTTCATATATTTTTACTTTCCTGCATAATGCATAGTCATATAAAACCAATAATTTGATGTCTTTAAAGCTTAACCATTGAAAAAATATCAAAACATGTTATAGATTGTGCTTGTAATGGTTCTTCTTCCTTTGATATCATATTTAATCGCATTGAAAAACAATGTTATAATCAATAAACATATGTTAATTGGATCATAATTACATAATCTACAATTAGAAACCTTGAAACAGTGATCAGTTAACAATAAATAACCAGTAAACTAACCAAAACCGTCACCTTCACAGTCGATATGAGAAGAAAGCATCATCGATCCAAGCCCTATCAAAACAGGTCGATTTGGTTTTAACCGGTTCGGCCGCGGTTTAAGGGAAACCTGTCCGATTCGATCCAGTCCGTATTTTTACAAAAAAACGTTCTCAACTGACCCGCCTTCTACCCCGAGTCACGGTCCAACAGGTTGAACCGGTCGGGTCGCCCCGGGTTTAAAACATTAGTAAGGGGTTGTTTTGGCAAAATGTGAATTTTTAAGATCTGAATTTCTAAGAGGGTCTGGAATTTTAAAAGTGAAATGTTTAACATGTGGTTTGGTTGGAACATCTGAATTGCTGTGTTGAATTATTAAAATGATCATTTTACCCTTCTGTTTTATTTTTTATTGAATTCAAGTGTTTGTTTAGAAAATAACATAATAGATTTCTTAAATGTGTATTTAAAAAAATATAAACACCATATAAAATCCAAATTTAGCATCAATCAAAATTAAACACAAATACAAATCAAACATAAATATTTTTAAATCCACAAAATCATACTAAAATCCAAATAAAATCCTACAATTTTAATTTGACCCCAATTGATTCGCAATTTGGTCACGCAAATTATTCATGTATTCATTGCCTTGTGAACCCCATTCCATGTCGTGTACGTTTTGGCCATCATTCTCTCCCCCTTGTGTTTGACCATGGTTCTCCTCAAACGTCATAAGTAACTCATCATGAATATCGCATTTCCTTATGAAATTATGTACTACAAAACAAGTAACGACTATATCTATTTGAACTGAAAAAGGAAAATGAGTCATTCGTTTTAGGATTGGGAATCTAGCCTTCAAAACACCGTAAGAACGTTCAATAGCATTTCTGAGTTGCGCATGTGGATGATTGAATTTTTCCTCCTTAGTTAACGCACGTCGCCGTCGATAATCGGATAACCAATAACTCGTGTTGCGGTAAGGAGTCATAAATCCACGAGTGTTATATATATATATATATATATATATATATATATATATATATATATATATATATATATATAATCGTATTTTAGAGTAAATTTAAAAAAGAACTACAAACCTGGAGGAGGAAACGGAAAGTCTGAAGTCGGGTTAAATGCAACTTCTTTCAAAAATCGTGAATCATGTATTATACCCTCCCAACCGGGCCATACGAATGTGAATATCATTAAAATCACAATTTCCTAAAACATTTTGAAAGCATTCACCTTTTCTTCTTCCCCTGTAGCGAGTTTGTTGATCAGCAGGCACGACAGCATGTACAAGAGTTCCATCAAACGCACCTATTGCTTCATGAAATATTTGTTTTAGCATACGATGTCTCTCTGAGGAATTCACGGTTGCATTAGAATTCTTTGGCACTATAATTTCTTTTGCAAAAATCATCATTGTATTTAGCACCTCATGAAAGCATTTATGTATAATTTTTGTGGAGTGTTGAAACCTTCATTTGATAATCCTGAACCGTTTATTATGTGTTATAGTTGTCAAGAACATACCATCTTTTCTTCAACGCTTATATGTCTACTACTTTGCAACCAATTGTTTCGTCTAAAATGATTGCATAAAAGTACATACGTTTCACGTGAAAGACGCTTCAACTCATGGCATTATGTAGAAGTTTCATGTAACAATATTTGTGTATGTTGATGACCGCTCATTTCCGAATCGTTATCAATTGCCATGCCAAATTTATTGGATGCTAGATTCAACCAATAACAACATGGTAAAATGAAAAATGCAATTTCTTCATCCGAATCCATATGCAATCTGTTATTTTGAAAATAAATAACAATTATATTAACAACATATAACATAAAAATTCATCCAAGACATCAACTCATCCATGTCATATAAAAATCTAGTTCAAGCCAAATATCAAGTAATATGAAACATCAAGTCAAAACATCTAGTTATCCAAAAAAACATCAAACCATTCAAAACATGAAGTCAATCAAAGCATCTACTTATCCAAAAAAAAAAAAACATAAAATCATTCAAAACATCTACTTCGCAAAACATTCCATAATGTGCTCCAACAGTCTTGACCCAAATCTCACAAATAGTTTGATCATTGGTTAACCACACGTGCCTCTTATACGCACCTTCACTAAAAAGAGCAACAACGGTAGTGTATCTTGGATCAAATATTCCCCATCCTAACTTCTCAAACTTTTCCATACACGCACCCAAATTTGAAGAAGCATGCTTTTCCACAAATATCTTAGCAATTGTTGCAATATCTTCCCCGATTTCAAGCAATCTTGAACTCGATGCATCTTTGCCCTTATCTTTACTTTTATTTCGACTCTTTGTTGTATCTATAGTCTTTTGTTTTTTGATTGAGCGGAGGACTCCTCGCTGAGACCTACAGTTTCTTGTTGAGTGCAATCGATGTCGTCAAATTCATGCAAACTATAGTGGCTTGAATCATGAGTAGGACGGGGAAGGGTAGAAGTTGGGCCGCAACTATGAATGTTTGTCGCAGTCGTGCCTTCGGACAACTGTGTGCAAAGGTCGGGGTTCAGTAGTGGCGTGCGTCTCAAAGAATCGACATGTTTGTTTGACTGTTTGGAAAAAATATTTTATTATTTAAACATGATAATATGTTTTTTATAACTAAACAAAATACCTTCGATTCTAGTTCTTATTCTTCTTTGGAAAGATTGAAGGTGTTGGTTGTTGAATTGTACACATTGTCGGTTTTGTTTTTTAACTTCAAAAAAACACCAAACTTTGACTTTAGGTAGTCATAGCAGTTCTTCATTTGTTTTGGTCGACAATAAAGTTATGTTCAACTTTTAATGTTTCAGCTACATTCCTCCAATATAGTGCTTTCAAACTACTCCCTTCATGTCCATTGACCGTAACTTCACGTAAACAAGCTTCTATAAATGTTTTCTCTACACCTTCAACCTTCCAACTAATCTTATCATTCTTTTCTCCCATTTATTTGATAAATTCAACAAAAAAATGCATGTTTCAACAAGTTAATCATTGCAAATACATATTTTTAACAACAATTTAAGCGATATAAAGGCACATTTTCAACAACTACTTCAACAAAACGAATGCACAATTCAGCAAAACTAATGAATATTTCATGATAACAACAAGAACATATATGATTTCACTATAACATCAAACACAAATATTATGTCAGCAACAACATTTCAGCATAATACTCAAGCATAAAAACATTAAACATAAAAATTTGAGTATAAAAAATCAAATATAACATCCAAAATTCAACATCAACATTTCATCATATCCATTGAACACATTCAGATTCGATCATATAATATCAAAATTGAGCATATAACATCATAATTGAGCATATAACATCAAAATCAAGCATAACATCAAATATTGATTTTCATTAAACAAATTAGAAATTGATAGCATAACAATTGCGATTTGTGATTTTCAAGATCGAGGGGAAAGAAGGGAGAAACTTAAGAAGACCAATGAATTCGATTTTAAAAGAAGAAGAGAAACAAACCTATTGCGGTCTGTGGAAGAACAAGTTGGAGACGGAAGACCTTGCGGCGGCGGAGGAAGGCGTCGTTGTTGGCGTTGTCGGAAACTGAAGAGAAGAAGATGCGAAGAAAGCAGACGCGAAAGGAATAAAAGAAGAGGAGGCGGTCGATCCTGTTTAGGGCAAATAGAAACGCGCGTCTCTTTTTTTATTTTTCAGACGTTGTTTAATATCTGAAAAAATAAGAGACATTTTTATTTTTAAGAGGTAAAAAATAATACGCAAACGCTATGAATCTGAAATTTTAAGACATTGTCTCTTAATTTTGCAATTAAGATGTAAACAAACAGGACCTAACTTGATTTAAATAAAAGTAGCATGTATCTCTTCGAGTGGACGTGAGAGACTACAAAACCAGTGGGTCGATCATGTTATCATTGATGGAGATCTCAAGCATGAGGAGATATTGTTCAATTGAACGCTCACATGTTACTTAACTCGTTAATTTTATATTTCTACCATCTTTCTTATCTTTTTGACCATTGAAGACAGTAATATTTTCAAAAAACAAAATCTTAATTTCAAATAATATCATCATGCCTGAGTATTCCAGCTAGAGACTGATTAGGTCATGCATGAGTATTCGACCATGCTTGTTGTATATGTTATATATTTGTGTGGTAGTAATTTGGGGGAACTCACTAAGCGTTGTGCTTATAGTTTCAGTTTATGGTTTCAGGTATCTCGGAGGATGGTGGCAAGGTGATGGCGTGACCGTACACATACTTGGTTTGACACCTGATTGGATCTTGGTGGACTCTGATTTTAAAACATGTTTTAGAAACAATGGTTTTGTAAACACTTTTATTAGTAAATAGGTTGTCTTGAAAAGATTAAATTTTGTTGAAATTTAGGGATGTTACATGGAGCATGCGGTTAGTGTTGACTGAAGATCATATTATAGATTTGATTTCTAATGAGGTTGTTACTGTCGTCCGAGGATCGATATCGGAGTTGTTTGGGTCTATCGATACCGCCATAATTGAGCTTTTCAACGATTGTTATGCAACACTTTCTAAGGCCGCATTGTTGCAACTACCACAATTGTTGCAACCCATGGGGTTTGTGTAGAGAGAGCCTTCCAGTATCGGGACTTCGATAATACGAAACCCCTGGTGTTTTAAATTGATGGGGTTTGGATGACAATATCGGAGGACAGTCTTTCGTATGGGATGAATCTTCAATCTTAAACAACTTTTAAGAAGTGCGAGCAGGGTCGATTAGGATGGCAGATGAAGTAATAAGGAATAATTTCGGGGACGAAATATAATTTAAGTGGGGGAGAGTTGTAACACCTTGTTTGGGTTCGTTTCTTAATTCAGGGTCATGACCCGAATATCAGTTGTTATAACGCTTCAGGCCTTATGGAGAGAGAGAGAGAGAGATTTAGGCCCATTTGGAACTGGTTAATGTAGAATTTGTGATCCAAGAGTTCGGTTCATGCTTTGGTGCACAAGGGTATATTGGTAAAGTAATGGTTCAGACCTTTTTATTGAATTTAAGGATTTTACTTCGATATGTTTTAAGTTAAAAGTAAATAGATAGGGTTGTACAACTCATCAACACCTTTTCGTGGATATAAGGATCGCCGAAAACAGGTTTCGGACGCATAAGTTATGGCCTTCGGAAGTTAGAATGGTAAAAGGGCTAGCCGAGAATGTTAGGCGTACAAGGAATGTTCGTTGGGCGTTCGTGGTTGGGTGATCGCGAAGGTTCCTTCGGGGAACGTTAGGCGTTCGCAAATCATACCCAAACCCTATTTTGGGGTCTTGGACTCTATTTAAAGGCCTTAACTCATTTTCAAACCTCCTTACCTTCAACCTCTACCTCTTAAGTTGTTTCCTTGAAACCGTAGCCTCACATGGAAGATTATTGAGCTTTTGAGCGCCTTTGGTGGTTTTTTGGTGCATTTGGAAGAAGAAGAACTCGTAGGATAATAGTTGGATTGCTTATAGCTTGTAGAACCAGACTTTGTTCACTTTGATGCTTCTTTCATAGGTATAGAGCTTAAATCTTGATTATGCATATACTAGATCTAGTTAGTTCTGGGTGTTATGAGCTTTTGGTCATTTTAGTGCATAAAGTTTAGATCCTTAAAGTTTGTGACCTTGTTATGGGTAAAGTTGAAAATTTTATCCATCTAAACTTCATATTGATTCAAATCTAAAGGTTGGAGACTTAGACTTAATGGATTAAGTTGGAAAAGACGCATTTTTGGCCCCTTTGAGACTTAAATACTAAATCTTGGTGGTTTGGACCATTCCAACAGATAAAGTTGGAAACTTTATACATTATGGAGTTATTAGGAACCATAAAAATATGATATTGGTTACTAGTTTTCTTCCATGCATGAGTTACAAGGTCTTAGTAGGTTAAGTGGTTAGAGTTTTTGTGTTTGGGCACTTTATGGCCATGCAAGACCATAAAGTTGGAAACTTTATGGTTAAGGACATTATTTTAGGGTTGGATTTGGATTACGGACAAAAGAGCTTAAGGATTAAGCTCTTGATAAGAAAGGAATGAAGCCCTCATGAGCGTTGGGCGTTAGTGGTCAACCAACCCATTTCTTTTGGTCAAGCCGTGTACGCTTAGCGTACAAGTTGAGTACGTGGGGCATACTTAACATTGTTGACCAAATTTGACTATTGACTTTTTGGAACTTTGACCAAAATTTGACAAAGTTTGACCAAAGGGTATTTTGGGTGTTTTTAGTTATATTTGAGATTTGTCACCTTGATCAATAGGTGACGAGTAGAGCTGATATTCAAAGCAGAAATTTATTCAACCATATTTCGGATTGAGAGGTGAGTTTTCCTCACTGTACCCGTGGGTCGAAAGCACCAGTATCGACCTACTAAGTTATGTACTCTGGTATATAGTATGATGTTATGCTAGTTATATGATAGATTAGTAGATCGATCTGTATGATTACATGTATTTGTTGGATATGTGTTTATGTTTGTCTGTTACACATGTCAACATATTGTGGTTGGGTTGAGGCGGTCCTGCTTTATGCTGAAGGGCAAGACACTTGGGCGATCCGGATAGGTTGTAGGCCGTTAGAGGAGGTCTAGATAGGTTGTAGTCCCTGCGAGGCGGTCTATTCAGGTCGAAGGCTTGTGTTTGTATGTTGTTTATGTGATGGTACTTTGGAGGGGGGGGGGGGGGGACTCACAAAGCTTTGGCTTACGTTTCAGTTTATTGTTTCAAGTACTTTAGAGGATCATGGGAAAGCGAATGTATGATCGTGCACATCTCCCTGCTTTTTTATGACATTAAATATTGGGATACTTTTATTTTGAATAATACTTTTGAAACAATGGTTTTGTAAACACTCTATTGATGAATTGGGTCGTTTTTTTTTTAAGTTAAAATCTATTGTACTTTTTGGGATGTTACATCGGTCCACGACCCCGAATTATGAAACGACTTGAAACAAGATGTTACAAATTAAATATTAAATGTTTAGGAAAAGTACGTGTGGTTACAATATTAAAAAAGGTAAATATAGAGAAAAACAAGGCATGAGAATGATGCAATATGTGATGATAAAAATGTGAGCATAGAGTTTGCACAAATTATGAGATGAGCATGGTAAGAGGCCAAGAAATAGTATGAGATGAGAAGGCAATATTAGAATAGAAGGGTATGAAAGAGAAAGGATGTTTATGTAAGCTATAATAAACAAGAGGTTAGTTATACAAAGTATGAGAAAGAAGAGAAAACAATGTTAGATTATGTAAAGAAATAAATATTATAGGTTAACATGAAAACATATATAATATAACTCGCTGGACCTGTGGTATAATGTTGTAGATATTTTGAATGTTTTGCAGGTTCATATGTTAGCCATTGCACGAGGGGAAGTAGGAGCACAACGACTTAGATTAATAGTAGTTTATCTCTTGTATATTCCTTGTTACTTTAAATTATGTTTGTAATGTTATTGTAAACCTAAATATTATATGGGATGTAAAGTGTTTTGAAATTTTAGAATTCCGCATTTGTTTAGATAACTTTGATAATCCATAATTAACTAGATGAGAAAAATTCAGGTCCTCACATTCATTCCATTGTGGAGCCTTTTTATCACTTGCCTCAAAAAAAAGGTCACGTTTTTGGTCTTTGCCAGCTTTCGGATCCTCGGAAACATCGACTCTTACATGTGCCAATGCCATCACTTTTATGAGTTCTCATGGTTTACATGCAACATTCTTTTTTATTTTAGTATGTGCTTTTTTGATCTGGTTTCTAAAATGAATTCGAGATCAATCAGATTCGACTTAAGTTTCTCAAATGAATTCAGGTTTTGTTTGAGACACAATAGAAGGGATTAAAATCGATGTCAGATTGGGCTTCTGGTTGTGGGTATTACTGTGATATTTTTGTTAATAATCCAATAGCATACCATCATATTGGTAAACATGAGCCAAATAATTGGTTGATCAAAAAAAGAGGTTAGGTGTTTTCTTGTGGTCGGTTGAGTTGTTAGAAGAAGACACTTTTTGAATTTTTGAGAGATAAAATATAAAGAGATGGAAGAAGTGTGATGTGGTGTGGTGAATTTGGGTGTTGAAGTTCTTTATAGGTAAAAAATATAACATCCCGAATACTGGATGAGAAATTAAGAGTTATAATGCACTTTGGAGGACGTACTCGACGAGTTGGTTGGTCCCGACTTGTCGTGTAGGGGTTGAGTGGGCAACGCGGGTTATGAAGCCTACTCGTCGAGTCGAAAGGTTGGACTCGACGAGTTGAATTTGTATTGATAAAACCCTAAATTTAGGGCTTTCATATTTAAAAGGCTCTCAAGCCCTCATTTCCGCCTCCCTGACCATTTAGACACACTGAGAGAAACCCTAGACGAGCCGTAGTCGTTGTGAGAGAGAGAAAGGATAAAGATCTTGTTTCCAAGTGCATTTTTAGAATAAGGTTGAAGAGCAAGAAGGTTTGGAACGAGAAGAAGTTGTGGATCCAGTGTTCTTTCGGTGCTATCTTTCAATTGGATTTAAGAAGCTATCTCCTTGATCATCCCTTTTGTTAAATCTCTTTTTAAAGAGTTTTAGGGCTTTATCCCATCTATCTTTTGGTTTGGATTTATTGAGCTGGTCATGGAAGTTGAGACTACAGATATGAGCTATATGAGTCCCTATGAGCCCAAAGATTCGAGCTTTATCAAGCTTTGGGCAAGTCTTCAAGCACAAAGACCTTTATGGAGCTTGTTTTGGCATCTTGAGCTCTATATGCCATGCATGGACGTAAAGATTGCAGATTTGCATGATGAATCGACCTTAGGAGGCTAGATCCATAGTATGAGACCTTATCTCTGTCCAAAATCGTTTGAATGAGAAAAGAATCTAAAAGGACTCGACGAGTCGGTTAGGGTTTACCCGATGGTTTGGACGCACGACATACTCGGGAGTTGATGAGACGACTCGGAGAGTTTAGAGGGTTTTACCCGTCTTTAGATTCAGAGTGGACTCGACAAGTTGATGAGACACTGCAACGAGTAGGAAGAGTTTTCCTGATCTTTTGAACGCTGCATTGACTCAACGAGTTGCCTAGCAACTCGACGAGTAGAACCGGGTTTTCGCGATTTACTGAGTTCTGAGGGACTCGGTGTTTTTTTACACTTGAAATGAACACATATTCAAATTTTAGTTCGTCATAATTTTGTGTCATGTGGTGTATTTTTTGTTGTTGTGTTGTGTCGTAAATTGTCACCCCTAGTAACAAACATTGAAGAAGAGAGAGAGAGAGAGAGAGAGAGAGGGAGATGGTAGAATCAAGATGTGACACCCCATAACTTATACCTTGTTGACATATTCAGTACTATCAATGCTAAACTCGTTTCAGCTATCTTTTAGCATTGTTCGAGTATGTTTGGATGATCTAAAGCCTCGTACAACCAAAGTTTGACTTAGGGATGGGTTGGTTTAAGATATAGGGTTGCAAAAAGGCCAAACACTCCCTCAAGAGGAGTTTGCGGCCACACACATGAGTGTGTGGCCGCACACCCGAGTGTGTGGCCGCATAACCATTATCTATATATAGATAAGGCTCATTTTCAATTCATTTCCCCTCGCCTCAACCGCACACACCTCTCTCTCTACTTGAATCAACCACAAACACTTCTAAGGCTTCAAATCCATCCTTTTAGCTTGCTATTCTTGAAAGACTTCATGATTTGAGCCTTGATTCACCTTAAAGTCGACCACACACTCTTTTGTGTGGCCTTACACTCCCTTCATACAATCATATGTGATTATAACATTTGTCCCAAGTGTTTCCTAGTCCTGTAGGGTGTCACTTATCATAATTAGTTGTATTATACACTAATTATGTCCATACATGTATCGTTATATGTTAAACTAGGCGAATGCCCGCGCGTTGCGCAGAAGTATCTATATAGCTGAAAGTTTTACAAATATATGTTTTGAATTATATGATAATATATACATCTATTAAAAATGCATAATCTCAATCTTTTGAATTACCTCTATCTGCGGATTACTAATGAATAAAATTAAATATAATATATGGTTTAATATTATTTATAGTTGTTATTATTTTTAATTCATTTTTAAAATTTATTTGCTTAACGTTTTAATTTCCATTAGTGTAATCATTTAAAACATAAAAAAAAATGATTTTAAAGGTAACAATATAATCATTTATATAGAGTTATTTTTACTTATTGTTATTGTAAGTTATTTTAACCTACTTATTTCAAAAATTTTAACGATTATAAAAATATCTTTAGAAAATATTTTAGTGAATTGATATTACAATTTAGTTTTTGCATTTAGCACTACAATTTATCATTTTTCACTATTCACAAAATATTCGTTGGGTTTTTTAAGTGGAACTGAAATTTATATTGAAGTTGACCCTGTAATGTTATATTTAAATTAATAATTTAAGTATTTTGCCCATACAGTTCAAAAGTTGTAGCTTTAAACTGATAATGGTTTACATACAACAACATATTAAATATAATAAATTAAGTATAATATGTTAAAAGTTGAAGACATAACTTTATAAGTAAAAGTAAAAATATTATTTTAATATTGAAATTTAGTTTTTTTTTTCATTAAACTTTAGGTTTGATACTTATTTAATATTATTAACCAATCTATAATCATTTTTAGAAAGACACTACAATTTATTACTTTTAATTATTTAAAAAATATTATTTGGGATGTTTAAGTTCAACTAAATTTTATATTTAAGTTGATCCTGTAAGGTTATATTTAAATTAACAATTTAAGTATTTTATACAAATTGATCAAAAGTTGTAGCTTTAAAGTGACAATGGTTTATATACAACATATTAGACCTGATAAATTAAGTATAATATGTTAAAAGTTAAAAACAAACTTTATAATTAGAAAAAAATATATTTTTTTTAATATTGAAATTTAGTTTATACATGATTACACTTTAGGTTTGATATTTATTTAACCTTATTAACCAACTTATAATAATTATTAGAAAGAAATTGAAAAATAATGAGAGTTTCAAATTAATGTGGTGAAAGGAAAAAATATATGAGACTTTTCAAATGAATGTGGTTCAAGAAAAAATGCAAGCTTTATAAATATATAATGATATATAATGATAATGATAGGGTCCGTTTGTGCTCGAGGTTGCACTTGACACTCAACATCCCTAACGATCTTACATTCGAATTACACGTCAAACGGTGAGTTCATACCCCTATATTTTCCGTGTTTTTAATGTTTTCAGGGGGGAAACAAGCCAAACTAAAAATATTTTATTATGTTTTAAACTTATTAATACAATTAATGATTTCCATGTTTAATAACATATTCGAATATTTTATCCCTTTTTGTAATATGTTGAGCATAAGGGAAACTCTTAATTTGGAAATCTAATTTCATCGCTTTCATAAATGTTTTTACGAAGCATTTTCTATATCAACTCTAAGAAACTATAATGGGTATAGTTTGGGATAACCCTCTAGGCAGTTTCTACCAAATCAGATTTCATGAATGAATATGTATAAACTATGACAGATTTAGTTTATGTTTTATATATATATATATATATATATATATATATATATATATATATATATATATATATCATTATATATTTATAAAGCTTGCATTTTTTCTTGAACCACATTCATTTGAAAAGTCCCATATATTTTTTCCTTTCACCACATTCATTTGAAACTCCCATTACTTTTCAATTTCTTTCTAATAATTATTATAAGTTGGTTAATAAGGTTAAATAAATATCAAACCTAAAGTGTAATCATGTATAAACTAAATTTCAATATTAAAAAAAAATATATTTTCTTCTAATTATAAAGTTTGTTTTTAACTTTTAACATATTATACTTAATTTATCAGGTCTAATATGTTGTATATAAACCATTATCACTTTAAAGCTACAACTTTTGATCAATTTGTATAAAATACTTAAATTGTTAATTTAAATATAACCTTACAGGATCAACTTAAATATAAAATTTAGTTGAACTTAAACATCCCAAATAATATTTTTTAAATAATTAAAAGTAATAAATTGTAGTGTCTTTCTAAAAATGATTATAGATTGGTTAATAATATTAAATAAGTATCAAACCTAAAGTTTAATGAAAAAAAAAAAACTAAATTTCAATATTAAAATAATATTTTTACTTTTACTTATAAAGTTATGTCTTCAACTTTTAACATATTATACTTAATTTATTAGATTTAATATGTTGTTGTATGTAAACCATTATCAGTTTAAAGCTACAACTTTTGAACTGTATGGGCAAAATACTTAAATTATTAATTTAAATATAACATTACAGGGTCAACTTCAATATAAATTTCAGTTCCACTTAAAAAACCCAACGAATATTTTGTGAATAGTGAAAAATGATAAATTGTAGTGCTAAATGCAAAAACTAAATTGTAATATCAATTTACTAAAATATTTTCTAAATATATTTTTATAATCGTTAAAAATTTTGAAATAAGTAGGTTAAAATAACTTACAATAATAATAAGTAAAAATAACTCTATATAAATGATTATATTGTTACCTTTAAAATCATTTTTTTTATGTTTTAAATGATTACACTAATGGAAATTAAAACGTTAAGCAAATAAATTTTAAAAATGAATTAAAAATAATAACAACTATAAATAATATTAAACCATATATTATATTTAATTTTATTCATTAGTAATCCGCAGATAGAGGTAATTCAAAAGATTGAGATTATGCATTTTTAATAGATGTATATATTATCATATAATTCAAAACATATATTTGTAAAACTTTCAGCTATATAGATACTTCTGCGCAACGCGCGGGCATTCGCCTAGTTTAACATATAACGATACATGTATGGACATAATTAGTGTATAATACAACTAATTATGATAAGTGACACCCTACAGGACTAGGAAACACTTGGGACAAATGTTATAATCACATATGATTGTATGAAGGGAGTGTAAGGCCACACAAAAGAGTGTGTGGTCGACTTTAAGGTGAATCAAGGCTCAAATCATGAAGTCTTTCAAGAATAGCAAGCTAAAAGGATGGATTTGAAGCCTTAGAAGTGTTTGTGGTTGATTCAAGTAGAGAGAGAGAGGTGTGTGCGGTTGAGGCGAGGGGAAATGAATTGAAAATGAGCCTCATCTATATATAGATAATGGTTATGCGGCCACACACTCATGTGTGTGGCCGCAAACTCCTCTTGAGGGAGTGTTTGGCCTTTTTGCAACCCTATATCTTAAACCAACCCATCCCTAAGTCAAACTTTGGTTGTACGAGGCTTTAGTCAGGAGTATAAAGTACATTTATTCAAGGTTAAATACTGTTTTCCCGCTAGTGAACTAGATTATACAGAATTGTGAGGCTCTACTTTAATACTGCACCCTTAGGTGTACAAGGATAAATCCTTTTAGTATAACCAGAGTCTCCTGGAGGGAGAGCGTGAGAATTGTGAATAGATTTATTCGTGAATGACAATCTCACACCTGAACTGCTAGCTACATTTAGGCAGGCATGTCTGGAGTGAACAAATGTCATTTAGCTCAACGCCTGAAGAACGTTATAAAGGTCTCTCGGTTATATCAAGTATGGTTATACGACTCGCAAATAAGTATAAACTAATTTTGGTTTACGGACTCTACTCTTCATTGTTTTATTTTGAGTAATAAAACTATTTTCATAATACACTGATAGTAATCAGGGATTTCTAAACTTGCATCTCTACCTCTAGGACGGATAACCTGTTTTTAGGGAAAATATAGGATTTTCCCGGGATAACTCGACTTTTCATTAACGTATTTGTTTTTACATGTAACTAACAGGTATTCATATTCATTCCATGACTCCTTGGATTGTACACACCTTGTATGAATCGGGAAGTCATGGAAGGAAAGAGTTTTCAAACACGCTCTTCATAAGAAAATATATGATTTTATTGAGGAACACTTTTCAAAAGGATCCAAAAACATTTTCCACCAAAACTAAATGCTTATGAACTCACCAGCTTTATGCTGATATTCTTTCAAAACTGCTTGTATTCTCAAGGGATTAGTAGACAGATACTTTCAGGAGATTGGAGAAGTCGAAGCATTAGAGTCACGTCTTTCTATTTTACTTTGGATATGAATAAAACCATGTACTAAGACAATGTAAACCTTATTCATATACGTATTCAATGTTTGGTTGTGTTTACTATGTTTGCTATGATACAATTTTTGTGATACTACGCATGACGTCCTCCGCCCCAGAACGTTTCCGCTGTTATGGTTTTGGGGTGTGACAGATTGGTATTAGAGCTCTTGTTTATAGTGAACTAAGTATACCGAACCATACATGATATACAACTATAAACATTAAGGGGCCTAAGTGCTCTAAACTAAAAGTATACTTTCAAAAATGTAAGTATTTTTATGAAAAGTATACAAGTATACTAAGTACCCGAACCAATGTCATAAGTAGAACAAAACAAAAGTAATTGGATGTTGGACATCACAATTAAACCTGACCAGTTATGTAATCATGTCTAGGGTCAATATAGCCTGATCAACTATATTCATTTGAGACATGACTTAATAGGATAATATATTTCTCACTTTGTACACATTTAGTCATTAATATTTTTGTACACATTTAGTCCTTAATATTTTTTTTGTTGCAAAATAAGTAATTTTTGTTTTTTGTACTCATTCAATACTTATGAATGATATTTTTAGGTTTTTCTCACGACATCTTACGTGATACAATCATTAATGAGGTGATTGGGGCTTTTGATCTTTATGTTCATCGCGATCTCGACTACTTTGTTGCTTAGGTCATGTATTCTGAATGTCATAACTTCTTCATACGATATAAGATTTTGATGATTTATATATTCATGCGTTCGTATTTTAGTCTACTATAACTTTTATTTAGATTACTTCCGTTAAAAAGTAATATATTTTACTTACAATCTTTATATTCATACGTTTTTTATGAATACATGTATGGATCTTTTTTTTTTAAATCGTATGTAAAAATATATTGCATTTTTATGAATGTGTGTGTGTGAGATTTTTTTTTTCTTGGATAAATGGTTTTTCTGCATGAATATGTATATTATGAAAAAAAATGTACTTAGGGTAAAAGTGTAAAAAAAAAAATTATAAACTTAAGGATAAAAACGCAAAAAAATGGTAAACTTAAGGGTTTTTTGCGAATTTAATATAAATATATAATGGTAACCTGAAATACCTGTTATCACCGGTAAAAGGGTAAAACCGAACATTTTTTCGAAAATGTTTGGGTAAAAACGGACATAAATTTCAACTTTGGACAAAACCAATAAAACCCTGAAAACTTGATGATTTTTATGACATTAAGCCAATTTAGAAATATATTACCTTATTAAGTCATTTTTTTCCGGCTATCCTGGAGTAATTGGTAATAAGGACTGAATTTATAGAGTTAAATGTGGACTAAAAAAATCTTAATAATCAAATATATATTAAAAAATAGAGAAATTAAATTACCTCCTACCTTTTGTATCTATAATTATTTCTACTCACTAAAATTATTATTTCTCATCATTCAATTTAATTTTATTTGATATATCTATTCTTAATAAAAGAGTACTTTGGACGCGACATGTCCCTCTTTTGCACCTCTTACTTTCCACGTGTCCTTACCTTGTTGTGTTTACCCTTGCTTTTCCCGCCCATTCCATGAAGTTAAAACTACAACTCCTATTAATCAACAAATCCTTATTCCCGCTGTAGGACCTCCAGCTATTATCAATTTATCCCTGGTAAACGAATTCCTAAGTTTTTGGGATTACAATCAATTGCACCCAATTATTATAGGTAACTACTTTGTCAATTTAATGTATTCAATGAGAAATTATTCTTCTGTAATTTAAAATCAATTTCATTCCCTCTCAAAATGGTATCTACGTAATTTTCAATCAATTTCATCTCCTCTCAAACCATATCTACTCATCAGTGTATTCCCTAAATCACGCGTCTGTCTCCTTCAATTTCGACTTCTTTGTTTTGGAAATCGCTTCAAATTTAAAATACATTAATCCTTTATCAAACGGAAACCTTTAATTCTACCTTGTGGTTCAATGATTTACCGGTCATCTCTACCGTGCAGATGATCAACTGTGATTTTTACTTCAACGCACCTTATAAGGTCGCTTACACTGTCTTCCTTCGTTGATCCTTTATTTGATGTTGCAGTGAAAAAGACTAAGCCTAATATTATCAAGCGACCCCCTTCCTTGGATTTCAGGTAATAACCTTCGGTTTCTCCCTCTTGACCCTAAAAAGTTACAATTATCCTTAATTTTTGACCATTTTTTCAAAACCCCATGAAGATTTTTGTTTTTAATGACTCTAATTGTTTCATTTTTCTCTCACCCGATTGATTCATGTTAATGTTCTAATTTTTTTGTTCTTTTTTCAATTTTTTTTAGTTATATCAGGTTTGTAGAGAATCGTGTTTTTTTCATGACAGATGTCGATGGCCAAGAAAAAAAAGAGTTTTTGATGTTCATATGAGAAAACATCATTTGATAGGAACCATTGTATTTTGAGAATGAATCGGTAACCCATAACCCAAATCTTCATCTTTTGTTATCGTTTTTCTGTAATCCTTTTAATTCTTCATGTTTATTCAGATTTTGGTTGGGATGAACAAATATTTAAAAGATTTAACTCTTCATGTGTATTCAGATTTTGGCTGGGATGAACAAATATTTAAAAGATTTTTCGGGACAACTATAAGTTTCATAATTCATATACAATGGTTTTTGCTTCTTCATAAGGGTATTCGACTTTTTAGGATATGGTCTAAATTGAGTTCTTTGTTTGTGGTTATTGGAATTTTAAGGTTTTCTCTAGATTTCGTTTTTTGTTGGTTGTATATAGTTAGATTGTTTTAGTTTTTAAGGCCAATGAAATAGTGAGATGCTAATAATAGGGGAATTTAGTTATGTTTGGTGGTAAATTGGTTGTTTAATAACATTACTTACTTTATTAGCGCGGATACCTTTTAATTGAAATGCTCATCTGAACTTGTAATCACCACAGGAGGAGGTTAATGCGATGGAGATGGAAAAGTGGTTACTTAATAACTTGTGAAGTTAAAATGTTTTGGGTATTTTGATTTTTTGAAATAGATTTATGATCTATTTTTTATTATAACAAATATGTTCCATCGCCTCCTCATCCTATTTTTCCATATATGTATAAAATCTGACAGGTTGTTCTCAAAATTTGGATATGGTGATTTTCAGTCTCATTGTGTTGCTTTTAGTTTTGGATTAAAAATAATAATTTCAAGATTTATCAACTAAAAGGAAAGTAATGTCTATTTTTTTGGTTTAATACGTACTTTTATTATGCAGATATTTAGTTGAACAAAGATGCAAAAACTTGTTTTATGTTTATTCCTTTGGTGGCTCACTGTGTATTTATTTGCTGCCAGGTTGATCTTTTTATACCAGCAAAAGTTCACAGTTGACAGTTGGTATGTATTTCTGAGACAACTCTGTTTATGGAGTAAAACTCAATTGTATTATTAAAATTTATGGAAAATTTAATATAAAAAAGTTTGATTTTGTAGTAATCTGTTCCAGAGCTGAATTTTTTTTGATGTTATAGGTATGATTCAGTTACTATGCTTTTCTCCAAAGACTAAAAATCTCATCTCAAAATATCGTATTCTCGATCGTTGAACTTTAAAATATTTATGAATGATTGATATATTAATCAAGTTTTCACCATTTTTTCCTTTTGTTGAACTTATTTTTTGATCTTTTGTCAACTTACAGTGGGTACTACATTAGTAACAATGAATGGGCTTTGATCGACTAAGATACAAAAAGTGTATTTTTAAAGGTGGTGTCGTGGAGCCTTGTCATGTTTCTTTTCATTAAAGTTTTAAAATCTTAGCAATTCAGGAGGATTGGATTCTTTTTCTACTTTTGAGAAAAATGGTCCACTAA
The DNA here is from genome assembly GCF_002870075.4 of Lactuca sativa. NCBI lineage: Eukaryota > Viridiplantae > Streptophyta > Magnoliopsida > Asterales > Asteraceae > Lactuca > Lactuca sativa. The sequence continues at coordinate 19,658,600 of NC_056623.2, read as the reverse complement.
TTATTTTTTAACTTGGTATACAAGACATTATTAAATAAATTTTCGATCTTTATGCAAGTGGGTTCACATACTAAGGAAGTAATTCAAGGAAGTAATTACAAATGTAAGTAAGATCCATAATGGTTGAGTTTTCACTTAATTTATTAAGTTTTTTTTTCTTCCTAATCAAGTTCTATTTTTACAACTAATAGCATCCTACTTCCACTTATAGCATCCTACTTTAAAATAATGTTTTTGTAACCTTCCAAGAGGTATCATGCAACCCTACCTCCTTGAAGCCGACTATGTATGACCTGAAGTAAGCAGCACTGTGGGGTGCTCTTGATGTAGAGTTGTTCTAATTGGTGTATATTTGTTTTGAATTTTAGGTTCATAGATTGTAATTTGTTTGTTCATTAACTGTTGGATATTTTTTAAATATTTTGTTTAATACCAAACTTACTTTAATTTCTTAACAAATAAACTAAATATTTAATAAATGTTATATTGCCTTGCTATAACCCTATAATAACATTGTGCTTTGAAAGTACATTGCTATAATTGATGTGAATTGTTCCTCCTATTTCTTGCTACAAAACAAAATATAAGTTGGTATTTTTTTTTGTAAAAAAAGTTATATTTCATAAGATAACCTTAAAATAACAATGTACTTTAGAAGTACATTGCTATAAATGAATTGAATGGTTGCTTTTACAATTTTTTTTGAATAATATTATTATTTACTTCACTTATTGTGGTTGTTTTATTTTTATAATCAATTTAACATATCATTAAATAATATTGTTATTATTTTTCATTAATTCACAAATAAAAACTATCTCATATATCTTGAAAAATAATTTTACATATTTATTTGAATCAATGATTATAATTTTACATTAAAAAAACATAAATATCTTAGTTAATAATTTATTGAAAATATTTTATTAATATTTATGATTTTTTACTATAAAAATTTATTTATTTTTGTAACCGTGGTTCCCACGGGTTATAACCTAGTTCCTAATATAGTCTTAATGAGATAGTTAAAAAAATATGGAATGACAACACTTGTCATAATTTAATTGGATAGGAACAGTTGTAGACATAAAAAGTAGGAGACAATTTAATTTTATATATATATATATATATATATATATATATATATATATATATATATATATATATATATATATATATATATATATATATATATATATATATATATATATATATATATATTATTCATTTTTAAAGTCATTATCCATGCCTTTAACCTATGTGAGACTTTGAACCCTCTGGATGTTTTGTTATGTCAGTTAACAAGTTTCAATGGCAATGAATCTTAGCAAGAACAAAGGCTATGGATGGGCGGTTTCAGCTGGACTTAATGCCGCTTTTGCTGCCATTTCTGCCAAGTTCATTGGCCCACAGGTAGCTATATCCCCCTTCTCATTTGTATCTCGCTTTCTGTTTTACTCTCCTAAAAACCTCATCACATACTTGATCCGAACCCTAAAATCTCTTAACTCGTCACCGTCGATCAATCAGAATTCGAGTTAATCAATTCTTACACAGATTATTTCATTGTTGACGGTGTTCTGATTTGTATTCATGTTTAATTCATCCGATTGTTCATTTCGCTATTTTCCATAGAGACATTCAGAAATAAAGGTTTGCTATTTGAATCCTAGTTAATTCATAACTATACTTTGAAGAACAGAGCAGTAGTTTGTCGATTTGCTCGTGTCTTGTAAATCTCGATTACTTGCAATTTTGTTTCCATCGTCATTGATGAATCCATTAAAGCATCCACTCTGATTAAAGAATCTAATTATGATTATCTGCTACTTTGATACTTCTTGCACAGTTAATAGAAAAGTTTTCTTCTTCAACAGCTTTTTAGGTATGCCATGGTTATATTTTTCAATGTTGTGATGTGGGGATGCTATGTGAATAGCTTGAAAGCTCTCTCATCTCTTCAAGCAACTGTCACCAACTTTGCAACCAACTTTCTTTCTTCTGGTTTAGCTGGATTCTTCCTCTTTCAGGAACCACTATCACTCAAGGTACATCTATTATCTAACCACATTAGGTGAATTTTAGCTATTTAAGATTGTAAACTTTCCTTACAGGTTATTATCATTATAGACAATCTGTTTGTATTGATTTGGTTCCACAAGCCTTTTTTAGTAAGGGTATTGTAGATAATAGTTGATAAATAGCAAGATTTTTATTTACTTCCACTATGTGTCAAATTAGCTTTTTGCATATTTGCATATTTCTTTCCAAATTGAGAATTGAGAATATATTTCTTGTAATATTCTATTGGTGTTATATTTCATTGCCAATCTCATTAGTTCCATGTCTGATACAGTGGTTTGCAGGTGCCCTTCTCATTGTAGCTGGTGTATTTGTACTCAGTAGGTCAAGTATAGAAGAGAAAAAGAGCAAAGACTAAAGCTTTATTGTCCTTTTTTCTTGTAAGGAACCATTTTTTTTTTGTTAATTTTCAGAATCATGATTTCAGTTTCTGTAGATTTGTTCATTCTTAGAACTGATTTGAGCAGACTTTTGTGTTTCAATTTCTACCATTTGAGAATTGAGAGTGAAAGTCACTTTACAAAAGAATTAGCTAACTGCTCCAACAAACTATATAAACCCCTTGGCACTGACTCAACTAGGTAATGACAAAAGTACCCCTAGTTGGACCCTTTATTACAGACGCAAAAGACCCAACACAAACATACCAACTAGCATCAGTTGATTAAAAAGTCAAGAACTAATGTAATGTTTGGTCCTTCCATTATGATTTACCATTTATACCATCTATAATGACGACCATATTTCCCACCATTATGATTCAATTTCTTATAGATCATCTAAATCTAACTTTAGAGGATTCTAAAGTTAAATTTAGATGACATCCATACAATATAATTTACCATGTATACAAATTACATATATTCAATATAAGTTTCTAATGTTCCAAATATGACTATTACTTTTTTTTTTTTTTTTTTTATTTATTTATTTATTTATTATCAATACATCTTTTAAGAAAAATTAAACTTATTTACGAGAAAAACGAAAAGAAATCGGAGGATATAATGGTACCTATGATATCGTTGAGTTACCATTTCAGAATGTGTATATTTTTATGATGTTATGAATATAATGCATTTGCTCTACACACCAAATAGGCAACAAGCACACGCACAGAAAACATTATTCAACAACCAATAATTATAAAAAATTGTTAATTATTTGCCACAAATGATGTACTCTCGATGAAAACCAAACGAGCAATCATTAATGTTGTTTAATTAGTTGATTAGAATCAAATTCCTAAATCAAGGTAAAAAAAAAACAAAAATGATATGCAAATAAGCCTCCAAGTTGGCTAGGTTATTAGTTATACATTTTTTTAGCATGACAACAATTATATTAGGTTGGAAAGAGTGATGCTATATTTACCATGGTCTACGTAGGAGCTACATTAGATTTGCAACAGATTTGCAACACTCTTTCAAAATTTTGACATTTATATGGCATGTGTTGCCATATTTGCCATTGTATTTTTTAAAATTAATTAATTAAAAAAATAAACATTTCATACATACTACTTTTTTTCAAAACTAAAATTTCATTAACTTCAAAGAAAATCAAACACTTGCACTTAAAAAATAAAACACACTTGAAATTAAAATAATACACTTAAACTTAAAAAACATAACACACTTGAAATTAAACTAATACACACTTAAACTTAAAAAACATAACACACTAAAAGAAAAACTTAAATTAAAAGACAACGAGTTTAAATTTGAGCAAATTTTGGGGACTGCTTCATAATTTGACAAAACTCAACAAGCTTAAAATCTTTGTTAGTTTCAATACGGTAAACCTCAAGAGTATTCTCTAGCAAATTATTTTCATCTTCATTATATCCAGCTTCATGCATTACCGTACGAAACACACTGTTAAAATGAGTTGTAAGTGCGCTTGTGTGTCTCCATTTTGAAGTAGATTTCTTCTTTACCTTGAGGGACCAGGGCTTCGCGATTGTATTTTTCAGAGATTCTCCTCCAAAAGGTTGTCGTAGGGAGGTTAATGTTGATCGGTATTTTGTAACATCAACCCATGAATGGACCAACACCATCTCTTCTTCAGGGGACAAAAAACGAACGACACGAGCCATTAACAATAAAGTTTTGAAGAAGGTGAAAAATAAGAAAGTTAGAAGATTTTAATTTAGAAGATCTGGATGAGGTGAAAAATGAATAAGGATGATGATATTTATAGTTGAAGATTTGAAAAAAAAATGGTTACATTTTTTTTTTTGAAAAAGATGGTATTTTTTGAAAAAAGAAATTTGAGTTAATGGTAAAAAAGAAGGAAAAATGTTATTTGCAAATTTCTCTCTCATCAGTGCAACCGATGTCCGCCGAGGTTGCCGACCTCACTCCTACCATCGTTAAACGACTAGTAGAAAGTTAACAAAAATACAAGAAAAACAAAATAGAAGTAATGACATCCAAATAGAAATAACATCATACATAGATTAGTCATACAAACTATAACAAGGTACACCTTATTAGAATGTATAAATAACATAATACATAGATTTAGTGGCAAGGCTACTGACCCATCTATTTTTTTTTATAAAGGATTATATATAAATATAAATTGTGAACTACATTAAATATTTTAAGTGAACCATCTTAATATTTTTGGCAAAAACAAATATGCATAGATTTTCAAAGTCTGTCTTTGATTTTTTTATTTGTTTCATTTAAATAGTGAATCATATGGTTTTATGTTTTAAACTCGGGAAAATATAGGATATAAGCATTTTTTGTGGTTGAATTCCAAAATGTAGACAAAAAAATTGGATTTCCGAATATAGACCTGGATTCCGCGGAGGTAGCTTCGAGGGGCTCTGTGGAATGGCAAAATTGTAAATAAATTAGGGTATTACAAAAAAAAACTCAAGATTCATTTCGCTGAGCTACCTCCGAGGAATGAACTTATTCCGCGGAGGTAGCTCCGAGGAATGAATCTTCAGATTTTTTTTCCACATCGATTATTCGGGGTTTATATTAATTCCCCAACTAATTATTTTAAATAAAAGATTATGATAATATGAATTTTTTTTTGACAATGTTTGGATTGAAAGTGAGGTGGAAAAAATGGTTTTTTAATTGGAGATCTTTACATAAAAGAATCATTGGAGGTGATTTTTTTTTTCTATATGAAGATCTATTCCTCGGAGCTACCTCCGCGGAATGGATATTGAGTTTTTTTTTATTTTTTATTTTTTATTTTTTATTTTTTTTTAATACCTTGATTTATTTATGATTTTGCCATTCCGCGGAACTACAGTGGATTTTGCGGAACCCCTCGGAGCTACCACCACGAAATCCATGTCTATACCTGGAAATCCAATTTTTTATGTCTATATTTTTGAATTCAACCACAAAAAATGTCTATACCCAGTAAACTTGCCACTGCATAGATTAGTCATTAATACATTCTTAAAATAAATAAAAAATAATGTAAAAACAAAAAAGAATTCGTACAACTAAAATTTGATAAAAATTGATTCGTAATGCCTACAAATGAAGAAAAAAGATCCAAAATAAAGTTTAATGTGACTTGATTTGAAATCATCAAATGTATACAAATCTACAAATGAAGGAAAAAATATCCAAAATAAAGTGTAATGTAACTTGATTTGAAATCATCAAATGTATACAAAAAGAAACAACCTATCTCAAAAGAGGGAAAGCAGTGGGCCACCAGGACCCGAATGCGCACAAGATAGAACCTGCGGAACCCTTAAACCCTAATTTAAAACAAGGGGGGGAAATCTTGCTGACAACGACTCTAAAAGAAAGAGAAAAAAAGTTAAAGAAAATGAAATGACATTGGAAACAGTAACAAATCTGTGGAATTGGGATTGAAAGTTGAAACCCCAATTTGCCCAATCCTTTCTCACGCTCTCTCTCTCTTTCTATATTTGTTTTAAGATTTATTACCCTTATTAATAGCAATCACACAGACCCCATTTGCTTCGAGAATAAAATCCCCTTTTCAACAAGTAGGGTTTCAGCAAATACGATCTGATTTCGGCCGGAAAAGATCCTATTTTTTGTATCATTGTGAGTGTTCAGGGGTTTAATAGCTTGATCGATTGTTTGACCGGAGATGTCAACGACGGCGGCAGGGACGGAGACGGAGAAGAAAGAAGAGGAGGTGAAGGGAGGAGAGTTGTTGTTCTGTGGTACGACAGCTTGGGACACCATTGGTCGAAAGAAGGGTTGCGAAGGTAACTTAGTTTCTCCAACACGGCTGCGTCCTCTTGTCGGCGTTGACATTCGCTACGTTGCATCTGGTTGTGGTAAGTCTTGCTGAGTGTACTTCTCTGTGCTTTCACTTCTGAATTTTTGTCATTTTTGGAGTTAAATTATCTCTTCGAAATAATTCTGTAGCATCTTGTCATTGTGTGGCTCTGGATGTGGATGGACGTTGCTATACCTGGGGAAGAAATGATGTACGTTGATAACATTTCTTGTTTAAGTTGTGTAAAGTTTATCTTTTTAAGACGAAAATTTCAAGTACTAAACCGCATTATTAATGGCCACAACCATACAAGTTTTGTATTCCAAAATCTATGTTATTCTAACAGAGACTTATTGCACAAATTGTCATGGTTTGATATCTGATACTGGAGAATTTTGTGTTTCTGCAGAAGGGGCAGCTTGGACATGGGGATCAAATTCAAAGAGATAGGCCAACAGTTGTCTCTGCACTGGCTTCGTAAGTTCTTTTACTTCTTTCTGTGTAATTGGTGGCACACATAGGGAAGTAGAAGACTTTAATGGAAAGGTTTTCTTTAAACAACAAGATAAACTATATTTAACAACATACACGACATCTTAAGTGGTTTCAAATACCCATCACTCGGATGGTTGCATCATCATAAAATATACAATAGGTCATAGACTTTCCTTCTTTATTCAATGAAGTGTGTCAAATACAAATACTAACGACTCTAGATCTTTTAAATCTAGACTTATGATACCAACCGTTGTTGAATCTAAGTATATAAATGGAATGAACTAATAAATGAGGGCAAATTTGTAAAAAGTTAGGATTCCCGTAAACCCTCCTTTGTCTAACTCTCTCTGTTACGTCGTTCTTCTTGTATTAAGTTAAAAAGAAACACTAAATGTTCCCACTCAATTCAAAAAGAAACAATACCTTATTCCTATTACTTGAATGCTCGATGAATCTATAATCCATGTATAAGAAATAGTTCTTGATGCCAATTCTACACGATTATAAATGTTATTTTGTTGAAATTTGATAAATCCTAATGGGATCATAAAACTACACTCTTGTGATTAACACACATACATTTTGGTTTCAGGTACAAAATTGTGAAAGCAGCGAGTGGGAGATCCCATACAGTTGTAGTGACTGAAGATGGCATCTCTTTGGCTTTTGGTTGGAATAAACATGGGCAACTCGGTTCAGGCTCAGCCAAAAATGGTAAGTCACTTGTTGTTCCTCTACCAACTTTTATCCATTTAATCTACTGGATTTGTTAGCAAATGCCATATGTCATATAACACCAAAGCCCAAAGTTATATTCAACTTAAAACCATGGTGAGAGTTACTGGTAGCTAACAACTGAATTCATATAAGGTGTGATTCTAAGAGTGTGTGTATCTAAACCTATAAAATTGTTTATCTTTATTGTCTCCAGGAAGTAGATTCTTTTTGTGGTTGCTAACAAGTTCTTTTGCTTCTTTCTCTTGTGTAGAAATTGAGTTGTACCCTGTACGTTGTCTGGTATCTGAAGTAAAAACTGTTGCATGTGGAGCTGATTTTACTGTTTGGTTGACTTCTGTTGAAGGCGCTACAATACTGTATGGTTAATGGCTTTTCTTTGATATTAGTTTGTTATTTTAAATTAGGTCAAATATTTGCTGAATCTACATTGTCTCTTGTTTTTTTTTTTTTTCCAGAACTGCTGGACTTCCACAGTATGGTCAACTTGGACATGGAACTGACAATGAGGTATATTCAGTAACATAATTGCCAAATTTCTTTCTTTCTTTTCCCAAATATACGCAAGATCCTTTTGGATATTATTCCACTCGAGTTTAAAAAAAGAAAAATCACTTTTGGGTTTTTGCAAAAATGGTTTCTTTTTAGTTATGTGTTGACCTATAACATCTAATATTAAATTACCTTTTTTGGATTCCCTAAAATTAATAATGGTCATATTTGACTTCTTATTTGCAGTATAATACTAAAGATAGCTCTGTGAGGCTTGCTTATGAGGCTCAACCTCGCCCCAAAGCAATCTCTGCTTTTGCTGGTGAAACTATAGTTAAAGTTGCTTGTGGATCAAACCATACAGGTTAATTTTTAAATTCTATGTATCTTTATAGTTTATATAAAAATCACATGTTGGTGACTTAGGTTTTAAAATATTTATTACAATTAATATATTCCTAATTTGGTTGTGTCGCATGTTCAGTTGCTGTGGACTCAAATGGCCATGTGTACACGTAAGTTATCCATCACTATCTTTGTTAAATACTTATAAAAGAGTTTCATCATTGTTTTGTTAAGTCTCTCTTTTACTAAAAACTTTCTATACAAACATTGTAGGTGGGGCTTTGGAGGATATGGAAGGTCAGTAGTTCTTACATTTGTTCAAAAAATATCTGAGAAAGTAAAATGGAAAAGAAAAAATAAGAGGAATATTTGTAAAAAGTTTCTACTTAATAATGGATTCTCTAGTTATATTGTTGTTGATTGATGGTGTTTATATTTATAGGCTTGGACATAAAGAACAAAAGGATGAGTGGAGTCCTAGGCGCCTTGACTTTTTCACAAAGAACAATGTTGTACCTTCTAATGCAGTGGTTTCTGCTGGATCTGTCAACTGTGCTGTTACAGCTGGCATGTCTTTCTCTTCTTTTGAATAAATTTTAATTGTTTTGTTGCTAAAACATAATAACTTATCTTTTTCATCATTGGAAATATTTATGTTCAGGTGGAGGGCAGATGTACATGTGGGGTAAGATTAAGAACACTGGTGATGACTGGATGTACCCTAAACCTCTCATGGATCTCAGGTTTCCCTACTTTCCATGAAAATTTGATCAGTAATATATATTTATTTATAGTAAAATTTGAGAGATTAATTTTGTTGTATTTGTGCAGTGGTTGGAACATAGATTGCATGGATTCAGGCAGTATGCATCATTTTGTTGGTGCTGATAACACATGCATAAGCTGGGGCCATGCTCAGTCTGGTGAACTTGGATATGGGCCTAACCAGCAGAAGTATGTCATTGTTACTCTTAGTCTCTTACTAATCTTCTACTTTTTACTTTTTTTTTACTGTGGTTGTCTTCTTCTAATGGTTGCATTGTTATGAGTTGCAGGTCTTCTTCAATCCCTAAAAAAGTAGAGTCCATTGAAGGCATTCATGTTATCAGGTTGGTTTTTGATTTTTGTGTGTGTCTAATTAATGTTTTATTTATTATGTTACTTGTTTCTAAACTTTTCTTAATGTTGTGTTGTGCTCTAGTGTTGCATGTGGTTTTGCACATTCCTTGGTGGTGGTCGATAGAACCAATGCTGCTGATAAACTTGACCAGGTAACCAACCGAAATTGCAGACACTTGCTCTGCCCTTGTATTTAACTGTGTTTGACATGCATTGGACTGAGACTGATATCAACAACAGAACAAAAGTTGTAATTTTTTTGTCCCACTCCAAAAGGTGGGACAAAAAAATTACAACTTTTGTTTTGTTGTTGATATCAGTCCTAGTCCAATGCATGTCAAACACAATATCGATGTCTTGTGCACGGATGTTGATGTTTCTTTATTGTTTTAGTCTGAGGAATATGAATGAGGTGTTGACTTGTTCTCATTTGTTATATACAGCTTGAAATTTATGATGGCAAAGCTGCGGGTGAAGGTGTTGAAGAAGCTGCTGCAGCTGCTCCGGCACCAGCCAAGCAAAATAACAAAAAAGGTGGAGGTGGAGGTGGTGCAAAAAGGAAGAAATCAAAAGAATTATCGGACTCAGAAGAGTCAAAACAGGAAAGCTTTGATGGAGATGATGATTATAGTGATGAAGAGTCAAACGGTTTTGCTAAAAAGAGTAAAAGGGGCGGGAAGTCTTCTGGCAGAGGTCGTGGGCGGGGCCGCTCATCTGCAGCTGCAAAGGAAGGAGGAGGAGGAGGGGCATCCGGGGCTAAAAGAGGAAGAGGAAGACCAAAGAAGGCATAAATGAGCTGATGAAGTTTTGGCATGTTTGTGCTTTGTACTTTCGTTGTTTCACTAACTTTGTATTCTGATCCATTGAGTATTCGGAACAAATGAGAATTTATGTTTTTTTAATTGTGAATTTATGTAATCTTAATTTGGATGTTTTCTTTGAATTTATTATTTCTTCAATGTTGAATTGTGGAGCCTTTAGGCCTCTTTTGTTATTTAAGATGAGATAGAACAAAATATATTTGTCTTTGTGTGTGTACAATGGGCTTGGAGAAACTCTGTGTCAATGAAACAAAAACTATGTATCATTTGTGTAAAAAAATATGAATTTTCTTAGGCATTTCAACATCCACAATACATTGAATTTAACGAATTAAAACTTCATCATTTTCTTCTTCATATGAATGTTCTATAATTTTTTTTAAATGCATTAAACTTTATAAAGTTTAATGAAGCATATTTAAAAAATCTTAATTTATAACATATTTAACAATTAAAAAGTTTTATTTCAACGTCTAGGTGTTGTTTGTTTTTTTGAAATAAGTGTCTGCAGTAGAAGAGGTGGCCAAACGTTTGCAGTATGAAAGTAGAAGACTGTTTCTTTTTTAACATTTGCAGACTGTCAAAATAAAATAAAATATAAATAAACTGATTTTTTTAAACGTAAAAGAGTTTTTCAATACTTTTATGACTTTATTATAAATGATTAACAAATCTAGATCAACTTTTATATATTATTGGATTAAAAGTGAAAAATAAAATGGTACGAATTAATATATATTTGATACAAACGAACAAACTTTGGTCGCAAAGTTATACCTAAACATTATAACTAGGGATTAAATAATTTAACATATAAAATAGATTGAAATAAACTTCAATTTTAAAATGAAAATTTTCAAAACTTTTATTTTACCCTTTTAATTAAATCTATTAAAAAATGAACATAAATATTTTTCTCAATAAATAGATGATACTGCATTAAATAATCTTTCATAAAATTTGACACAAAAAATATAGAACATTATGATTCTTTTCATATCTATATAAACAACTCCAACGATCGTAATTAAATCTTTATTTGGAAATTTGTCACAAAGGTCATGGTTGTGTCGTCAAACTTTTTTCTTAAAGTATCGTGATTAAAATTTTTTTTTATCATAAATAAAGTTGGAATAAATCTAAGTTAAAAAAAATAAATATATTTTTGTTTTTTATGTTAGAAGATGTATACAGATGTTAGAAGAGTAATTAAATCTTTATTTGGAAATTTGTCACAAAGGTCATGGTTGTGTCGTCAAACTTTTTTCTTAAAGTATCGTGATTAAAATTTTTTTTTATCATAAATAAAGTTGGAATAAATCTAAGTTAAAAAAAATAAATATATTTTTGTTTTTTATGTTAGAAGATGTATACAGATGTTAGAAGAGTAATTAAATCTTTATTTGGAAATTTGGCATAAAGGTCATGGTTGTGTCGTCAAACTTTTTTCTTAAAGTATTGTGATTAAAATTTTTTTTATCATAAATAAAGTTGGAATAAATCTAAGTAAAAAAAATAAATATATTTTTGTTTTTTATGTTAGAAGATGTATGAAGATGTTAGAAGAGTAATTAAATATTTATTTGGAAATTTGGCAGAAAGGTCATGGTTGTCTCGTCAAACTTTTTTCTTAAAGTATTGTGATTTAATTTTTTTTATCATAAATAAAGTTGGAATAAATCTAAGTACAAAAAAATAAATATATTTTTGTTTTTTTTTATGTTAGAAGATGTATGAAGATGTTAGAAGAGTGTGGTCTACATATACGTCAAAAAGAGGATATACAAACCTTTTTAGGGCTACACTCTACGGTTAAAAAAAAAAACAGTCTGCAAAGACTAATATAAAAAGTCAAGAATATTTGCAAACAAAAAACAAACAACACATTAGACATGTTTTCTCATTCAACTCTCTCATTACACTAAGCATCGTGTATCTCGTGTTTATTTAGCAGTGTTAGGCAAAAGTTGAACCAAATTTAATAGATTCCGAGGAAATTTTAGCTTCAGTGGTTCAAAATTCTTTATAAAACTATGATCAATTAACAAACTTGATCTTGACGTGACTTTAATACCTTGGAAATATCTATAAGCAAATATGTTTACAACACAAAATTGTTTCAAGTCTGATAAAAAACATTGGGCAGGTGAAATTAAGAATTTGAGTTGAAATCTTATAGTATTTGTTTGTCTTTTAGTATTTATATTTTATGTATTTTGTGTTTGTACATGCTTGTTTGAATGGTTAGTAGATGATAATGTTTAAATGAGAGTTCAGGTTCAATTGCGAGCATCTATTTCTTGAAATTTATGTTATTATGTGAATATATATTTCTAAACTACTAAAAATATAGTTAAAAAAACATAATAATAGGCGAGCTGTTGGTCCGCTGGGCTGTAAAATGAAGCCGAGAAGGTATAAACCCCGTCCAGCCCATATGGGATGGCCCAAGTTATGTGAAACCCTAAAAGCTATAAACCTCGTCTTTCTTATAAACACGAAAACCCTTTTAATCCCTGCCGTTTTCCAGACCTTCAATCTCTACTTTCAGACATGGTGAGTCTCCAACTCCATCTCATTCGATTAATTCAATGACTTCTGGTTTTCTCATATGTTTCTGATCTGTATATATGGAAATTTGAAAAAAGTTGGATTTGAGGAGTGTTTGTGTCGTTGTTTGTTGTTTTGTTTCATCCATAAAACTCACAAAATTCGTCAACTTCTCTCTCTCGTTTTACCTGTTGCTTCGTGTTTTTTGTTTATTTGAATCAAATCTTAATACGCGTTTATTTTTAATCACTTGAAGGCCCCAAAGAAAGGTGGAAAGGCGGTTGCAACCAAGAAGAAAACAGCGGTATGATCTGTGGATATTATTGGAATGATCTGTTCGTATTTAGTGTCTATCTGCAATTCAAATTTGTTTGACGATATCTGTATATGTACATATTTTTTCAACACAGGAGAAGGTTGTGAATCCGTTGTTTGAGAAAAGGCCGAAACAATTTGGAATTGGTGGGGCATTGCCTCCTAAGAAGGATCTTCACAGGTTTGTGAGATGGCCACAAGTCGTTCGGATTCAGAGGAAGAGGAGGATCCTCAAGCAGCGTTTGAAGGTCCCACCTGCCTTGAATCAGTTTACCAAAACCCTCGACAAAAATCTTGGTAATAATGGATGACTCTTATCATTTATTTGCTTGCTCTTAATGTCATAATCAACATGTCATTTTTCTTGCACATTTCATCTCAGTTAAAATGATATCACAGTATTAGAAGAATATGTACAGCATATTTGCTTGAAAACTTATTTAAATCATTTGAATGGTTTTTGGACACTACATTTCTTCCTTTTTAAAGATTAAACATAGTTGAAAAACTTAGTGGACACCTTATGTTGAATTATAATTCCTGCTTTTGGCATTCTATTCTTTAAACAAACATTACAAGTTGAAATTTATGTCTCTGTGATGTGATATGTAGCTACTACACTGTTCAAGATGCTGCTCAAATATAGGCCAGAGGACAAAGCAGCAAAAAAAGAACGCCTTCTTAAAAGAGCTCAAGCTGAGACAGAAGGAAAGACAGTTGAGGCTAAGAAGCCTATTGTGGTGAAGTATGGACTTAACCACATCACCTATCTCATTGAGCAGGTTTGGTTTCCTCTCAATTTTCTAACATATAAGCTCAATATCTCTCAATTCTATCTTTCTTTAGAAAGCTCTAAAATTTTATACGACTATGTTTCAGAACAAGGCTCAATTGGTTGTTATTGCTCATGATGTGGATCCCATTGAGTTGGTTGTCTGGCTTCCAGCATTATGCAGAAAGATGGAAATCCCATACTGCATTGTTAAGGGAAAATCCAGACTTGGAACTGTAAGATCCTGTTTCCTTTTTTCTTTCCCCATTAAGTTCTTTTTAGATAAATTATAACCATTTGGGAAAATGACTTAATGGAGTTGTTGTAATGTATCAGATTGTACATCAGAAAACAGCAGCAGCTCTTTGCTTGACTACAGTGAAGAATGAAGACAAAATGGAGTTCAGCAGAATCTTGGAGGCTATCAAGGTTTGTTTGGTTTTTGATCAAGTTAAATGAATGATGGTTTATGTGTTGTGAATTAATGTGTGATTTTATTTGTTGGGATATTTTAGGCGAACTTCAATGACAAGTATGAAGAGTATAGGAAGAAGTGGGGTGGAGGAATAATGGGTTCCAAATCCCAGGCTAAAACAAAGGCAAAGGAAAGGGTTTTGGCCAAAGAAGCTGCTCAGAGGTTGAATTAGAGAAACCTTTTTTGTAATGGAGAGCTTTGCATTTAGAAACATTTCTTGTTTTTAGAACACTCTATCTGGTTTTTGACTTTTGGAATTTAATACTTTCTGTTTTGACTTATTTTAATGCCAACTTATTCAGATTTTGTCATCTATGTCCCTTTCTGTTATCAGAAAACAAATCAGAGCGTATGCAGTTGATATAATGAAGTTGAAATTTTGCTCATTAAGTTGAGCATAATCCAATATAAATTAACAAGAAAATTAAAGTTTCGTTAAAAATCGATCATTTCTTTTTCCAAGCAAATTGCAATTGAAAATGTTTAACTAAATGTTATATATTTAAAGGTGTGTTCATATTTCTCTGTTTTTGTATTGTTGTTTAGGCCATGTTTATTTTATTTTATTATATGATATTGTTATTATTTTTTTGAACGTGGGAACATACCTGAAAATTAAAATTGTTGCGAGTGTTTTCTAAATAAGTTGAGATTTAAGGGGTGTTTGTGTGTGGTTTGACGTTGCTAATAAAGTTTGATTAATGTTTACATAGATTAAGATTTAAAGAGTCTATTGATTTGAATAAAGAGTTTTTGATAAGTTTGTGGATTATGTTTTGTTTAACCAATTTACCACATTGAAAAAAGCGGGGATATAATTACTCCTACTCATGTAGAAGTAAAATAAAGAGTGAGTTGGTTGAAAGAGTTAATCAATCTGGAACAACTACAATCGCTTGAAGACAATGAAAATTCAACATTCAGTCATGGCATGTTAAAACAAATTCTTCGCAATACATCTATTCATGGCATTATGGATTTTGAGCACTTTAGGATTTCTATAAGAATAAGGTTATGTTTGATGTCCTAGCTGAAAAAATAATTGGTAGCTGAAAAGCATATTGTGAAATAAAAAATTAATTGATAGTTGAAAAACTAGTTGATAAAAAATAATGTTTAATAAAGCTAGCTGAAAAATGTGAAATAACTTAAAAGGACATTTAAAATAATGTGTTTTATAATAAATTAAAGAGTATATTTGAAATTTTTTAAAAAAGCTCATAAAAAGCTAGTCTAAATAGCTTTTTAAAAAGTTAACTTATAAGCTAGCTTTTAAGCTATTTTTTAGCTTGACAAACGCAAATTAAAAAAGCTCGAAAAATAAGCTAGCTTTGGCGCGCCAAACACAACCTAAGTTTTCAAGGTTCCAACCTGTATTGCCGAATGCTCATAGCTCTCGGTTTCCCAAATCTCCGCTATGTTTTGGATTTGTTGAAGGGTCCAGGTTTGATATATGAAGTCAATGTTGTTGTACGACAGTGTGAGAGTGACAAATCTCTAGGCCCCAATGGGTTTATGTTCAAGTTTGTGAAAAAGTATTGACAGATGTTACAAAATGATATTTTAATCTTCGTTTCTAAAGTCCAAGCTACCATTGTGATGTAATGCATCGTTTATTATCCTTATCACGAGGATCTCAAATCTGATGCATGTCAAAGACTTTAGACCGATTTCGTTGATTGGTATGCAATATAAGATTATTGCAAATATTTTTGCTCTATTGTTGGCTGAGGTGGTTTGTAGATAGGTCGGTTGTGAGCAAAGTGCATTTGTAAAGGGGAGTAAAAATTTGGATGGTCTTCTTACGGTGAGCAGGATTACTTATTGATATAAAAAAGAGGAAAAAACTTGTGATCTTCAAAGTAGATTTCGAATAAGCATATAATTCGCTATGCTATGAGATGACGACTTTTGGATTTGGGATGAAATGGAGAGGGTGGATTCCCTTATCCCCCTTTCTGTTTATGGTCGCTATAGAAGGGTTACATATTGCAAATTACAAGAGTGTCATGGCTAACAAAATTAAGGATGCACTGATTAGAAGTAGTAGGTTCAATATGTCACACATTTTTTTTTATGCTGATGATGTGGTATTTTTGTGTGATTGATGTCATGTCTGTGTTGATAATATTGTCCAAGTTTTGAATGACTTTTATCTTGCTTCAAAGTTGAAACTTAATATTCATAAATCAAGTTTATATGGAGTTAAAGTTACTTAAGAGGAAGTTAATGGGATGACGTTAAGGACAGGTGTGCCTAGTGTATTCTTCCTTTCATGCATTTGGGGCTATCCGTGGGGACTATTATGGATCGTATGGGGAACTGGAGTACTTTGGTGTAATGGTTTAGATATAATTTATCTAAGTGGAAGGTGAACACGCTCTCCATCGGGGTAGTCTGACTTTAATTGTAACACCGTAAATTTCAAAACAAAATTTTTATTTTAAAATCATATCATTCTCAGCATTTCACAAATTTTCATTTATTTAGTTTACAAAACGCATCTCCATAATTGTTTGATCAATAGTCCAGGATCCTCAAAACATAACTCTTTCTCTGGTGTGTACAATCGAGCCGGTGCCTTTCCGCGATCCTGAGAAAAACCTGAAACACATAACCGATAACATGGTAATCACGAAGCTTAGCGAGTTCCCCAAAATACCACATACAACACATTAGCCACTCAAGGCTATAACTCTGTAAGACCCTCCAGTCCCATGGCTCGTTGGACCCTATGGTCCGGTCTAAGTGAGGACCCTCCGGTCCGGTCTCAGTAACACATAATAACAATACTCAACATAAATCACAGAGACATAATGCATAATATCACAATATAAAAATATGAACACAAGACATCTCAGTCACACAAGGATACCACTCATGGTAAGTATAGTGAGAAGACTCACCTCGGATGGTGGACAACCCCTACAAATGCTGTTGCTATACACCTGCCTCTAACTTTGAGCCAAAACCACAATTAACCCAATTAGGAACTAAGTCCAGACTCTCACTCATTAGGTCTAAAGGAAGACCACTAACTAGCCCATTAATAGCCTAAAACCCATTGGGCCCACTAAGGTCCAATAATAAATGGGCTCTCCCAAGGTCCACTCTCAAAACTAAATGGCAAGCCCAACTTAAGGGCCCAAGCACGAATATATATTCCTTTGGTCCAGTACTCTATTGCAACAAGCCCAAACTACAGGCCCAACACTCAAGGCCCAAAATGCGACTTAGCCCAATAGTCCACACTGAGGTTACGCAGGGCGTACCTCCCTTGGTACGCTCAACGTACTCACAATCCAGATTGGCCATCAGGGACACTGGGGCAGTACGCGGGGCGTACAGGAATTACGCTCAGCGTACTCCTCAGATTCACTTTTTCTACTCACTTGGTCTTAATCAGTTAAGACATTACCTCAAATCCCATATCTGGACTCCCTAATGGCTCTTACTCCATAAAGTCAGTGACTTTAAGCGTTTGCATGGCTGGAAATGTCACAAACACCCAAAACACCCACTCCTTTATCTCAAAAAGCTCATAACTCATGCATGGCTTGATTCCAACGACTAATATTGGATTTTTATGACATTACACTACTAATCACACTCAGAGGGGTTGCTCATAGTCTCTGTAGCTCACTATCTCATAAAGTCTCCACCTTTTGGGACAAAAACCCTAAAATACTTTAATATGATGCTCAAAACAAAAGAGTGAAAAAGATTGAAGCTTTATACCTCTATATGAAGCTTCCAACTCAGATATGCTCAGATCCAAGGCCTGGACTTCTCACTCCTTCTCTCTAAAGCTCCTTCTTTACTCCAAGAACACAACAAAATCATTCAAGGCTCTCAAATGCACTCACAAGCTCCATAAACGAAGGATTAGGGTTTTAGAGGGTTTATTGACCGAGGATGGTGGCCAGGAATGAGGCCATCTCATTCTTTATATAGGGACACATCCAAAGTTAGGGTTTCCACTCTGTGCCTAGTACGCTTAGCATACTAGGTGGCTCCGCTTAAAAATCATGCACATGAGTACGCTAAGCGTACACATATGTACGCCCAGAGTACTCAGCTGCCACATTTCTCAAATAAGGGGACTTATCATGCCACAACTACAAACTCCATCGCTTCCTCGATATAACCCCGATTCCCATGAACCTCAAACCTACGGAAAGGTGACGAGATGCCCTATGCTTCTAGCAACTCGTCGCAACCTGAGACCTTCTCATGCCCGGTTTGTAGCCCACGAGCCCTAATCATGGATGATCCGAAACATGATGTTACAATTCTCCCCCACTTGACTTAGATTTCGCCCTCGAAATCGATCCTTATCAACACATAGATTGAACCCAAAACCGTGAAACACCACCAAAAGGACCTCACATACTACAACAATCTCATCCAAAAGCACCTGAACCCGCCAGGGACTCACGACCCCGAAGAAGGACATACCCAACTACCGCTGCGGTACTCAATCTGACTCTCCAGAACTTGAAAACTCTAGTGGTTTGTCTCCATGCCAGACCACCCTCGCAAAAAATATGACGTTAATCGCCCATCGACTAATAGACTCTAAGAACACTCTTCCAACCCTGATTCTCTAAATGACACCGATCGCAACTCAAAAGGAACAGAAAGGTCATAATCCCCTAAGGACCCACCGCCTGAACAACCATCAGAACTCATTGGAAGGAAAGAACCCCAAAAACTCAAACACAAGAAAAGATCATGCTCGCTTGGAAGTATCCTATGACAGACACCTATAGACATAAGCCCCAACTCCTTCTCAAATATCCCCTTCAACACTAAGCATCAAGTCAGCTCCCGACCCAAGAGATGAACCTCCAAATGTTACTCATCGCATACCAAAATCGTCTCACCGACTTCCTTCTCACAATAACTATCTCGGCTCAACACGACACACAAGTTAGGAAGTTTGCTTTACCCCAAGCGAATACTACAACCCCACCTGAAATCGTCTCCTTTTCGACCACTACCGTCTACCACCTACTGGTTCCCTGCATCTCGTGGTACTTCTCATACCAACGAAACTGATCCACTCCGACCTAAGATATCAGATGGAGGTCAATACCCCTCTCAAAATGAAACCAATCTACGAATCCGAAACCTCATCACGCCTATTCAATATACGAATGGATCCAAACTCGAGCTCGATAGTCTGATTCAATAGCAAAATTGGAATCACTCAATTCCAATCTGAATGATTCTCCCCCACTTAGATTCAACTAGATCCGCTCGACACACGAGAATTTAAGGATTCCCCAAACCCTCTCCCATCCAATTGACAATCTGCTGATGGCCGGTGATAGAGCTAGGGCACCACGAATAACCCTTCCAAACAACATGACTGCTGAAAACCAGCTAGCACTTCTCGAATCCTAACAATGCCAATGACTCTAGCTGCTCAACCTAACACCACTCTCACGGCGCTCGCCGTGCAGTCATCGACAATCTCTACCTTGAGCGGGAAACCAAGGTTCCTGGCACATCCCGTAACTTCCTGTTTAAGCGCAAGAGATACGCACGATCGAGTAGCACCCGAATCGAACAAAACATGCACCGACATACCATTGACCAAAAAGGTCCTTATACCAGCATAACGTATATCAGACATATGAATAATAAAGAGCAGAGAGTAATAGACACGTACTAGCCATAACGTCTGGCGCTGCCTGAGCCTCCTCGGTGGTCAACTGAAATGTGCGGCTCTTCACCGCTGGAGTATCCGCCTTTGTAGGGCGGCCGTCGGTAATCCTCAACGTGGCGAGTGCAGGCGCCGCCACCGCTTTCCCTCCTCCTTGCAACCTCATACGGTTGACCCGGTTATGGCCGGTTTGGTTGTAGTGAAAACAAATCAAGCCCTTCGTGGGGAAGTCCCTGCTCAAGTGGCCTTGCTGGCCACATGCATAGCATCTCGTGCCCGTGATATGACAGGCTCCACCGTGCACCCTACTGCACTTGGCACACCGGCCCTGACCCTGCTGGCCCCTGCTGGAAGTATCTGAGGTCTTAGGCTTCTTAGCCTGACCCCCCGCTGCCTACGTCTTCTCCGACTTTCGCTTGGTGCGGAAGTCCAACTCCATTTCCCGTTCCCGGGCCTTCTCTACCATCTCATTCAGGGTTTTGCACCCTGTAAAGCTCACAAACTCCTGGAGATCATCCCTCAGCATGGAATGATATCTCGTCCTCCGCATCTCCTCATCGGTAACATACTGCGGGATCAAAAAAGCTCGTTCCCGAAACTTGGCGGTGATCTCTGCCACAGTCTCGATGGTCTGCTGAAGGTCATGAAACTCCCTCACAAGCCGTTGCACCTCAATGGCTGGTGCAAACTACAAGTCGAATCGTCGAACAAACTCGGCCCATGTCATCTCAGCCACACCAGCTGCTCCCACCTAACTCGTAACCTCGCCCTACTAATCCCGGGCCCTGTCTCTCAGCATACAAGAAGCAAATCCAACTTTTGCGGCATCCGGGAAAGAACTCGTGTGCTGGGCGTTCTCGATATCCGCCACCCAGCGTCGACTAACAATTGGGTCCCTGGCCCCAAAAAACCCTGGCCCACCGCAATCTCAGCTCTGAATGATCTGAGTCTCTCCTCCATGATCTCCATAATGCCCTCGTTGACCGTACCAAAAATGATTAGGGTATCGTCAAGGATGCCCCTGGTAACCTCGGCTGCAATAAGCTCGCGTAGCCTCTCATCAATCACATCGGTAGTGTCGCCTGATCCTGCCCCAAATCCAGATCCCGATCGTGATCCTCCTGCCCCAAATCGTGTCATCACCATGCTGAACTGAAACGTCAAAAATCATAACGATCAAGATTTCCGTAAAAGGGATCTTCCCACATCGGTCCTCCTTGAAGTCATCAGATCTAATATTGGTTCGGGTAGATGTCCTGTGCTTTCAGTAGTATAGGTCCAATACTACCTTCCACACCTACCTGTACCTTTCCCCATTGCTCCACCTGATAAACCCAATTCGTCCCAAAACCAAACCATATTCCACACACTACCACATACATCAATCTCAGGCTGTCCTAAAATTTGCTCTACTCATATCAATCAGACCAATCATAATAGGTTGCCTTTATGCATGCAAATTATACACAGAAAAGGATCAAATAGATTTTCGAATAAAAGATTCTACCCTAGGACCACAACCAGACAAGGAACAGGAAATAAGGCCAAATCAATCATTCTAAGGCTATAAGCTCCTAACCATGTATAATTTTAAAAGCATACACATAGCAAGTTCCATACAATCATCAAAGCTCAAATATTAGAATAACATGGATAGCACATTGGGGAACTACTTACTTGGCTCGGCTGATCACGCGCGTTGCACTCTCATCTTTTCTTTTCTTTCAAGAGTTTTTTATGTCATTTTGGAAAACAATTTTACCATTTCCTTAGTTTGAGTCCTGACACACCCGAGAGTTTTCCCGAATCCCTCAAACCAAGGCTCTGATACCAACTTGTAACGACCCAAAATTTTAAAATAAAATTTTCATTTTAGAGTAATGAAACATATTCCTATACATTAAGAAACGCAATTATAATTGTTTTCAAAACATAAGTCAAATACAACTTTTATTCCAAATATTAGAGTGTCCCACAAAATGCCTGTGAGAGAGTGCACGCCACACCATCATGCCTTGCCCTTGCCCTTGGGATTTGAGGTAGCTGAAATCATAAAAAAACCTGTAAGCACGAAGCTTAGTGAGTTCCCCAGAGCATACCCCACACAATCCACATAACATGTCAGCTATAAAAGCTACCTCTACCACATAACACATATCAATTAGCTATGAAGCTACCTCTACCACATAATGCATATCAATTAGCTATACAAGCTACCTCTACCACATAATACAAATTAGTTAGCTATAAAGCTATCTTTACCATTAGCCACAAAGACTATCTCTACCCTTATCCATAAAGGCTATCTCTACCACTAGCCTTGAAGGCTATCTCTACCATTAGCCTTGAAGGCTATCTCTATAATCACCTGTAAAGCTATCTATACCACATATCAATGCATAACAATGCCACACACCTCTACATAGTAAGTATACCAACTATCATAATATGGGCCTGCCTTGGTGCCTTAGACCCATTGATATGGTGAGAAGACTCACCTCGAATGCAGAAGCTTCCTGAAGAAATCCTTAGTTGCTGTCCCGCCCACTTCCTGAACCATCAATACCGATCAATATACCCAATTAGCAATTGGGTCCCATACCATAATCCTTAATCCATGCATGGGGTAAAATGACCATTTTACCCCTGGCCTAGTATGCTCCAAAACCAAGACCCAAATCTCAAAACAAAACCCAACACTAGGTAGGCTTTCCAAGCCTACTAGTTGTAACGCCTTGATTTCCAAAAACAAAATTTTCATTTAAATAATCAATTTAATATTAAAACACTTGTTTAAAATCTTATTCACATTCGAATTACAAAACATAGTTTCATTTTCGTTATAATAGAAAACCAGGATCCTCCAAAACACAACTCTTTCTTCGGTGTGTACAATCGAACCGTTGCCATCCCGCGTTACTGTAAGAACCTGAAACAACATAACATAAACAACGTAAGCACGAAGCTTAGTGAGTTCCCCAATATACCTTACGCACATACGCCTTCCGGCCCGGACCTTTCGGTCCACATAACATTGCCTTCCGGCCCGACCTTCCGGTCCATGTGTCTCAGGGGACTTCCGTCCCTGCTGGGTAAACCTTCCGGCCTTACCCACGCCGACCTTCCGGTCCATCACACATCATATCGCCTTCCGGCCCATAACATATTCGCCTTCCGGCCCATAACATACATAGCACATATAACATATAACATACCACATATAGCATACATATCACATATCATATCCGACCTTCCGGTCACACAGTCAAACCCTTCCGGGTACAGTATAATGAGAAGACTCACCTTGCGGACACTGGAAGATAGCAACTCCTGAAATCTCTTGCACTTGATCCTCCGAGCTACAAGCTCCCTGTCTCATCATATATCTCTTTTTAATACTTCTATCTTCCACGTTATCTGACCCTAAGAAATCACACCAGTCAACTCTAGTCAACAGTCCATTGTCAGCTCGACAGGACTCGGCGAGTTCCCTGGCGACTCGGCGAGTCTGGTCGTCCTTCAATCCTCTAAGATTCCCCTTCTACTCGTCGAGTATCCTCTTTGACTCGACGAGTCACTCCTGGAAGAATCGCGGGGCCACCCCGACTCCACTCGCCGAGTCTGAAGAACAACTCGGCGAGTCCCAGTAAATCTTCAAGCTACTCGCCGAGTCTGATCATCCGACTCGGCGAGTCCACGCCATGCAGTCGATCGAACTGCTTCCTGGGATACATATATTCTCGAATAAACAAACATGGGACCTTCTGGACCTCTAAGGGTCCTAATACAAGGTTATAAACGTTGAATAACAACACAACAATCCATCTAGACTCCAAATGGGTTCCATAAACCCTAAATCTATATACACATCAATCACAGGAGAATGTAATCCGAATTATTACCTGAATGATGCACCTTCCATG
Organism: Lactuca sativa; assembly: GCF_002870075.4. Taxonomy (NCBI): domain Eukaryota; kingdom Viridiplantae; phylum Streptophyta; class Magnoliopsida; order Asterales; family Asteraceae; genus Lactuca; species Lactuca sativa. The sequence goes on along the minus strand of NC_056623.2, from coordinate 19,634,560 downwards.
TCCCCAAACTTCAGAACTCGAACTCCCTGCAGTTCCTTTAGCCAAAACCCTTCTCATCCTTGCACAACAATTCCTTCAAGGTCACCAATGGCCTTCAAACTTGCTCTAGCCGCCCCAGTCGCCTAGGGTTCTTCCCAATCGATCCAAAGTCGTGAAATGACGACATAATAACCCTTATATACGACCCAATACTGAACGGCTAGGGTTTCCGCTGAACAGCGTCGACTCGCCGAGTCCATATCTGGACTCGTCGAGTCCAGTCGTGAACCCTCGACCAAACCTGCGACCCTACTCGGCGAGTCTGGCTCCAACTCGTCGAGTCTCCCCTTAAAAACACCCCCAAAATGCAACTTAACAATACTTGAGATTTTGGGCTGTTACAATTCTCCCCCACTAGAATTAGACTTCGCCCTCGAAGTCTCACTCTGAAAATGGTTCTGGCTGCTGCTCCCGCATCTCACGTTTCGGCTTCCCTAGACACTACCGATCTCTTCCGAGGCCGCTACTGAACCAATACCAGAGGTACCTCCTTGTTCCTCAGAACCTTGATCTTCCGATCTCCGACGGCCACTGGCCTCTCGACGTAACACAAGCTCGTATCCACCTAATCGTTCTCTAGTAGAACCACTGCTGACTTATCCGCTATACACCTCTTCAATTGCGACACATACAAGTGTCATGGATCCGTCCCAATCCCGTTGGCAGCTCCAACGATAGGTCACCCTTCCTATCAACATACCGGGGCCCCCCATTTACCCCTCCTCCTAAATTGAAACACCCCGACAGAAATACGAAGTCGCCGACCGGAATCACATGCTCGTAACGACGTCTGCCTGCATAACTTTCCTGTTAACTCTAGACGATCACTAACTCTCTTTAACCTGCTGATTCTGCCCTGCCAACTAAAGTACGAACTCTGAACTGCTCATCACTCCCTGTAATCGGAAATTACCCAAGATGCACTCTGCTCTAAATCTCAACGATCACTCAACCCATAAGGGTTAGGATACCCCGAACCACCGGATCCCCGATCCAAAGCCCACTTTGTCCATTCCGGACCGAATGAAAGATCCATTCTCACTCTCAGATCAACTCTCACAAGTTCCCTCTTGCCATCACATACACATACTGAACTAGTCCCAACACCCGCAGGTGGAAAGACCCGATACCCTGATGATATCCTCGAACATCTCCCAAGATGAACCACTACATCCACCCTACGCTCTGATCAGATTCACACTGAGAATTTAAAATTCTCTCTCTCCATGCATCCCTTCTGAGCCTCAACAGACATCCCAACCGGATGGGTTCCTACTCCACTGCCGCGAACACGATGCTCAAAACCATCCTCGAAACACTCTAACTATAACTCTGCTCTGCAGCTTTCACTTTCGTGAAATTGCACCCCCTTCGGAGTTACACACCTTCCTCATTTCCCTTTTTCCAAGGAACCCTCTTGGCCATAATGCCACTCCAACCGGTGCCACGGTGCTCGCCCCAAGCGACACCACCCTTTTTGCGTAACCACTATCCACATGCTCTGGTTCTCATTGCAGGGGCTCTCAATCCCATGTACTCTCTCCACTCATCAAAATCACAGCCTCAGCTAAACAAGATCACTAACCCGGGGCCAGACCTTCCAATGCAATCACACTGCAACATACACAATCCGCAATCTCAAACTGATCCCGCAATACCAACAGAGTCTCCAGCATGACTGGACCGACTCTCATAACACATACTAGCCACTCGAGGCTATATCTCTGTGGGTCCGTACACCCAACTCTGCGAACCCTCAGGTTCTAACTCTGGAACCTTCCGGTTCCAGCTCTAGAAACATGCACAACATAATCCCGTGGGATTAATGCAGTACAACCCATCACGTACCTCAAACGTACCAATACTCTGATCGCAAAATTCCGATTACTTACTCAAGCTTGATTCCGGCCTCCTCCCAGGCCTCCACAATCGAATACCCTAGGTCTGTATCCCGCCCCGCATGCCCGACACTCGCTCTCGTCGGTCTATACTCTGCGCTGACAAACACTGCTGAATCCCAACAGCTAAGCACCCTCACATACTCATCGATCTCCCAGAGAATTTTCTAATTCTCCCCCACTAAAACACTGACTAACTGCCACCGATCGTCATTAACGACCTTACGAAACAATCCTGTACAAAGAGAACAATTACACATTGACTGCTTCCCACAAGCACAAGCAACCCTCAGCAAAACACACCTCCTCCCTGATCAACCCGCTCACAAGAATCTAGTCCTTCAATCATCCACTCCACGACTGTAGATGCTACCCGACGATCATCCCAGTGCCGCATTTCCCCTAACAACCCTCACGAACAATAACCAAAGGAATCCGCGACAATAACCCATAACCAAATCCACAATCTGCCCAAAGGGTGAACACCACATCGAAAATCGCACAAGACTACTGACACTAAAACACCAATTATAACCATACCCAACCATCATGGAACAACGTATGCCAAAGCGAAAACCTGAAGCACCAATCCATAACCATGCCAGACCCGCGAAACAACGAATACCGCATCGAAATCCATACAAGATACCAGCACAAACAATACGCCAAATCAATGCAAGACAATTAAGACATCACGAAAGCATCATACCCGCAGCTGCCTCCGGCACTGCTCCGTCTCCCTCTGTCGCACGCAGATAAACACGACCCTGAGCCCTCTGGGGCTCCGCTCCATCCTGTCCTCCTCAAATCCCGAATTGGCACTGACTATCAACAATCCCGTGCACAGTGCCCCTCCTTTCCGCACTTGCGGCATGCACCACCGAACCCGCAAGCTCCGATGTAACCCCTTTTTACTCGATCATCGACACCTATGGTCTCATGCTTTCCTACAGCATCTCTATACTCCACTTATTACTACTCCTGACAATTCTTGCTTTCTTACATACTGCACCCGGTTCTCCCCCACTAGGGTTCGAACCAACACCAATTAGTATATAATCAACCCACGACTATCTTTCACCAGCGAAATCGTACCTGCCCCAGAAAAGTGCTGTGCAACACCCGATAGTCCCTCCCCTTATGGAGTCAATCAATTCCCTATACTCTGAACCTCTAGCTAACTCCCCAAGAACTTCTCATCACGGCTGCCTCTAATCGTTCCAAATCCCATACTGATCTAATACTAAGCACCTGCACTGCTCGATAACATATCTGGCTCGTAGACTGCACCGCAACATCATCATTCCTCTCATCTCAACTCATCAATCCGTATCCAACGCCGGATTTATCCCGAGGACAGGGACTTACTCTCAACATAGACGACAACTCTCCGCACTGCAAAACTCGTCTGAACTCTTCACTGCTACCACTATAACCCAACCTGTTATTCTCAATTAGGTGTGGTGTGGTACTCGACTACCTCAGCCCCAACTGACTGTCTGTTCACGGTAAATCTCTGTCTCGCGGTACACCCGCTACCTGATGCTCCGAGGGAAGTCATTATCGATAACTACCTGCAGGGTGTACTCCCAAATCCAGAACTGAAACACCAGACCTCTCGCGTCTTGCACACGAGCATAAATGACACTACTCACCCAAAAGGTGACCTCTCCTCTGTCGTCTGATTGCTCGACTCAACTGAAATTCTCCCCTGTCTTTGACTCTTACCAAAATACTCTGATAGGCACTTGTCTTTCCCCTCGAGGAACGCCTCTCCGTACTCAATCATGGTCTACAGGCCTGAAACCCATAGCGTCCAATCCCTACCTCATCGGTCATAACCGGATAACAAGATAGCCACAAGCATCATCCACTACGAACCATGGTACTCATCCCATGACATTCCTCCTCAACATGCTTCAGTGTATGGTACCTGAACCATAGCACCACTCCTCAATCTGCTCCAATGTCTAGCACTCGGACCACAACATCTATCTCAATCTGTTCCGATGTATGGTGCCCGGACCATAACATCGCTCTGTATCCGCTCCGATGTATGGTATCCGAACCATAACATCACCCCTCAATCCGTTCCTTAGGACCCTTAGGATGCCCCCTGTATCAAGTATGGGTCCTCTGCTTTCAGTAGTACGGGCCCATACTACCTGCCACATCTACCCATACTTTCCACACGGACCATCCCAGAGTTCCTAAGTAACTGATAAACCTGCTCTTTCACCCATCTCATCGCGCGTGCTCGCTTTCCAGCGAAATCCTCTACTCTACCAGCGCACTCATCTGGCTAGGTTTACTCCCTAGTCCCTACCGCTGTCCTCCCACTTCTTTGCTATCAGCTGCTGAAGAGTTACTAATGATGCCAGCCCTCTACCTCCTGAGTATCGTCATACTCACTTAGTAGCTGACTCCCATCATCGGTAACTCCACAAAGCACAAAGCAAGCAGCATTCGAGCATTGAAGCATACATAGGACTCCCCATCTGTGGTAGCTCCACCTTCTCGGCTCATCCTCGGAAGTACCTCTGTACCCCGTAGCTTTACCCCTTGTGCGTTCTAACTAGATGCTCTCACTCATCACATACACACAAAAGCATAACGTACATATAACAGCAAACCCTAGACTAAGGCATCACAAATCAGGCCACTCTAGTCCTAAGATGTGAAATACCTAGCCTGTCGCTAGCATGCAATAATGTCTCATAAAGTGCATAATAGATATTTCATAATACACAAGTAAGGGTATTTTGGGAATTCACCGTTTGGCTCTGGCTGATTGTACACACTGCTCTTTCTTGCTTTCTCTTTGAACTCTTATTCACTTTTAGAAAACTATTTATTTGAAAACCTTTTTCTTACTTCCTCAGTTTGAGTCCAGATTTACCCGTAGGCGCGTCCGAATCCCTCAAACCAAGGCTCTGATACCAATTTGTAACGCCTTGATTTCCAAAAACAAAATTTTCATTTAAATAATCAATTTAATATTAAAACACTTGTTTAAAATCTTATTCACATTCGAATTACAAAACATAGTTTCATTTTCGTTATAATAGAAAACCAGGATCCTCCAAAACACAACTCTTTCTTCGGTGTGTACAATCGAACCGTTGCCATCCCGCGTTACTGTAAGAACCTGAAACAACATAACATAAACAACGTAAGCACGAAGCTTAGTGAGTTCCCCAATATACCTTACGCACATACGCCTTCCGGCCCGGACCTTTCGGTCCACATAACATTGCCTTCCGGCCCGACCTTCCGGTCCATGTGTCTCAGGGGACTTCCGTCCCTGCTGGGTAAACCTTCCGGCCTTACCCACGCCGACCTTCCGGTCCATCACACATCATATCGCCTTCCGGCCCATAACATATTCGCCTTCCGGCCCATAACATACATAGCACATATAACATATAACATACCACATATAGCATACATATCACATATCATATCCGACCTTCCGGTCACACAGTCAAACCCTTCCGGGTACAGTATAATGAGAAGACTCACCTTGCGGACACTGGAAGATAGCAACTCCTGAAATCTCTTGCACTTGATCCTCCGAGCTACAAGCTCCCTGTCTCATCATATATCTCTTTTTAATACTTCTATCTTCCACGTTATCTGACCCTAAGAAATCACACCAGTCAACTCTAGTCAACAGTCCATTGTCAGCTCGACAGGACTCGGCGAGTTCCCTGGCGACTCGGCGAGTCTGGTCGTCCTTCAATCCTCTAAGATTCCCCTTCTACTCGTCGAGTATCCTCTTTGACTCGACGAGTCACTCCTGGAAGAATCGCGGGGCCACCCCGACTCCACTCGCCGAGTCTGAAGAACAACTCGGCGAGTCCCAGTAAATCTTCAAGCTACTCGCCGAGTCTGATCATCCGACTCGGCGAGTCCACGCCATGCAGTCGATCGAACTGCTTCCTGGGATACATATATTATCGAATAAACAAACATGGGACCTTCTGGACCTCTAAGGGTCCTAATACAAGGTTATAAACGTTGAATAACAACACAACAATCCATCTAGACTCCAAATGGGTTCCATAAACCCTAAATCTATATACACATCAATCACAGGAGAATGTAATCCGAATTATTACCTGAATGATGCACCTTCCATGTCCCCAAACTTCAGAACTCGAACTCCCTGCAGTTCCTTTAGCCAAAACCCTTCTCATCCTTGCACAACAATTCCTTCAAGGTCACCAATGGCCTTCAAACTTGCTCTAGCCGCCCCAGTCGCCTAGGGTTCTTCCCAATCGATCCAAAGTCGTGAAATGACGGCATAATAACCCTTATATACGACCCAATACTGAACGGCTAGGGTTTCCGCTGAACAGCGTCGACTCGCCGAGTCCATATCTGGACTCGTCGAGTCCAGTCGTGAACCCTCGACCAAACCTGCGACCCTACTCGGCGAGTCTGGCTCCAACTCGTCGAGTCTCCCCTTAAAAACACCCCCAAAATGCAACTTAACAATACTTGAGATTTTGGGCTGTTACACTAGTGGTCCACTAATGGCCAAATTTGCTCAATTGGGCCCAATCCCTCTAATAGGCCTTACCCTAAGCCCAAACATATCCTTGGCCTAAATTATCTGAATTCTGACGGCTTACTAAGGCCCAAAGACCCAAAGCATGGCCCAAACCGTGGCCCAATAGCACAAGGCCCATCTAACAAAGTACGCGGGGCATACATCCACGTACGCTAAGCGTACTGACTAAGTGGTGCGTACGCTGGGCATACCTTCACGTACGCTCAACGTAAACCTCTTGTTAAGTCCATTTCTCATTAAGTGCTTAATACTTAACTTCAGAAGCTATAATCACAGATCCTGGTCCTTTTCCACGTCTTAATCCATAAAGTCACTGACTTGGTGACTTTACTTGGCCCAAACAAACCCAAACTCCAAAAATGATATTCTACTTCCATGAAAAGGGCTAGATCTCATGCATGAACCCATTAAGACATTCAAGATGGAGACTTTACTGCTTATGGGACCCTTTTAGCTCTGGGGGTGGCAACCCTAAGCTCACAAACGAGATTTCACCATAAAGGTCCATGCTTGGGACCAAAATGATTCCAAAACCAAACTACACTAGATCTAAGCATTCTTAGGTAAAGTTATGAACTTTATACCTCCAAAGAGTCCCAAAGGATGATGCTATCCCAAATCCATGAGCTCCAACTTCCCAAGTTCTTCCTTGCCAACTTCTTCTTTTCCTCTTCCAAGCTTACACCACCAAAATGAGCTTCTTAAGGTTAAAACCACACAAGAATAAGGGGATGAGCCATTCTAGGTTATCTCTGAGGTTGGGGGACAGATAAGGAGGCTAGGTTTTGAGCCATTAAGTTCTTTATATAGAGGTTGGCCCTAAAATTAGGGTTTCTGGACACTGGACGTATGCTAGGCGTACGCCAAAAACACCTACGGCCATTTCCTTTTATACGCTGGGCGTAACCCAACTTATGTTGGGCGTACCCACGCGCCTTCCACTTTGCATGCACGGTCCTTCCTTGTCATTTATTTCCCTTAGGGGCCATTTTCGCCAATAATTTCTAAGAGTCATAAATCCTTCATTCTAAGTCCGTTTCCGACGAACTTTATATCCACGAAAAGGTGGCGGAAGCCTTACGCTCCCATTGACACCTACAAGTCCAAAACTTTCCGAATGAAACCCAGGACCCATAAAAGACCCAATCGCCCCTACCTTTTGGTTTCCGAGACCCCAACCGAGTACTTTCAAACAGGGTGTTACAAGTACGCTGAGCGTAATTCCAGTACGCCCCGCGTACTGCCCCAGTGTCCTCGATGGCCAATCTGGATTCGTGAGTACGCTGAGCATACCAAGGGAGGTACGCCATGCGTAACCTCACTGTGGACTTTTGGGCTAAGTCTCATTTTTGGGCCTTGATTGTTGGGCCTAGAGTTTGGGCTTGTTGCAATAAAGTTTTGGACCAGAGGATTATATATATATATATATATATATATATATATATATATATATATATATATATATATATATATATATATATATGCTTTGGGCCCTTGAGTTGGGCTTGCCACTTAGATTTGAGAGCTGGGACTCAGGAGAGCCCACTTATTATTGGGCCTTGGTGGGCCCAATGGGTTTTAGGTTATGGATGGGTTGGTTAGTGGCTACCTTTAGACCTAATGAGTAAGAGTTTGGACTTAGTTCCTAATTGGGTTAATTGTGGTTTTGGCTCATAGTTAGAAGTCGGTGCATAACAGCAACGTTTATAGGGGCTGTTCATCATCCGAGGTGAGTCTTCTCACTATACTTACCATGAGTGGTATCTATGAGTGACCGGAGGGTCTTATGTGTTTACTTGAGTTATGCATCTTGTCTGCGTGATATATATGCTATATTATGTGTTACTGAGACCGGACCGGAGGGTCCAACGAGCCGTGAGATCGGAGGGTCCACACTGAGACAAGACTGGAGGGTCCAACGAGCCGTGAGACCGTAGGGTCCACACTGAGACTATAGTGGATGGTCCAACGAGCCGTAAGACCGGACCGGAGGGTCCAACGAACTATAGCCATGAGAGACTTATTATTTGTGTATGTGTTATTTTGGGGAACTCACTAAGTTTCATATTTACTGTGTTATGTGTTATGTGTTTCAGGTTTTTTTCAGGATCGCGGGAAGGCACCGACTTGATTGTACACACCAGTAAAAGAGTTATGTTTTGAGGATCCTGAATTTTAATCAAACAATTATGGAGTTGCAAGTTGTAAATTAAATACATGAGATTTTTAATGAAATGTGTTATTAGAATTATGTGTTTTTAAATGGAAAATTTTGTTTGAAAATTTACAGTGTTACAAAAAGACTTTTTTAAAGGTATATATGAAAAGAAATCCTACACTTTAGTGTCCAAGAGCCGAAATATCCTTATTTTGGACATAAGGATTGTTACGGTAAATGTATGTCGTGATTACTCCTTAGAAAGTTAAAAATATACCACAATTTTATAGAATGAAAAACAAAAATCCGAAATCAAGATAAGTGTTCTCTTTCATTATTGATATGATCCTAAATCCCATCATCACACGTGAGACAGCTCCCATAGGGCAGGAACTCAACAAAATGGCCCCAACTCAAGTTTTACTGCCAATTAAACATGCGATCCTGTATGATTTTAGTTTCTTCAAATTTTAGATATTTTGCAAAAACAGTGATTCCAATTTCTTCACATTTTAAAAGGGCTCCATTTCAAGTTCCACTGCCAAATAAACATGTGATCAAGTATGATTTTAATTTCTTCAAATTTTAGATATTTTGCAAAAACAGTGATTCTAATTTCATCACATTTTAGATATTTTGCAAAAACAGGGAGCCAAATAGGAACCAAATGTTATTATTATTATTATTATTATTTATCTTTTTATTCATTCTAGTTGGTGCTTCGTTGATTTTAAGAGTATATGCGAAAAATAAAAGTAGGTCCTTATATATATTAGCAATCTTAAAATAAATAAAAAATTACAATATATTGTATATGATCTGTTAGTATTATCTAAAAAAATTACATCCGTTCCATATTAAATTGTCCATGTTTTTCTTTTTGGTTTGTTCCAAAATAATAACATACTTCTAAAAATAAATATTCATTTTACTAAAATACCCCTCATTATTAGTTAATCTACCATCGAATTTAATACAACAAAAAGATGAAATTAAATGTAACAAAGTGGTACAATTTTCATTTCATTTAATAAAGTTAGTGGTAATTAATAAATCTGTGTGTTTTTTGTCTGCGAACAATAATTTTGGGACGGAAGAAGTATTTATTTTTGCTAACTACTATCTATCAATTTAGTTTTCTTTTCATTAATTATTTGATGAAATAATACAAATAAAAAATAATTTTATGATTTTTTAACTTGTGATCTAAATATTTTTGTTCAATTACATATATACATATAACTGTATATAAAAAAATTGGGCCCCTTATGACATGCGGTCGCCCATGTTGCATACCTTTGAGAGTAGGGATGGAAATGGGACAGGGTTAACTATCCCTGTCCCCATCCACGATGAATGCGGAGAATCGAATCCCCTCCCCTTTAAATTCCGGGTTTTTCTCCGACCTATACTCGATCCATGAACATAATAAACTAAACGTATATAAAAAAAAATCATGTGTAATAAGTGATAAAAAAACAGAGACCATAATTAGATTATGTTTACATCAATCATAAAATCTAACAAGCATCAAAGCAAGGAGTGACGATTTGGTATACGGACCGTCGAACAAAGTGAAAATTTAAGAACTCTTGGAATTAGGAACATAATTTGGTATATGAAATCTCGGTCCAATACAAATCAATTAATCTTAGTGGACTTATTTCATAATTAATAAATTATCAATATAGTAAAATATATATATATATATATATATATATATATATATATATATATATATATATATATATATATATATATATATATATATATACACGCGGGGCGGGGGTGGGTTGGGAATTGGTATACCTGGTCCCGGCCCCATTCCCAAGTTTTAGCATAATGGGGATCCCCAACCCCATCCCCGATATCCGTTTTTATGGAGAATACCCGTTCTCAATTGGGACGGGTCAACCAGGTTTCCCACCGGAATGGGTGAAATTTCCATGTCTCTTTGAGAGACACCATAATCCTAATTTAATTCGTGACATTTATTTATCTCTTTTATCATTTTAACAAAAACAGATTATACATGACATATATGTACTTCATTTGGTACACACGTTTGAAGATTAAAATTGTTAAAGATTGTTTCCGAATTAATCCATCCATATGTACCCAATCCAATATATGAAAATATAAAATAAATAAAAAGCAACAACGATTAAATAGATGAATGCATCCAACTTCCACTATTGCAATGATACATACCAACATACACATTCTAGATATTGGTATAATATATTAGCCATAATTGCTCCTACACTATTCTGATCCCAAAACTTAAAAAATTCCGACTTCAATCTCCTCAAAGTTGCATTTTCCCCATTTACAAAAAAGAAAAAGGAAAAGATGAGCCTTCTCTTTTCTTCATGACTCCTGCCAACAAAGAAGCATCAAAATACATCTTCTCATGATATAAAGTTTAGCCTTTCGGTCTCTTAGACACCTTCCTAATCCTTTACATGCCATCTTTCTCTTGCTCCTATTTCCCATGGCCTAAGTGTTTCTTGAATGTTTGCTGGTGAATGAATCTATCATATGCTTGAAGTATCTTTAAATATAGGGGACTTTGGGGTGTATATGTGGACCTCAAATTGGTTGTGAAGACGAGTAAGTCACTAGCATGGGACCAAAAGGATGCAAAATGTTCCCAAGATAACACGATTGTCTATTTAAAGTAATTTTAATATGGTTTCCAGAACAGAAGCCATGCTTGATAGGGCCATTTCCTTAATAGTTAGTCACAATAATTGCATACTTCTGGACCATGGGATTCAAGGGTTCATGGAAGATGAGTGGTATGATTCCAGGAATTACAGATAAGTGGGGAGAGAGAGTAGCCCCATTAACAGCACTAAGATTACAACAAGGCAAAATAATTAAACGACCAAAAGGCAAATGGGATGTTGGAACGTGTATAAAAAGAAACAGTTGTTGTTTACTAACTCTAGTGTATATAATAAATCTTGTCTCAAAACAAACCCACCCTAAACTTGGATAAATCAACAAAAGTGTGGAACTAATATTAATACATATTATAGGGTTTCTTCGAGTTCATTATTTAATTAATTAGGTTCAGTTTCTTCTTCTTACTTGCTCAATCTTTCAACCCACTTTTCCTGTAATTTTCAGAAAATGGAAATGGAAATTAAGGGCACCCACAAATGGTTAGAAGTTGATGGAAAATCGTAAATGAAAATGGAAATGGAAAGGGCACGGCGTAAAACCCAACACCATTACACCACCGCAAACTTATCCGTGATTCATGTGAAACAGCTCTTGTTTTTTTTTTTTTTTTTTTTTTTTTTTTAATAAAACGTTTATTAACTTATATGATATCAAAGTGACACTAAAATTTAGAAAAAATATTTGAATTAGATTATGAAAATTCTAAAACACAATAAATCTATAAGATATTGTAGTGTTTGATAAATTTTAGAAATATATATAAAATGACAAAAACAGAAAAGATAAATTGGTATATGATTGGCTGGTTATGAAAAAAAACGAGGTTACGTTCCATATAGTTTTCAGGGGTAAAAGCGTGACGAAAAAGGTTAATTGGTTTTTTTAGGGTGAATATATAAGGATTATTTATTTGTTTTTTCCATCAAAGCATTACAAAATGCTTATTAATGTCACCTAAGGAATTGTCAACCATTACTTTCCTTCACTTTTTATTTTTTAAATTTTGGAATGTATGATGGTGGTGAAGAGTTGAAATTGAAAATGTTTATAGCTGGTGTGTTGGAATTAGAAAACCGTGATTGGTTTTGGTCGGACGTTGGTGTGGTGTTATTTGGAGAATTGTCTGAAGCCATTAAAGGTAGAGAATAGACTAAAAGAAAGTAGAGAACTCAAAATAGAAGGATTGAGTTGTGGTAAAAAATATAAGTTTTAGTTGGTATTTATATGAGTTAAAAGATTTTTTAAATTATATATTAATTTTTCCTACGATTGATCCTTTTAAAAATGGAGTGGAGAAGTGTGATGCAATCTCATAGTAGGAGGATAAAAAGTTCAGCGAAAATAAAAAGGGGATGGTGTTTGAGATTGCTTGTTTAAGGTGTTTGTTAGACTAAGGGGCGATTCAAGGCTGCATATCCAAAATACCTAGAATGGTATCAAAAAGATAAAACACTTCCTAGTCTCTTAAATTCTTCCTCACAAGAAGAAGTAATGATGGAGGTTATGAGCTATGTTTTAGACGCTATGAGTTAGTCTTATCTTCGAGTTACGATTTGGTAAGCTTACATCAATAGATATAAACGAGGCAACTAAAAGAACTATACATATCAAATAAACTAAGGATAAACATAAGATTTAGTTGATGATTCGATATTTGATGTCTATTATTAATATTTCTATCATTCACACATTTAATACTTTTATATTATTTTGTTTAAGACAACCACCAAGTCTTAGTGAAGGATGAATATATTAATAGAAAATGGGGTAGTTACTTTCATTCTTTATTTAATGAATCTAGTGAGCTCATGATGAATAAAAATTTAAAGGGCATTGAAGGGCACCGACAGACGTCAATGAGTATACTAGCATGATGATCGATAAAGAGGAAGTGAAACGAGAACTATAGAGGATGAGGATGGACAAAGTCGTCGACGTGAACCAAATCCCTAGCATTATGTGGCTGTGCCTTATGAAGGAGGAGAGTGGTTGAAAAACCTATTTAATATTACCTTAAAATCATACAAGATGCCTAAGTAGTGGAGATCTAGTATTGTGATTCCCGTATATAAGAATAAAGAAGATGCCCTAAGTTGCAATAACTATAGATGAATCAAACTCTTTGTCCGTACAATGAAGCTTTGGAAGAGAGTGTTGGAGACTAGGATAAGAAAAGACACATTAGTAGTTGAAAACCAATTTGGCTACATGCTTAGGAGGTCCACGACTGCAATCCACATACTTAGATGTGTTTTAGAAAAGTTTAGAGAAAGAAGCATGGACCTCACTATAGTGTTTGAAGGAAGACGATTCAGAGGACTTTTTTAAGCCATAAGGGTATTGTGGTACTATGTTAAGCCTATATGTGACATGTACTGTCGGTCTACAACATGTGTCCGAAATGCATTTGACATCACATAGTCTTTCCATGTTAGACATGGACTCCATCAGGGTTTTGACACTTATCCCTTATATCTCGTCCCTGATTATGGACGAGGTATCACACAAGGTATAAAGAGATACCAAGGTGTATGCTTTTTTTTACAGACGATATTGTTTTAGTTTCAGAGAATATGAGTGAGCTGAATGCTAGGTTAGATACCTAGAAGGCATCGTTGGAAGAAAAAAGGGATTAGGATCAACACATCTAAGACTGCTTATTTACGATGCAATTTTAATGGGGAGCAAAATGATGAAAGGGTAGAAGTGTGTATCCGTGAGCATATCCTAATACTGAATGAGAGCTTCAGGTGTTGATGATGATGTCACTCACTGTATAAAGGGGGGATCGATAAAACGGATAACAACCACTTGAGTTTTGTATGATAAGAACGTCCCTTTGAAACTTATGGGAAAATTTTATAGGGTGTCTGTAAGGTCGGTTATGTTGTATGGATTTGAATGTTGGTCGACTAAGAAGGATCATTAGAGGAAGATTAAGGTCTCAAAGATTAGGTTCCTACTATGTATGTTTGGTAGAACCTGTTGGACTGAGTTCCGAACTCGACTATCGAAAACTCACTAGGAACTAGGCAATCAACGGGAAAGTTAGGGAAGGAAGATTGAGGTGATTTAGATATGTCCGTATGAGACAACCAATGGCTACACTTATGAGGGCAGAGACGATTATTGTAGGTGGTGAGAGGAGGACACCCACGAAAAAAGTGGATAAATAGTGTGATGTTTGACTTGAAAGAGTCGAGTTTTTGCAAGAAGGAAGGCAGAGATATATGATTAGGATATGAGTAGACATTAGGTTTAATCGTTGTTTGTACTTCTAGTCCTTGAGGTGAGCCTTTGTTTATGTTAGTTGTGAGTCTGATCTTTGTTCCTTCTTACTGTCCGCTTGTATTTGTTAGTATATGCTTCAACTTATGGCTAATGGTTGCTCCGTGCGTTATTGATAGTATTTGCTTGCATTGTACATACTATGTACGCGTAGAACTTTTAGGAAGACCTTTGTTTGAGCTTGTATTTTTGTATGTATTCATATAGTTTGCATATCTCTATCCCAATAAACTAAACGTAGAATGAATTTACAAGGAAAAAAGCCAAAAATACAGAAGAATCTTGTAAACACAAATCAAAATCAGTATCATATACACTGTTGTAATAACTTTATACAACTATTTGTATTTTTTTTTTTACATTTACATTTTGCCAACCAAAATAATGCAAAATGCACTACAATGTTACAAGGAATTTGCGAAAAAAAAAAAAGCATCCCCACTCCAGTTTCTTCTTTGCAACTTCACAACTACTAAAAGCTATACATCACATACAGGTAATCGGTCCTCAATATTAACACGACAAATAGGGCACTTTTTACACTTTTCAGAGCACACACTGCACACACAAAAGTCAAAAGAAATCAAAACACATAACATAACAGGTGCAAAAAGACAAAAATGCCCTCATCCTCACTAGGGGTACCTGCAAAGAACCCAATGGCGACAAGGGAGGAGTACTATGCTTATCTCTCTTTCAAAGCAAACCCTACACAGAATTTTTTCCTGCCACAATGTGTTCAAATTAATCATCATATCATAAAATTACTTAAAAGAACAAAAAAAGAGATAAACATTTATAATTGATACATTTTGAAGTGTTTCATATTCCTGCTGGCTGATTTTCTTGATTTCAGTTTGCTCACCAAGTGCAGCCTGAAGTCTCCAAACCTAAAAAAAGAATTAAATTTTTTAACCATGAATTACAACAACAAATATTCATGTGTATAAATGTTTTCATGACAAAATTTATTTGGATACACAAAGAGAATAATTATTCATGTCAGTGCTTATTTACCTCCTCAGCAAGATCCTTCTTGGGCATTTTCTTTACTACTTCAGGTGAATATCCACAAAAAGTATTATAACTTCACACATAACAAAACAAAAACATCAACTAAATAAATAAAAAAGGGTATAAAACAGCAACATATTTTCTGATTTGTCCCACATAAATAAAAAAGTATACCTAATGACACTTTTTTTTTTTTTTTAAAAAGTACACTGACCATGTATGTACTAAAAAAGGTAAAAGTAATCAATAGAGTAATATACATATTTCAAATAATCATTAATCTTTAAATAATAAAAAAAAAAAAGAACAGGACTTACCCCGATGCTCCATCGTGGTAAAGTCGTGCCTGTTCTTCTTGGCTTTCTTTATCAATAGACCACCAACCAAGCAACCTAAAAAAACATGGTGAGTAATTTAATTTAAGGTTTTGGTTTTTGGACATTTTTTTATTGAATCTTTTTATGTTCACTTGGTTTTTACCTAGAACCATGGTACAAATACCCAAAGCAGTCACGTGCTCTAGCAGAAAAAATAAAATATCTTCCTGTACCGGACCCCACACGTAGTAAAATGACAATTTTCTCCACCAATCTTGATGCTGAAAAAAAAACTCCTGTCCCTTGAAGTACAAGTAAAGGAGAGAAGACTACCCACAGAGGGATAAAACCAGCAGCAAAAGGTTTTCTCTGAAACTCAAAAGGACCAATTAATATGTAGTAAATTCAAATTACTTTTTACTGCATTGGGTGAAAAAGACGTAAATGCCCTTTCAAGCTTATCATTGAAAAAAGCCTTGGAAAGGTTGTCTGTCCAGTTGTGTTGTGTGTAAAAAATGAAGGTTAAGAAGAGGACAGAAGATGATATATATATATATATATATATATATATATATATATATATATATATATATATATATATATATATATACCTCCAAGTGCATACAAAGCAGGATTTGAAAGACAATGATGGGTATTTTGGTAATATGACCACCTATGTCTTGCAGACCACACATTCTATCTTCAGAAATACCATCTGAGGAAACCAGTAAGCCATTATTCCAGTTCAGATATCTGACAGATGTCGATGGATAAGTGGCTTCAGGTGTTTGGGAATCTCTGTGAATCGCAGGATTAGACCACTTTGTGCAAACAAGAAATGCAAAGCACTCTGCAATACTGTATACCACAAACTGCAAAAAGTTAGAAATTTAAAAAAGAAAAAAAAATGGAATTTTTGTGTACATGAAGGGGAAAATACCCAAAATTTATGAACAAGTCCCACCAACCTAAAGCGCCTATATCACCTGCTAAATTGAAGTAATTAGAAACAGATATGATGTCTCATTTTCTTCTTTTAACATCAATGATAAAACAAATTATATAAAAGATAGTAATTTGAGTGGAATATTACCACATAGCTTCAGAAGGGTGAATAAGGTAGCAGCAATGAAGAAGATCATGGAGATAGAAACCCAAAAATGCTGAAAAAAAATATAAAAATCGAATGGGATATTTAGTAGTAGTTTTGTAATCAATTTAAGCAAGATTCATGTAGAATTTCATCATAACAACAATGCATAGTTGATGTTTTCTTGTTGCTTAGATTATTATTTTGATAATATTGTTTTTAAACAGGACAAACAATGGACATTTTGAAAAATAAATTAGATAATTATTTTTGTAATTATCATAGAAAATAAACTTACAGGAAGAGTCTCCCATATTGCATCATCACTCAAATTTTCCTCATCACCTGGTAGTAAAGCTTTGCACATTCTGTACATAAAAGATTTTGGGAGTTAAATATAAGATTAATTCAAACAAATAAATCCATTTTGTGCACTAAAAGGACATCAAGAATTGTAGATAATCACCAAAAAAATCCAAAAAAGAAAAGCACCTGATGTTATCGATAAGAATTGCTATTTCAAATGCCAACAAGGGAAGAAAGACCATCTTCAAGTCAACAGCAGGAACTTTCATAACTACAAAAAAAAAAAAAAAATCAACAACCTCTAAGAACCTTAAACAACATATATAATATAAACAAAGGATGAAAGACACCATTTGTTTATCATAAACTTCAAAGTCCAAACCTTTTTTTCAATAACAATGAGAGTTTCATTAGATGAGAATTTAGATATCAGATAATGTAGATTCACAAAGCTCAAAAGCATATGCAAATGAAGTAAATATGTTTGAGTACCATATACACTCTCCAGAAAGACACAAAGAAGCAGTTCAAATGCAACAAGCAAAGGCATGCCAACAATTGCATGACATGGTGCCCACTGCATAAACAGAGAGTAGGATTGCATAATGCATATTGTAAAAACTGGTCTATATTCTAATATATTATACACCAAACAAAACAAGTCTATTAATTATATTATATAAATTTAAAAAATACAACAAAAAGTAGAAAAGAAGATCATAATTCATACATGACGATCATGGGGAGCTGAAGGTGTAGGTAAAGAGAATCTTCCTCTGGCAACAACTACATGAAATATGAAAAGTGGGAAAAAGACAACCCTGCATAATTTTAAAAAAAAAATGTTGTAAAATAAATGGTAACATCACATGTGGCATGTTAACATATCCCTGTTTGAAAAAGTCCCCATTATATGACAAGAATCAAACACTTTTGTTGATTATATCGACTACATTCAATTGATGTAGACTTGATAAAAAGATTGGAAAGATCATCTACTCAAGAATCAGTTCCCTGTTTCAAACTTTATAAACCATTGGAAAGAAGATACTCCTTCCGTTCCACAAAAAGAGCCATACTTCTGTTTTATGTCAAATCTACAACTTTACAAATGTAAAATCAAAAAGAATTTGTAGTAGAGTTAACACCATGTTTATTCTGTTTGCAGTTATTACTACAATGGTGATATTGTCACAAAATTATCTCTCACAATTTTTACTACATGTCAATTTCGAAATCTTAAAGTAACTTGTAAGACATCGAAAGTCAAAGTATAACTTCGCTCCCCCCTCCCCTCAAAACATGGTGTAACTTGACACCCCCCAAAAAAAATATGTTTTGACTTCATAAAATAAAAATCATGAACAGAAAACCTAAAAACATGCAGTAGGACTGTATCCATATAATAATTTTTGAAGTAATCGAAATTAAAGCAAATGAAAAGTAAAACTGACCACCAAGAGGAGAAGATAGGGTGATCCAGTTTGAGAACGAGCAAGAGGGTAAAGCAGAAGAGTAAAGTATGAGCAGAGAAAGCCTGTAGGGACTTTGCTACTCTTCGCCAGCTCATTTTTCTTTCTTACAAGCCTGCAAACTCTAGAATTAATGCTTTTTCTCCGGGATAATGGATAAAGATGATGATTGAGATGCAGGAACCCTAGAAATTTCTTGTAATAAGGACTTTGAGATTTTAAGTTAGGTTTAATGAAGAAACAAAAATGGATTATTATTATTATTATTATTATTATTTATTTTTTAAATGCCGCTAACTTTGGAGAAAAAAACAAATGTTACTTAATTTAGTTAAAAATTAATAATTTGATTTAAATAGCCATTTTTGCACGGTTTTAGTCAAAATCCTTGCAAAAGCATTTCGTATTTATTTTGGTGTATTTGTAAGGATCGAGAAAACAAGGGGGCATAATTTTTTCATATAAAAATTCACATTCATATATTAACTTCATTAATAATAAAAAAAATTAAATTTTCTAGGACCGTCACATTTTCATTTTCTAACAAAAACAAGACATAAAAATAAACTAAAAAATAAAGTAAGATTGCAATGAACGGAGAGAAGTAGGGTCGACAAAATCATACTAACAGAAAATTAAGTAATATGTGACCAATGGAACCAACAAATTTGATAACTAATATGTTTGATCAATAGTATTGATATAAAGTGTTAATTAAATATCATTATAACATGGTACCTATATATATATATATATATATATATATATATATATATATATATATATATATATATATATATATATATATATATATATATATATATATATATATATATATATATATATATATATATATATATATATAGGTTCCGGTTCATTTGAGACCATTCTAATTTTGTGAGACCGTGAGACCAAATCTAAAAATAATTTTAAAATGCAAAATAAATGGAAAAATCCAAAAATTCTTTTTTTAAATGTTATTTTCGGAACTTGAATTAACTAAAAAAAATATTAAAAAAAATATAAAAAAAATAAAAAAAAATCCGTTTTTTTTTTAAAAAAATACGTGAAATATTCTAAATAGAATATTTCACTGACATATTCTAAAAAATAATTTTAAAATGCAAAATAAATGGAAAAATCTAAAAATTCTTTTTTTAAATATTATTTTCGGAACTTGAATTAACTAAAAAAAATAAAAAAAAAAATAAAAAAAAAAATTCTATTTTTTTTGAAAAATACGTGAAATATTCTAAATAGAATATTACACTGTACATATTCTAAAAATAATTTTAAAATGCAAAATAAATGGAAAAATCAAAAAATTCTTTTTTTAAATATTATTTTCGGAACATGAATTAACTAAAAAAAATAAAAAAAAAATAAAAAAAAATAAACAAATGCGTCTCACGGTCTCACAAAATATAAGTGGTCTCAAATGAACCTAACCCTATATATATATATATATATATATATATATATATATATATATATATATATATATATATATATATTATACTTTATAAAACATTTTTAGTCAAATGCTAAATATTAAGTCGTCCAAGCCCTTATGTATTGTTTACAATCATTTTATGCATTAGGAATTTTAGTTTGGTCAAACATCTGGAAAATATCAAAAGATAGGATTGAATACGTCAAAAGTTGACCAAGTATTCCTAAATCCTACCTAACCTATAGCCAATTGAATCGGTCACTCTAACAGGCTAGACATTATAAAGCATTTCGACTCTATTTCTCTTTCAGACTCTCTGAACACGGTCTCTAAGAAACCTAGAACACACTACCTAAAAATAAACTCCACTGCCACCACTCACCGCCACTTTCATAGACTTCCTCAACCACTGCCATTATCTGCCTACTATGACCATCATTTTCCACCACCGACACTAAAACTCAAATCGACGATCTCTTTATGTCTGCATCTGCTGTCTCTGGACAAGAACATGGCTAAAGAAATTGGAAACAAAGCAAATCTAGGGTTTTTTACTTATGGTTTTTCCAATCGGATCTCAAACTAAACGGTTAATTTTTGTTACTTTTCAAGCCCTCATAATCTGTTTTCAAATCGCTGCCTCCTTCTCCTCTTCAACCCTTTCTATCTTTTATCAACTTCTTACAGGCTTTTGATTGTAGATCCGGTTCTACACCATAGTCACACCATTGAGGTCTCTAAATCAGTTTTGGTTCATTACTTTTCATGTATATCCAGAAAGTAAATCTTACATACTAAATGTTAATTTATCATTTGTTTGATTGTAGTGCTGCCACCAACAAACCATTTTGTTGGTTCTGATAATTTTTTGTTTGATTTTTAAATCCTATGTAGCTGTGGTTTGAATCTAAGTAGGTGGGTATTTGCAACTTGATTTTGTGAAATTGGTACAACATTTGTTGTTCTCAGGTGGATGTGACTTATTTGTATTCCTTAATTTTTTTTACTTACCAGGTTTGTATTTGACATGATTTTCTCAACTTAAATTTCATAAATCTTTATTTTTTTAATCTTTATAAGTATTCATTTCCTATTCCCTTAACAGATTAATCCTTGAAGATGCATTTGGATACCAATAAAGAAAACTCCAACTTCATACATGTTCTTATCTGAATTTATGAACTTTTATTCCCTTTGGCACAAACATGTTACAAGCAACACTCTGAAAAACCTTGAAATAAGGAACCCATCAGATGAAGACAAATGAGAATTCATGGTTGGAAGTCAGTTTTTGTCAATAATCTTCAATTTTCTTCAATGTCTCTATTTCTATGTATAAACAAGCCAAAGGTTTAAGAAACAATTGTGTTATGATGTTATCTACACCATCCCTTAACTATTTGTATATGTTACTGACATGATTTTTTTTTCCAGCTTGCAATATGTTATAGGATTGGCCTAGAATATTTGTAGTAAATGTTATATGCTAAAGGTTTTATTATTCTACTTTTATTCTCAACAACGATGGTATATCCCTAACACGATGATAAGTTTTACTATTCTAATATATATTACCTGATTTTGATTTTTGTCTCTTTTTCATTATGCAAAATGTTTTGTGTAAGTTGTCATGTCATTAACTTTGTTAAAGTTAACTATTTTTACCATAAATTTCTAAAATTTAACCTAATATTGGTTTTGTTCTTAAGTGCATCCTTATATGCGAATTTGGTATTATTTGTATTTTTAGCAGGAAATTGAAAGCTATACAAGTAATTTTGTTAGCCTTTTAACTTTTGATTTTGATCGATTTTTTATAAGCATTTTATTGTTACTAGCTTAAATATACTTCTTGATTTTGATATATTTTGTTAATTATAATAGAATATGAAAGCTATCATTAAATGTATTAACTATGTTAATAGTGAATTACCCCAATTTGACATAAACTTAATTTCTACACCCTTATTAAATCCAGTTTTTCAATAGAGATATGGTTTAGTGAAGTTTTCTATCCACCATGCAAAATAGGTACAATTCCAATTTTACCCTTTATTTATAATGAAAATCACTAATGATTCTAAATATATCGTTTTGGTGATATTCTTAACAAACTGATTAAGTTGGGGTTTCATCGAGATGGGCTTCTCGGGTCACTTTGTAATTGTGTGCAAAATGATGTAATAATTAATAAACAAATTTATTTTTTTTATTTCATTTTATGGGGTTTTTTTTGTCAAAATTTTGCTTTACAATTCTTCCCCATGAAAAATATATTATGCTATATTAGACAACAAAATGAAAGTACCTTACGTTTTCTTGCATTTAACCCAATTAGGGGCCAAATGCAAGAAATAACAATATTCTTTCATTTTGGTGTCTAATGTAATATGGCATCTTACGTTTATTTCTTACTTTTTATTTTTTATTTTTATTTTCTTATTAAAGCACTATACTTAGAAAGCATGATGTTGCTATGGATAAAATTTATCGTAATCAAAATTCAAAAGTAAAGTATGTTGTTATTCTTTTCAATTTCTCCTAATTTTGTTGATTGATTACTGATTAGGTGCCATCAATGAGAAGAATGACAGTTGAACCAACTAAGTTACCCAAATGCGAAATGCATTCATTCTATTTAGTAAGAGGTATATGAAGATGACAAGTTGGAAATAACCAAGCAACAAGTTAAAGTTATGGTTATGTGATCTGAAAAGTAGTGGCTGGAATAAGGCATTCCACTGAGCCAATTTATTTATATTTTGTGACATCCCCAAAATCTCGGCCAGAAAAGACCGATTTTTATTTATGCTTTTAAATAATTTCAGAGTAAATCCTTTTGATTTGAAAGAGTTGCGGAATTTGTTCCAAAAACAAAACATGATAAAATAATATTTATCAAAACATTTCATCAAGAGATGCATTTTCATTATATAATCAAAACTCGGGATGTCATGTTCCGATACAGACCATAAAGCATAAACGATAACATTACAAGTCATTCAACAAATATATACATATACAGACTTGTAAACAAAACAACAAGATGATCCATCCATCTTATGCCCTTGTGCTACTTCCTGTAATACAAATAAAACTGAGTGGGTCAGGCTTGGGAGCCTGGTGAGCATATAGGGTTTTCAACCCACAATAAATAAGTTATTTTTAATTTCACCAACCAATCACTATCCCGATTACCCATTCCCGTTATCCTCACTTTACGTCCCTAAAACAACATCTATCTCAAGGGACCTAATCTAGGATTTTCATCGGGACGGACATCACTGCTAAGGGGTTTCCTCAACAATAGATATCCTAAAGGCAACCATGAGGGGGATAGAGTACACCGGTGAACACATCGTTCACAACACCTACAGGTTATGAACCTATTAGCGTTCCACTGGACTGTCTAGAAAGAGTCCGTGGTCGTTATCCATACTCCGCTGAATAACTAGATCAACAACAACAACAACATCGAGGCCTCTCATCTGTTTATTACACACCAACTATCTACCCATGTTCTACCCAACATATTAGTAGATAAAAATATATATTTTCATACATAGTTTAAAACCTGTATATTATTTTCATTCAATATATATTCCATATAACAGATAAGGCATACCACATAACACGTATTCCATAGAAAACAATTCAAATCTATGAGATAGAATAAAGTGAATATCCATTCACGCATACAATCATAAAATATACACATAACAAGTATATCGTATAAAATACTTCATAGTTACTCGTTAGAAGAAAGTAACTACACCCTCACACATATAAACCACAATTTACTTAATACACTCAAACCGTACTTATATTATTATCGTGTTTATGAAAGGTAGTATACACTCACTTGATCAGAAGATGATCGGACAACACTACGACTTGCAGAAGTAGTAATCCACAGCAGATCTGGAAGATCTCCACAAAAATCGAACTTCTCACGGGCAGAGCTTCGGCTCGGGAACCGCACTTCTCGGGATCTTCGGGATCTCGGGACTTGCCTCGGGGCTCGAGAATAATACCGGGCTTCGGGGTATTTTTGGCACGCAAAACGATGCAAAACGGGAGAGAGAAGAGAGGAAATTAGCAAAATAGCCGGCTGTCCTCGCATCCTATTTATAGGAGGCTGGAGCCTCAGAGTACGCGGGGCGTACAGGCGTACGCGGGGCGTACTGGCCTCCGAAGTCGTCACTGTATGCGTCATCCGAAGTGTCGACACTCTTCGGAGTACGCGGGGCGTACTCGCGTACGCGGGGCGTACGTCGGATCGGACCGCTGACTCCCCTTCGGATAATGCCGGATTTTTCAATTAAAAATAAATACAAATTATTTATCAAACTTCGGAAATTCATATCTTCTTCATACGAACTCTGTTTTCGACGTTCTTTATATCCACGGAAAGGTGGGACTACGCTCTACAACTTTCGCTTAGACTTCGTCGGCTAATTTTGACTTTATTTTTATTATTAATTAATAATAGGCCGGGACAGAAACTTTCGTTATAAACTCATAACTTCTTCGTTTGACGTCCGTTCTCGCCTAACTTTTCATCGCTTCGATACCAACAATGAGATCTTCGATCATCATTTAGATTGTTTCGGCTAAAAACCGCTCGATCTCAAATCGAGTATTTCAGGCTGCATACCGCTAAGTCGAAACTTCGATAAATCATAACTTCCTCATACGAAGTCAGATTTGAGCGTTCTATATATATTCGGAAACCTCGTTTCAACTACTACAACATTAACCAAAGATATTAAGTTTATTGTACACTTAAATTTTGACGCTTATTTTTATTCTTAATTAATCAAACCACATAATTAAGCAATTAAGCACAAAACACATAATACTCAAATAATACATTCTTATTATTTCAAAACAGGTTACAAATGTTAACCTAGACTATTACATTGCTAAAAATGGCAAGCCCAGAAACATAGGCGTTACATATTTATTGTAAAATTTTAAAAAAAGAAACAGTTACAAGTAGAATGTTATAGTAAGAAAGTTAAAGGAAACTTATTGAAACATAGTCGGAAAGTATGTTGCTATTATGTGTCAAGAAATGGAAGTATGATGCTATTATGGGTTAGGAAATGTATGTATGTTGTTATTATGCTATTTTCTACCATTTTTAAGGTATTATCATCTTTTCTGTAGGATCCGGCGATGTCGTAGTCGATATGAGGAAACTTGAAAATGCAAGACAATTTGCCCTTGGGTTTAAAATGATGGTAGTTTTGATACTTAAGGTTTTCAGTGAATTGGTTGGTAATTTTTTAGGTCTATAGAAAAGATAATGGGAATTGTGTCTTTCAGGCATTGTTTAAAGATCTGACAAATCAAGTATCTTTCTTTGTTATATAAAACAAATGATATGCAAATTGTGTCTACCAAAACATGGAAAAAAATAAGGCTTTTTTACGCCAATATAAAAGTTAAAAAATGAATGGAAATGGATTGAAAAACTTTGTTTATTTTTGAGCTTCTAATCGAACAAATCGAGGATGTACACCTCCCCATTTCTTTATTTGTAGTATAATTGTATGGATGCAATTTTACGGATGCGTTCCCCATCATTTTGTGTTTTCTTTTCTTTTCATTTAATTCATGGATTATAGAAACATGATATAATCAATAACATACTTTTTATTCTATGGACTTTGTATGCATGGAGTTGTAATAGGCTTCCATAGGAAGACCAATGTGATGCCTTTTAATTGGCTTTTTTTTGTGTGTGAAATCTTTACTTATTTCTTTAAGACTTATTGAAACAGATATGTGAATGTCTTTATTAGATAATTTTTTTTTTGTTATAAATGGTGACAAAAAGGTTCTTAATGTTCATATTATGTTTGCTTGTGTAGGTTGAGAGTTTTGAATATTGTTTGGTAGGTTTACTTTACTTTTATTTTTAAGTCACAACTTTCTTTATCTCAATGAAAATAACAACATACTCTCACTTTTAACCTATTCGAGCAACATACCTTATAATTTAAAACTAGAAATAGTAACCAAAAGCACTAACTTATGTTCTTTGAAATATAATATGTTTCCGAACGAAGATAATCGCCGTAACAAATTATTCGCACACGTCGCGTAGCGTGGGTAAACGTGTGTGTACATGTAACACCAAAAATTTTCAAACCAAAATTTTCATTTTTAAACATAAAAATCACATGTCACATTTCCCGAAAATCTCAAGTATCAACATTAATACAATTTATTTATCAAAGTTGTTTATCACATAAACTAGGATCCTTCAAGACATATCTCCACCAAAATACCACATACAACTTATTAGCCACTCTAGGCTATAACTCGATAAGACCCTCTGGTCAATGTGTCTCAGTGGGACCCTCCGGTCCCAACTCAGTAAGCTCATAATAACAATACTCAACATAAATCACAAAGACATAATGTATAATATCAAATACACAAATAATCACAATAAGCAGCTCAATCACACAAGGTACCACTCAAGGAAAGTATAGTGAGAAGACTCACCTTGCAAGAAGTTAGTAAAACGCGAACTCAAACCATCGGTCTAGCCTCCGCCTAACACAAACAACAACTATCCCTAATTAATCATGGATCTTAAGAGGCTACATTATCTCACAGAAGGGCAAAAGACCATTTTACCCCTCATGGCCCTACATGTCCAGAATTTGACCCAAACCCTAAAAGTCAACAAAATTCAACGGCAGGGAGTACGCCGCGCGTACCAGCTCCTTACGCTGGGCGTACTCGGCTGCCATGCAGATATCGGGGATGCGCGACCCCTACGCTACGCGTACTGGAATTATGCCCGACGTACACTCCAGTTTCACCCTTCTCACTTGTTTGGTCTTAAACAGTTAAGACCTTGGCTCATATCTCATATCTAGACTCTCTAATAGCTCCTAAACTATAAAGCTAGGGACTTTAAGCCTTTTCATGGCTGGATAGGTCCCAAACGCACAACACACTCACCCTCTTATGACAAAAAGCACATATCTCATGCATGGCTTGATCCCAACGTCTAAGATAGGATTTTTATGACTCTACACCATTGAATATACTCAAAGGGGGTGGATCATGGTCTCTGGAGTAAAATATCACGTAAAGTCTCCAACTTTTGGGACAAAACCCTAGAATACTCTACTAAGATGCAAAAACCAAAAGAGAGAGAAAGCTCTGAGCTTTATACCTCAAAATGAAGCTCCACACTAAGATAAGCTCGTATCCAAGGCCTGCAATCCCATTCCTTCATCTTCAAGACTCCTTCTTCACTCCAAAGAAACTCAAGAATGCTCCTAAGGCTCTCTAATGCATTCACAAGCTCTAAGAACGAAAACTAGGGTTTAGGAGGGTTGGTGACTGAGAATGGTGGCCAGGAATGAGGCCATCATATCCTTTAAATAGGAGTCTCACCCTAAATTAGGGTTTTCACTCTGAGCCCAGTATGCCCAATGTATCCTCTGGTACGCCCAGCGTACTAGGTGGCTTCCGCGTCAAATGCACGCATATGAGTACGCTGAGCGTACACTCGTGTACGCCCCGCGTACTCATTCACAACCTTTTCTTATAAAGGGACTAAAATTGCCAATTACTCAAAAGACCAAGGGTTATGAGGTATACCTGATCTAGGGATGTTACAATTCTCCCCCAATAGGATCTGACTTCGCCCTCGAAGTCATGCTTCGAAAATATATCGGGATATTGCTCTCGCGTTTCTGACTCTGACTCCCAAGTCGACTCGGACCCTCTATGATGTTGCCACTGCACTCGAACCAGGGGAACCTCTTTGTTTCTCAGAACCTTCACCTTCCAATCTAAAATCACGATCGGCCTCTCAATGTATTTCAGGATCGCATCCAATTGAATGTCCTCTAGGGGTACCACTATCGTCTCATTGGATACACACTTCCTCAACTGGGACATGTGGAAGGTGTTATGAATCTGACTCAACTCTGCTGGTAGCTCCAACTGGTAAGCTACCCTACCCATTCTGGCGATCACTCTAAAAGGACCGATGTACCGGGGCCCCAACTTGCCCTGCTTTTGGAATCAGATCACCCCTTTCCATGGGGATACCTTGAAGAGTACAAAATCCCCGACCTGGAACTCTAGCTCGGATCGCCGCCTGTCTGCATAACTCTTCTGGCGTCTCTGGGTCGTCAGTAACCTCTGTCTGACTTGCTGAATTTACTCAGTCGCCTTCAACACTATCTCAATGCCACCTATCACTCGCTTTCCTACCTCTCCCCAACATATGGGAGTCCGACACCTCCTCCCATAAAGAAGCTCAAAGGGAGGCACGCCAATACTCGAATGATGGTTGTTATTGTAAGAAAACTTAGCCAAGGGAAAATAAGTGTCCCAACTTCCTCCGAAGTCCATCACACATGCTCGCAAAATGTCTTCAAGCGTCTGAATCGTCCGCTCGCTCTGTCTGTTTGTCTGCGGATGGTATACGGTGCTGAAGTGCAACCATGTACCGAACTCCTCATGAAATTTCTTCCAGAACCTAGAAGTAAAGTGCACATGTCGATCTGAAACTATCGAGATCGGCACTCCATGCCGAGCTACCACCTCCCTCACATAAATCTCGGCCGGTCTCTCCGCAGAAGAACCCTTACTAATAGCAAGGAAGTGAGCACTCTTCGTCAACCAGTCTACAATCACCCAAATCGCGTCAACCCCACGCGCAGTTCTCGGTAACTTGGTGATAAAGTCCATAGAAATCTGTTCCCACTTCCACTGGGGAATCTCTAGAGGCTGCAATGGACCATGCGGTCACTAGTGCTCCACCTTAACCCAACGACAGGTCAAACACCTCTCTACAACCCATGCTACGTCCCTCTTCATACAGGGCCACCAATAATCTCTCTTCAGGTCCAAATACATCTTAGTGGCCCCTGGGTGGATCGAGAATCTCGATCTGTGCGCCTCCACCATCAGAATACGACGGGCTCCACCTGTATAGGGCACCCAAATCCGCCCGTGGAAGGTCATAAGCACACGACTATCCGCCACGAACTCAGGCGCCTGCCCAACCACACGCTCTCTCTTGCGGTTCTTCGATGTCAGAGATCCATCTCATCGCAGAAATCAGATCCTGAGTCCCATCAAACTCTAGTGGCTTTGTGTTGTTATACTCCCGATACAACAACGAGTCACCCCCCTGCGGCCTGGCAGCAACGACAGTTGCGGTGGCTGCAGAAGCCGCCACCTCCAAAACAACAACATATCGCTCATCAAACATCTCGATCAGAGTGGTCTTGATTGACCCAAACATCTCTGAAATATCCGCCCGAATAGCTGTGGGCACCTCATCATGAATCATTCTGCGAATCTTGTCATCGCTAACTCCACTGCTCTTTGGGGTGTGGCGTGAAGCTACCATGATGTCTCTGAAACACAACACAAAATCATCAGAGACTTGCTTGAGTATACTCACACTCGACCACTTACTCCTTGTGACATTCCCATTTTCACGGCCAGAAAAGACCGATTTTGTTTATGCTTTGTAAAAATCATAGTACTTCTTTTCATAAAAATGTTGCGGAATTTATTCCCAGTAAAACATAATAAATACGTTATCAAAGCATTTCTAAATAAATGTATTTTTATTCATTTTAAAACATTTGGGATGTCATCGTCAATACATAAACATAAGCATAAACAGAACTTACATTCATTATCACTAGTGATCTAGATCTCCTTAATCTCTCAGTGTAACGTGACTTCATATCAACACCTGTGATATAAATAAACTGAGTGGTCAGGTTGGGAAACCTGGTGAGTACATAGGGTTTTCAACCCACAATAATATAATTATTATGTTCAATCATCAAACAATTAACCCAATTACCCATCCCCATTATCTTCTTTATTCCTAAGTATCCTCCCTAAGGATTTATCCTAAGGGTCGTCTCCTACATCATATTTTACCTCTCATTTCCTTACATCGCATCTCCTTTTATGTTTGTTCCTAAGGACTTTCCCTAAGGATCATCGCCTACATCGCCTAGACAGTATTGATTCAGGGATTACTCCCTCAATACGTGCCCACCAAGGGTTAGGGTATCATTGCATGAATACGTAGTTACAACATCACCTGAACTCGTAATTCATAGTAAGGGGGTTAGAGTATCATCGCATGAATACGTAGTTACAACATCGCCTAAACTCGTAATTCATAGTAAGGGGGTTAGAGTATCATCGCATGAATACGTAGTTACAACATCGCCTGAACTCGTAATTCATCACCTACAGGTTATGAGCTTGCTGGTGTTTCCACGAGGTTGTCTATAATAGTCCGTGGTCGCCATCTATACTTTGGTAGATGACTACATCTCCAAATTGTTGGACAAGGTTGTAGTATCCTACATCACCGATTCATCATCACCTATCTATTCTCACTTAATTATCATTACCTATCTCTCATTATTTTATTTCATCACACACCAACTATTTCATCTACCCATGTTTTATCCCAACATATTTGTATATATAAAATAAATATACAGTTTAAATCATTTAAAACATGTATAAAATCATTCATCCCGCATAGACAACAAGTATTCAGATAATATGCACACATAGCACGTAATTTATGTAAAATACTTCATATCTATGTGTAAGATGAAAGTAACTATGCACTCACTTGAAAGGTGGTGACTCAGCACTCGGACAGCGCTTCGATACTCTCAAAACAATTTCCTTTGATAAAACCTAGTATCAATACCACTAGGGTTTAGTCTAACGATAACCGCGACAAATTAATAGTCTGACTATTATTATTATTATATAAGCGTTAAATAACACTCAATATAACTCATAATAATAGCCTAAATAATTATTTTAAGGATTAATAACATTACTATAATTATTTGGAAGCTATATTAAAAATTGCGTAAGCGTAGCTCACTTACAACAGATTTTAAAGAAAACCGGGCTTTGCTGGAGCAGCGTTCCCGAGCCGAAAGGCTCTTTTCTCGGGGCTTCGGGAGCCTCGGGGCTTCCTTCGGGTGCTAGGGGGTTTACCTAGGCTTTTAGTGGGGTTAGGGGGCTAGAGAAAGAGTCTAGAGAGAGAAAGAATAGTTTGGGAAGGTGTGAAGAATGAGGGAACCCGGCACCTCTATTTATAGGCTGAATTCCTGATGGACTCGACGAGTTGGTGCCACGTGTCATCATCTGATGGCTTTCCTTGGAAGAAAGCAATGGCTGTGATCGCGCCACGTCACCCAATATCGCGTATCAGCCTCCTGAATTAGAAAAATCATAACTCTCGCATACGAGCTCCATTTTCGACGTTATTTATATCCACACATAGGTAAAATCAAGATCTAAAACTTTCATTTAGACTCCATCAGCTAATTCTTGACCGATCTTAAATTTAACAGTAGGAGGAGATTAGACTGCTAAATGACCGCAAAGAATTCGTAACTCCTTCATACAGACTCCGTTTTCGTCTATCTTTTTACCGTTGAGTTCCTATTAATGATATCTTCAAATCTCATTTAGGTCGCGTAAGCCAAAAACCACACGAACTAAAATTCGAGTTTTGGGCTGTACACTGCTAAGTCGAATCTTAGAAAAATCATAACTTCTTCATACGAAGTCAGATTTGGGAGTTCTTTTTATGGATTTTCTCGGTTTAACATATTCTACGACTTTCATTTAGTTCGCTAAGGCTAAATCTCACTCTATCGTAAATTCACTATTTACGCTTCCTGGTGCCGTGCCGGTTTCGTCTCGAAACTTCGACGAGTCATAACTTATTCGTTATAACTCGGATTTTGGCGTTCTTGATATGTACGGAAACCTTGAGACATATTATACAACTTGGTTAAGACTATTTATTATAAATAATATTTTGCCGAAAAGTCATTTTCGACACTTTCTGCCTCTAAATTGACTAGCCCGGATCTACGGACGTTACACTCCTAGCACCCTATGGATTTATACTTAGGCTGCCTGTAGATCTGGTGCTTCTAGTAGTACGGGCCCAAGACTACCTGCCACACCAGGGCCGTAGTTACCCGAAGTTCTCCTCTTAGGATTCTAATTCACAAATACTCTATATCTGGAAGACTCCTCTCAAGCTCATCTAGGTATCTCCTCCAAGATTATCTATCGACTCAAAACTCAGCACATACTCAGAGCAAATAGCAGATATCACTGATGAAGAACAACTTCTAGGATAAGTCATCACAAATCAGGCAAATCTAGCCCTAAAATATGAAATACCTAG
The DNA here is from genome assembly GCF_002870075.4 of Lactuca sativa. Taxonomy (NCBI): domain Eukaryota; kingdom Viridiplantae; phylum Streptophyta; class Magnoliopsida; order Asterales; family Asteraceae; genus Lactuca; species Lactuca sativa. The sequence goes on along the minus strand of NC_056623.2, from coordinate 19,602,005 downwards.
CCTAATTTCTATAATGCAACCCTAACAGAACATTCGAAATATCTCATATCACAAAGTAAGGGTATCTTGGAAAATCACCGTTTGGGCTCTGGCTGATTGTACACATCGCTCCAACTCATTTTCTCTTAAATCTCTGTCTTGTTTTAGAAAAATCATTTCTTTTGAAAGTTTTTTTTCAATTCCTCAGTTTGAGTCCAAACACACCCGGAGGTGCATTCGAATCCCTCAAACCAAGGCTCTGATACCAACTTGTAACACCAAAATTTTCAAACTAGATTTTTCATTTTTAAACATAAAAATCACATGTCACATTTCCCGAAAATCTCAAGTACCAATATTAATACAATTTATTTATCAAAGTTGTTTATCACATAAATCAGGATCCTTCAAGACATGTCTCCAATGCGAGTGTGTGTACAATCAAATCGGGGCCTTCCCGTGATCATCGGAACTACCTGAAACACATAACACATAATACGGTAAGCATGAAGCTCAGTGAGCTCCCCAAAATACCACATACAACTCATTAGCCACTCTAGGCTATAACTCGATAAGACCCTTCGATCATTGTGTATCAGTGGGACCCTCCGGTCCCAACTCAGTAAGCTCATAATAACAATACTCAACATAAATCACAAAGACATAATGCATAATATCAAATACATAAATAAGCACAATACGCAACTCAATCACACAAGGTGCCACTGAAGGCAAGTATAATGAGAAGACTCACCTTGCAAGAAGTCAGTAAAACTCGAACTCAAACCACCGGTCTAGCCTCCACATAACACACACAACAATTATCCCTAATTAATCATGGATCTCAAGAGGCTACACTATCTCATAGAAGGGCAAAAGACCATTTTAGCCCTCAATGGCCCTACATGTCCATAATTTGACCCAAACCCTAAAAGTCAACAAAATTCAATGACAGGGAGTACGCCACACGTACCAGCTCCTTACGCTGGGCGTACTCGGCTGCCATACGTTGCGCGTACTGGAATTACGCCCGACGTACGCTCCAGTTTCACCCTTCTCACTTGTTTGGTCTTAAACAGTTAAGACCTTGGCTCATATCTCAGATTTAGACTCTCTAATAGCTCCTAACCCATAAAGTCAGGGACTTTAAGCCTTTGCATGGATGGAAAGGTCCCAAATGTACAACACACTCACCCTCTTATGTAAAAAGCACATATCTCATGCATGGCTTGATCCCAACATCCAAGATAGGATTTTTATGAATCTACACCACTGAATATACTCAAAGGGGTGGATCATGGTCTCTGGTGTACAATATCACATAAAGTCTCCAACTTTTGGGACAAAACCCTAAAATACTCTACTAAGATGCAAAAACCAAAAGAGTGAGAAAGCTCTAAGCTTTATACCTCAAAATGAAGCTCCACACTAAGATAAGCCCATATCCAAGGCCTGGAATCCCACTCCTTCTTCTTCAAGACTCCTTCTTCACTCCAAAGAAACTCAAGAATGCTCCCAAGGCTCTCTAATGCATTCACAAGCTCTAAGAATGAAAACTAGGGTTTAGGAAGGTTGGTGACTGAGAATGGTGGCCAGGACTGAGGCCATCATATCCTTTAAATAGAAGTCTCACCCTAAATTAGGGTTTCCACTGTGAGCCCAGTACGCCCAACGTAGTAGGTGGCTTCTGTGTCAAATGCACGCATATGAGTATGCTGAGTGTACACTCTCATATGCCTAACATACTCATTCACCATCTTTTCTCATAAAGAGACTAAAATGACCAATTACTCAAAAGACCAAGGGTTACGAGGTATACCTGATCTCAGGATGTTACAGTACACATACACAGACACACACATGCACGTATATATATATATATATATATATATATATATATATATATATACACACACACACACACAATATCATTTTACCCGGATAAAGTGATGGGTGCAAATAGTTTCTTTCAGTATTATTTCTATTCGGTAACATGTATGATTAGGCACTCAACTTTGACATGAAGGTAATGAAAAGGTATACCCCTAACACTGAAATTTTATTTGCTTTAAAAGCTGGTAACTTATAACTTGAAAATTATACCATTTTGATAAATTATTTTGGGTTAAAAAAAATAATGTTGTGTAGGTTGCATACAAGTGTTGTATGACAATAAATTTTGTTTTTTAATTTCAAGACGCATATATTTTATCTGTGATTAAAATTCCTTTTGAATTTTGAATACAAGTTATTATTTTATTGTGACATCCCCAATTTCACGGTCAGAAAATACCGATTTGTTTATGCTTTGTTTTTATAAAATCAGAGTAATCTTTTGATTAAAAGAGTTGCGGAATTTGTTCCCAAAATAAAATATGATAAAATTTATCAAAACGTTTCTCAAAGAGAATGTATTTTCATTAAATAATAAAACCTCGGGATGTCATGTTCGATACAGACCAAAAGCATAAACAATATAAAATAAACCTTACAACAGTTATTTATAACTATTGATCTATAATCCAAAATCTCTCGTCAAGTCCACCAACTTATACATTTGTGCCATCACCTGTAATGTAACGAAATCTGAGTGGGTCAGGCTTGGGAGCCTGGTGAGCATATAGGGTTTTCAACCCACAATAATACAATTATTATATTCAATTATCAAACAATCAACCCAAATACCCATCCCCATATCTCCTTTATTTTCTCAAGGGTTTACCCTAAGAATCCACTATCCTTCATTCATTCATTCCTAAGGATTTACCTAAGGAATTGGCACAAGGTCTATTTGCTACCACGGTTTATACAACAGGCACGAAGTCACATCGTCACCAAAGCTATACTTAATAGGCACGCAGTCACATCGTCACCAAAGCTTTACTTAATAGGCACGAAGTCACATCGTCACCAAAGCTTTACTTAATAGGCACGAAGTCACATCGTCACCAAGGCTTTACTTAATAGGCACGAAGTCACATCGTCACCAAGGCTTTACTTAATAAGCACGAAGTCACATCGTCACCAACTATTCCATCTACCCATGTTCTACCCAACATTTTTATAGATATAAATACAAACACAGTTTAAATCATTTAACACCCGTATAAAAACATCAATTCCAAGCCCATCTCAAATAGATAAATAATATATAACACATAGCACGTAGTTCATAGCTAATACTTTATATTTATGTGTTAGAAGAAAGTAACTATACACTCACTTGATCAGAAGATGATCGGACAACACTACGGCTTGTAGAAGTAGTATTCTTCGATAGATCTGGAAGATCTTCACAAAAACCGGACTCCTCGCGGGCAGAGCTTCGGCTCAGGAATTTCACTTCTCGGGATCTTCGGGGCCTCGGGACTTGCTTCGGGGCTCGGGAATGATACCGGGGTTTCGGGATAATTCTTGCACGAAAAACGATGCAAAAACGTGAGATAAAGGGAAGAAATGAGCAAAGAAGTCGGTTGCCCTAGACACCCTTTTATAGGGGGCTGGAAACCCATTTACGTCGGGCGTAATGTGGATCAGATCGCTGACTCTCCCCATGGATAATATCGGTTAATTTATAATTAAATTAAATATCGAAAATATTTAATAAAATTCAAAAATTCATATCTTCCTCATACGAACTCCGTTTTCGATGTTCTTTATATCCCCGCGTAGGTGAGACTACACTCTACAACTTTCGTTTAGACTCCGTCGGCTAATTTTGACTTTATTTTTATTATTTATTTTTAGTAGGCTGGGACAGGAAAACTCCATTATAAATTCATAACTTCTTCATCCGACGTCCGTTTTCGCCTATCTTTTTATCGTTTCACTAAAATTAATGAGATCTTCGATTCTCATTTAGATTGTTTCGGCTAAAAACCGCTCGGTCTCAAAGCGAGTATTCGGGCTGCATAGTACTAAGTCGAAACTTAGAAAAATCATAACTTCCTCATACGAAGTCAGATTTTGACGTTCTTTTTATGCACGCTCATAGTTTAACGTATTCTACGACTTTCATTTAGATTTCTAAGGCTAAATATCGCTCTAACGTAAATTCACTTTTTACGTCGTGCTGTGTCGTGCCGGTTCTGTCGTGAAACTTCGACAAGTCATAACTTCTTCGTTATAACTCGGATTTCAGCGTTCTTTATTTGTACGGAAATCCTTATAACGTATACTACAACTTAGTTAAGATTATTCATTCTAAATAATATTCTATCAAAAAGTCATTTTTGACGCTTATCGTCTCTAAATTGACTAGCCCTGATCTACAGGCGTTACATTTATGATATTAATTCTTGCCGACAATTTACTTATCAAATAATGTTTTTTTTTTTTTTTTTTATCAAAAACATGTTTGTGTGTGTGTGTATATATATATATATATATATATATATATATATATATATATATATATATATATATATACGTGTTTGTATATATTTTATATATAAAAGTGTTTAAACACAAATGCGTTTATTATAAAATAGGTGTTTATAAAAAAAATATATAAATATGTTTTTATAAAATGTATTTATAATAAAATAGATGATTATATATATATATATATATATATATATATATATATATATATATATATATATATATATATATATATTGTAAAATATGTGTTTGTATATATATATTTTTTATAAAATGGATTTGTATATATTTATGTACTTAATATAGAAACTATAGAAAATATAAATTTTTTAAAAAAGGGTATCTCCAGAAAAATCCCTAAATTTATTCAAATTTATGATAAAGTCCCAAACTATTTTTTTTTTTTACAGAAAAACACAGAATACTGGTTAAAACTACAAAAAAACCTTTTCGGTTGGTTTTGCAGATTTCGCCGATATTCTGTCTTTTTTTGTTAGTTTGCTTAAAATTTTGGGACTTTTTCCAGAAACTACCTGATAACCAAAATATTGAGAATTTTCTGAAAATTTCCATGGAATTAATGGATATTATTATTAACAAATCATATATATAACAAATATTTTCATTATAAAAAAGAAAAATACACTTTTTGCTAATTTCTACGAATAAATTGGTGGTCTAAAAATTCTATGAATGCTTTGATTGTGCAGGAGAACGTTGTTGATGATGATTTCGGTGGCGTGGAGGTCTGGTCTGCAGACTCTGAAGATAAAGAAGTACGTAAACCCACGAATGGCAGGGCATTTATGGCAAAAGAAGATAGTATTGAGTTTGCTGGGAGATGCTTGATGGTGACAGTTGGAGTGTCACAAATGAGGGGTCACACAACCGAAGGTGAGTATGATGAGGCGAATCAGACGGAAGATAAGTGTTTTGCTGCCAAACCTGTGAGCGAAAGGATCAACGACTGCGATCAGTTGATCAAGAAGGTGCAATCCATTCTCGAATCACTTAAAATACCTATAACAAACTATGAAAAGGAATTAAACGAATTGAAATTCAAATTTTCTAGTTTAAGTGGAAGTCTAATGCAAACACGCCTCACAAATGCTAACCTAACCTATCAAATTAGCATGGTGACATCCAAGAGTGAGGAGCGAAGGATGTGGATAGAGAAGACGGAGTTAGAGTTAGTTAGAACGAGAGATGAGTTGATATATTTGCAACGTGAAAATTTGAAGTTTTTAAAACAAAGGAACATTTTTTGTTTGATTGCTAAACGTCTTTACACTAATATTAGTCATTTACATTTGAATTGCGATGTAAGCAAAAAGGTTCACAAAATGATTTTGCCATTTCTTGAATTAAAGGAGGATGAAGTCGACGTTGATTACTATAATTGTGAATCCATTATTTCATCAGATGAGGTTTCGGACGCCTACAGGATTGGTCTGGACAAAATTGAGTCCTTTATTAAGTCCAAAGACCATAAGGACATGCTTAGGAATTTATTGGACGAAAATGACAAATTGAAAATAAAGACCGAAACCATGCACAAATTTGACTCATTGAGTACCAAATTAAGTTTAGAAAATAAGATAAGTATGGAAAATTCTTTTGAATTTGATGAGGACAGTGATATGAGTGAAATTTCTGTAGAGGATGAGGTTGACTTTTCTAAATTCCTCAAAAGTGAACCCAAACCGGGAAAACCACTCATATCTGAAAACTCAAGTTGTGTTTGTTTTTTGTCCGTAGATCTTCCTGGCCTTTTCTGTCTGCACGGCGCAGACCACTCGCAGACATTAGCCTTTGCAGACTGTTTGTTTTTTTGAAGACTGGAGACCTAAAAATGTCTGCGCGCCCTCCTCTTGGCACAGATGTGGACCAGAGTCTTCTAACATCTTTAGACGTCTTCTAGCCTAAAAAAACACATATACTTTATTTTTTTTTTTAGTTTTTTTGAATTTATTTTATTCCAACTTTATTAGTGATAAACAATTTGAAAAAAAATTTCAATACTTAAAGAAAAAAGTTTGATGATACAAACATGATATTTTTGACAAATTTATAAATAAAAGTTTATTACGATAATGGTTGCTGAAATTGTTAAATTTTTTTGTGTCAAATTTTATAAAACGTTATTTAATAAAGCATCGGCAACTTCTTAAAAAAAATATTTATGACACGTTCTTAATTGATTTAATTGAAAAAATCGAAGTTTATTTCCATTCATTTATATATCAAATTCTTTGATTCCTAATTACAATGTTTATGCATAACTTTGCGACAAAAATTGTTGGGTTTTATCAAATATATACGTTAATTTGTATCATTTTTATTTTCACTTTTTATACAATAATACATAAAAGTTTATTTAGACTTGTTAATTATTTGTAACAAAGTCATAAATATATTAAAAAAAATCACTTTGTAGTTTTAAAAAAATCAGTTTATTTAGATTTTAGTTTATTTTAGTAGCCTGCAGATGTTAAAAAAACAAACAGTCTTCTTTTTTCAGACTACAGACATTTGGTCCACCTCTTCTGCTGTAGAGGTCTACAGATATGGTCCACATACTGCGAACATTTTACCTCAGAAAAAAAACACATCAGTTGAGTTCCCTCGTATGGCCAAAGACAAGTCCAAAGTCCTTAAATAAAAGGCGGTTGTATATAAAGAGGTGCAAACAGTACCGAATCAAGTATATGCCACCACTGGAGTTACCAAGAAGCAAACAGTTGTGCTAATTTCTTTGGTAGATGAAGACAACGCTGATGGGTGTGATAATTTTTTCTGGTCAGCTCCCATTGACAATGCAGACAAAACAGTAGGCTTGTCGGAGCAAACCTCATGGAGAGTCAATGGTAGATATGTGGTTGAACCTCTTAACAAGCCTTCAAGCTTTTAAAAGCCAAGTACAAGCGGTACTAAAGAAATTCAAGGCATCAAGAGAATCATCTCCAAGCGAAGCTCGTTAAGATAAACCAAAACCAAAAGCAAGAATTCAAAAATCTCAAAAACAATTTGCTGAGCAAACACGTCAAAGGAACAATAGGTACCAGAAGAATCTCAAAGAGAGAAAGCAGTTTTGGAATTCTCAAAACGCTAATCACGTTCACAAGGTATTGAATCCACAGGCAAAAGTAAGCCCTCTGACAAACAAAGGTCCATGCAGTCACAGTCAGTCTTGCAGTCAAACTAACCGAAGAAATAAATTTGGTGTCGAATCAAGCAGTGATAAGAACCGAAAGACCAGTTTCGGTCCTAAACACCATCATCCTCACCAACAACCAAAGCTGAACCCAGTCAAATATATCAAAGGAAAGGGAAAGCTAGTCTCGCACTCTGAAGTTCATGATGGGTTTTGGTCCTAAGAACATCCTATGTGCTCATACAAACCCTAATGCTTGGATCTAGGTTTCTCTATTGTACATGCTTTGAATCCAAGACTATAAACCCTAATTCTAGCATATGGAAATCGATATTAACATATAATTAGGTTTAGGATATTACCTTGATTGTTATGTAGCAATAACAATCCCAATTCCTTCTTGAATTGACTTTGGAAGGCTTAGAGTCACAAGTGTCACTCCTCTAATGGCTTACAAACACCAAGAGCAAATGGAGAAGGTATAAAGAGAGAGGAGAGGTATAAGAATTCGTCTCTAGGACCTCTTGGGAAGGCATGGACGAATTCATGAGCCTTGGGGTCTTTATATAGGTGTAGAGATTAGGGTTTTAGTCCTTATCCTTATTTAGTTGCTTGCCCACCAAGTAACCATAAGATAAGCCTTGAAAACCCTTATCCTAGTCGAATTCTAAGGCCTTATCACCTTAAATTCGTCTAACCTATTAATAAGATAATCCTTACCTTATTTTGTAACTATCACATAATTACAATTCAGACCCTCTAGTTTAATTAATTACACTTGATCACAAAATTAATTCTTAATTAATTATTGACCAATATTAATTAAACAAATATGATTTCTCCTTTAATATATTATTCTTATAACATATTAATAAATTATAATAACCTCTCTCTCTATTTATTTCTCCAATCAAGTTGCTTTGGCGAAGGCAACCCAAAAGGACCATGCACCATCGGGTCAAGTACATACCAAAATAGTTATGGACTTAGACACTAATCCAACATTCTCGCACTTGGATAAGTCTAATAACTATTCTGCGTATGACTTCAGATCCTGATCTGCAATCGTAGCTTTCCAAAGCCGTTGTCAACTCTGATCCTATCAGATACGCGTGTCCTTAGATAAGGGATCATATATTCCTCCATTCTAGATATCATATGAGATATGATTTCAAATCATTCTCTTTGTACTATATCTCGATTCCGATTTATGACAATTGACTAATTGAACAAATCAAATTAGCCCTAGCCCGACCGAGCATTTACGTTTGTCATCACTAAATCATCGAGGGGCCCAAAGACATCGCTTTTATCCTACTTTGAATAAAAGGAATGGATAAACTTTGATACAATGCTTGCTTGCACTCACGCACCGAATCACACACAACAATATGTTTTATAACACCAAGTTACTAGTGCGTTTACATATTATTAATGTGCAACCGATTCGCAAGATACAACTCACACATCTCGGTTTCAAGAATATAAGATGTTATCGTCTCACCAATCACTCGTGATACAATTCATGGAGTGATCCAAGTGAGCGTGGGTTTGATCCAATGCTCAAATTCATATTCATAAGCACTCATGAACGTTGCAGCAAACATTTGCTCATGTCTAATGCTCTTTAGACAATCCACGCACCAATTCACGACAGTCTTTATTCATACCTACTTCCAACGTATGAATGACTGTGGCCCGTTCGAATAATTTGATTATTCTTAATAAACTCAATTATTCTGGAAGTCAAAACATGCAAAGGTGAAACACAAGAATAATACTAATCCCATATGGCCTCAAACCTTTGAGTATAAATAAAACACCTTTTATTTATCACCATATCGATTACTCATTATTTGTCGTTTCAGTTAATCAACTTCTTACTTGAATTACAACACTTGTCCCATGCTCCTAGCATGCACACAATGTTTACTCATGGTTCTTACTTTTTGAAATAGATCACATTGAACACATTTCCAATCATTCTCATTTCACAACTCCAAATCCTTTTTCCATAAGTGAAAGAATATCAAATTCTTGCTACTTATAGAATATGCTAGATTCTAACATTTTATGCAATGATCCTTTCGTAATGTCACTGCACTAAAGTCACAAAGACTATTGCCAATGATATTACAAAGTCCTCTATCGAAGATTGTTACAAGACAATTCCTTAGATGTGATGCCTCTCACTCAAAGTACATTCCTTTGAACATCCTTTTGCATAAAAGTTTCTAATCTAGTCATAGATTTTCAATATTCAATTCCCAATATGGATACATTTCCATATTTTCCATATGACAACTTATTCTTAATAGAATCTTATCTATTCGTAATGATGTCGATATGGTCCATCCAATATGAAAACATTTCCATAATTTCCATATGACAACTCATTCTTAATAGAATCTTTTCTATTCATAATAATGTCGATATGGTCCATCCAATACCATGTTTCCAACTACTCACAAGCGACCAATCCTCGTCAAACTTTGGATTGTCCTTTGATAGTTGTTTAATTATTTTAGTCAAAACCAATTCTAGTCCCTTTTCCCTCTAAATGCACTCGGCATTTGGAAAATTTTAGAATGGTCAAACATTAAAGCATTTGCAATCGATCCTATACCCGAAGCGTATGAGACACGGCGCACAATGTTTTATTTGCTATGTTCTCAAAATTCGTATTGTGAAGAGGAATGCCGTAATCATAATCGAAATTTAAAGAACACACTATGTACCTTTGACTAAATTTATTAACATTCCACAACCTAAGCCTTTAGATTTGAAATGAAGCATAATTTTCTCTCCCTTAATTATAGCAAAACAACTATTCCATCCTTACAACTTTGCAAAGAATGACTCTTGTTTTTTATGATTAATATTGCCAACTTGCAATACTTTCCTTAATAATCATACAATCATAACATTTATGCTCCCACTATCACGATGATTATTATAAACATAACACTTATGCTCCCACTAGCTTTGACATGTATTCAGAAACAGCTTAACTTTCAGAAAAACAATGCTTATTAAATTTCTTAAGTTCATGTTTCTAATACTTAGTGCTTTGATAATCTTTTATCAAGGCTTCTTGAACTTATACACCTTTGCCTTAGATAATTCATATGTGTGTCTAAACAATTTCCAAACCTCACAATTCAAATTATGGAAAGGGATACTGTAACCATAATCGAATTCGAGAATGCAATTTTACAATCACTATCTTCTTAAAATCTTTCTTAGTGAAAGCATTTGCTCACAATCATTTTCATGAAGGAGGAAATCTTATGAAACTTAGATTTAAATGGTGTATTTGTTCCTATCCATGTGAATTTGTCAAAACCAAAGTTTACAACAAATTCAAACTCATATGGACCGAACTTTCTTAATCTTGATTTCTTGCCTTATGGTAGCACAGTTGCCCACCATGTCTTTCAAGTAGTTAAGCAACTCACCTTTTCCTGTCAATGTACCTTTCATTGATTAAGGTGCTTTGCCTTTTATGCGTTTAAAATGAGAACTCATAGAACTCTCATGCATAATTAACTCGATTGGATTGACACAGAACCAAAATAATGTCATCACGATAGGTTGTAAACCTCAACTCGTGTGCTAGTGATGATCGATAAGGTTTATTTGATTTGTTCTTGAAACCTTTCAAGACCATTAAGACTCCCACTGACTCCTTGAAAAATAAGATTCTCTTGTCAATAACCATTTCTTGACAAACAAATATTCAAGAGTTAGTGTAGCTTTTATCAAAACACTTCATAAATTGGTCCTAGTTGGTCTTTGTCTTATCCAAGACATCACAACTTACCACATTTAATGAATGCTTTAAACCTTCTTAATAGTTTTCACTCATTGTCACAATCTTAACTCTAAGACTTGTTTTGGAACGAAGTATGATTGACTTCTTGATTTGACCATTTCTTCAATCTTTGATTCCTCTTCTTGGACATACAATTGTACCAACACTCACTTAGAGGATCAATTGAGATATGGTTTTTAATCATTAAGACCTATCATAAAGCATAAAAGGTACTCTCCCTTCTTCTTAGAAGGGAGAAACTTTTATCTTTCTGCCTACTTGATTCTTGTTATTCGTTCTACTATTGATTTAAACTTTTTCAATCAATTCAGAATTACACTTAATCTTATAAGTATAATCATATTTACTAAACCTTTAGTAAAGCATGACGAATATCTCGTTACTCTTATGGCGGACTTTGATCAACACACAACTTTGTGTACTCGATCTCCTAGTCCTTCACTTGACACTTTGTCAATGAATTAGTCTAATTTCCAAATACGAAATTTCTCATTCATCGTGCATCCACGTTCATGATTCCAAGTTTCTGTCCAATTGAAACTTGGGTGATGAGAAACTCTCCCTATTTGGTAAATTCTCGACTTTTCCATAAACACCATAAATAAGAATCATATCCATTTGTTGTAGAAATATGCAAACACCAATTTTCATAACGATTTCATTGCAAGGAAATAAACAAATAAATAAATAAGTCAAACGAAAATTTATTTCATTTATAAAAGCAGCGGAAAACATTTGTCCTTACAATGCAAAATCCATTGAAAACTATGTATTTCAAAAGAAAAAATTTCTAGCAACTCTATCAAAACTATCTAAGCTCAAAATCTAATCTTCAAGTCCATGTGATCAAGGTCCATTCCTTGTGATTAGATTCATCTTGCTCTTTCACCAAGCTTCCTTTTTTTTTCACCGATCCTGTAAAACATTCAAATGCAATCTTATCACATTATGTATTAAGAATTAATGAATAGGAACTTAATGGAGTTAGATAGTGGATTTTACCTGAAGCGCAGCCATACTCTTTGACTCTCCCATCTTCTGGACTCTTCAGGCTCTTTGGGCATACTTGTATCCAACGCCCTTTCTTTTGGCAGTAAACGCAGGTCAGTTCTCCTAGAACGTCCTCGGAAGCATGGTCGGTTGACTTTTCCAACAAATACGCTCCATTGCTTCGCCAAATCATTTCTGATTTAGCAGCAATGAGCATGTAAGTTAGGTCAATGAGGTTGTCTTCATGATCCATCATATAATACTTTCTTGTGAACTCATTATATGATTTAGGAAGTGACTGCAAAACCCAATTTACAGCCAACTCATCTGGGAATGACACACCCAACATTATCAACCTATCAATGTGTGATTTCATTCCTAGAACGTAGGCACACACGGGTTTACCATCTTCATGTTTCATTTCCAATAGGGCCTTAGTGATATTGAACCTTTCAATTCTTTGATCTTTTGGGTTGGGGAGAACAATAGGAGGAGGAGGAGGAAGTGAAGCATGATTTCTCGTTCCTTGATAGAATCATGGAATACCATCTTCATGTGGAATGCTTGTTCCACGGGATTTGGGAAGACCATAGTTGTCGAACTTTGACATCTACAAAACGGGAGAAAAACAAATTCAAGTTAGTTGATTGATTGAGTCCTTAGTAAATCACCCAAATGAGATACTAAGGCTAGGACCCAACACAATATTCTACAACTCAGGAGAGGGATGCCGTAACCCTAATTGCTGAATATTTGAAGGTAAGTGAATGACGATTCACTAATTTCCACCACGAAAAACGAAAAGAAATTTAGGTTTTAAATTTATGAAAACTCCTAGATCCTTTCAGATACATTGAACTTTCAATGACATGTTTAAATCTCGATATGCCCCTCTTGTTTGTGACTGGGATGCCAAGGATCACAAAGCGAGTATGAATAACCATGCTAACTACATGGTGCCCTCACATGTTACAGTCACCTATTCGATGTGCCGGTAAACCACACACACTCTACCGAACTATGACAAACATTGAGTCACCCTTTGCTACCTTTTCTTAGAACCATTTAGTGTGCCGGTAAACCACACACGCTCCACTAACGTCTTCGCAAGGGCACAAAGTGTAATTTCATGGAATTGCATCAATTCACTTTTGCCTAAGTAACTAAGATTGAGAATTTTATGAAAACATTAGTTACTTTTATACTTTATTATACTTATAATGGAAGGTTTCGTCCTATCCTACCCGTTCGGCTAACGACCCTCTACTAGTCAAGAGTGCGGTGGGTAAGAGTGGATACTCATTCAATCGCTATTTTATAGGCAATTTCCTTAAACACCCCTTATAGACCAGCTTCGTGAATGAGTCCTCCTAACGGTAAAATTGACTTTTACTCATATATATAATGTTAGACTTTTAATGTTATATATAGTATATGGTGTATTTTATACTTTCAAAATACTAGGTGGTCTAATTTAACAATTATACTTTTAATTCAATTAAATTGTAAACCTAAACCTTTTATGGATTTATTAAACTTCTTTTAATTATACACCTTAATTAATTAATAAAACCATAAGGGTGTGATTTGAACTTTTTCAAACTATACTAGAGTTTTAGAATTTAACATTCCTAATTAAACTTTTAATCAACTTTTAAATTCCAAAACTTGAGGGCAAGTTTTGAAACATTTCAACACATTAGGGTTTAGAATTTAAATATACATCAAAATTAAACCATTTAATCAAAATTTAAATTCCAAAACTTGAGGGCAAGTTTTGAAACCTTTTTCAAAACATTAGGGTTTTAACTATTTAAATTTCAAAACAACAAAACCTTTGGGTTCAAATTTAAACTATAAAACCTAAAGGGGAAAATATGAAACTTTTCAAAGCACAAGGATCAAATAATAAATAATCTAAATTAACATTTAATTACATAATTATCCATATTTGATTTATTTAACGATTTCTTGCAAAACAATTTACCAATTTAGTCAAAATAATTAATTAATTATCACATAAGGAAACAATTATCTTATTAATTGATAAATATCTTCAATTAGATCAATAATATAGTCAAATATATCATAAAATCGAATTTATATTGATCTAACATGATAAGGTAACTATCCTTAAGCAAAAACAGCAAGAAATCCCGGATATAGCTCCATCTGACGCTCGAACTCGCCGAGTACCACACTATACTCGCCGAATTGAGGCCTACTCGCCAAGTACACTGTGGTACTCGCTGAGTTCAGGAGGCAGAACCACAAAAATCGAATTTTTTCAACATACAAGGAATCAATACAAAAGAAACCAATCATGGCTCTGATACCACTGATGGGTTTTGGTCCTAAGAACATCCTATGTGCTCATACAAACCCTAATGCTTGGATCTAGGTTTCTCTATTGTACATGCTTTGAATCCAAGACTATAAAACCTAATTCTAGCATATGGAAATCGATATTAACATATAACTAGGTTTAGGATATTACCTTGATTGTTATGTAGCAATAACAATCCCAATTCCTTCTTGAATTGACTTTGGAAGGCTTAGAGTCACAAGTGTCACTCCTCTAATGGCTTACAAACACCAAGAGCAAATGGAGAAGGTATAAAGAGAGAGGAGAGGTATAAGAATTCGTCTCTAGGACCTCTTGGGAAGGCATGGACGAATTCATGAGCCTTGGGGTCTTTATATAGGTGTAGAGATTAGGGTTTTAGTCCTTATCCTTATTTAGTTGCTTGCCCACCAAGTAACCATAAGATAAGCCTTGAAAACCCTTATCCTAGTCGAATTCTAAGGCCTTATCACCTTAAATTCGTCTAACCTATTAATAAGATAATCCTTACCTTATTTTGTAACTATCACATAATTACAATTCAGACCCTCTAGTTTAATTAATTACACTTGATCACAAAATTAATTCTTAATTAATTATTGACCAATATTAATTAAACAAATATGATTTCTCCTTTAATATATTATTCTTATAGCATATTAATAAATCATAATAACCTCTCTCTCTCTCTATTTATTTCTACAATCAAGTTGCTTTGGCGAAGGCAACCTAAAAGGACCATGCACCATCGGGTCAAGTACATACCAAAATAGTTATGGACTTAGACACTTATCCAACAGTTCATGCTAAGAAGACGTCAGCTAACCCTAGGAATCTAAAGAGTAGTTTAAATGAGAATCAAAACAAAAATAAACAGTCTGATTCAAATAAACCAAAATAAGAAAACAATAAAATCAAGGTTCTTACCATCAAAAGAAAAGATGAAACCACATTAATAAAAAGAACATATTTGGTTGATCTTTCTGTTGCAATTCCCTATCTTGTAAAAGGCTCACGTGGACCCAAGAAACTTTGGGTTCCTAAACCTGCTTAATTTTTGCAGGTTGTAAGTGACGAGCAGTTTGATGACGAATGGTACATTGATAATGGCTGCTCACGTCACATGACAGGAAGGAGGGAAGAGCTAAGGGAGTTTCGGGCCCTTAAGGATGGTGGATGTGTCAAATACGGGAATAATTCATATGGCACAATCAAAGGGTAAGAAATTATCACAAACGATGAATTCTCAATCCGGAAGGTAGCATATGTAGTGGGATTGCAGCATAATCTCATCAGTGTCTCTCAACTAGTTGTGGGAACTGACTTGAAGGTTTCGTTCGATGATGAAGGTTCTGAGATTGTTGAAAAGAAGACGAAGACTGTCCTATTAAAATCCAAGCGAAAAGGAGAAATGTATCCTCTACATCTTAACCCAATTCGAGGAAAGCCAGCTGTATGCCTTTTAATGAAAGCACACTCTGACGAAAGTTGGCTATGGCACCGAAGGCTCTCACATCTCAACTTTAAGGATACTAACAAGTTGGTTATCGGTGATCATGTATGAGGACTTCCACTTCTCAAATTTGATAAGGAACACTTGTGCGCTGCATGTGACATGGGAAAGCAAACCCGAAAGAGTCATCCCACACGTGTTAACACAAAGATCATCGAATCACTTGAACTTCTACACATCGACTTGTGTGGTCCTTCAGCAACCGAAAGCATCGATGGTAGTAAGTACATTTTAGTAATTGTTGATGAATTTTCACGTTTCACCTGGGTTTTCTGTGACAACCCGATATTTCAACTCTTTGTAATGACCTAAAAAGTCAAGTATTGTAATCACCTTTGAGTTAATGAAATTAACTTTGATAATAAAATGTCCAAAAAGTTTCTACTTAAATTCCTACTATGTTTAATGTCATTAAACCGTGATCGTACGTAAAAAGAATGCCCAAATCCGGCTTCGTATATTGAAGATATGATTTTTCCAAGTTCGGCTTAGCAACAGACAGCTAAAAACTCGAATCAGAGATCGAGCGACTTTTGGCCGGAATGACCTAAACGAGAATCGAAGGTCTCGACAATGGTAATTCAGCGGTAAAAAGTTTAGCAAAAACCGACGTCAGATAAAGAAGTTATGAATTTTTAGAGAAATTCCTTAAACACGACATTTTAAAAATAAATAATAAAAATAATTTCGAAATTTGCCGACGGAATCTAAACGAAAGTTGTGGAGCGTAGTCTCACCTACGCGTGGATATAAAGACCATCAAAAACGGAATTAGTATAAAGAAGATATGAATTTTAGAAGTTTATTAATTAAATTAAATATAAATTTAATTATAATTGTTTGGTATTATCCGAAGGGAGTCAGCAGATAGGGCCGAAGTACGACCTGCGTACGCTCGTACGCCCCGCGTACTCAAGGCCTAGGCCTTGGATCATCCACGTCCCGGTCTATGCGAAGTAGCCTTGTCCCATCCGAAGTCTGAGGCAGTCGAGGACTCGGTCATGCATGACGTACGCGTACGCCCCGCGTACCGAGACGGTTCCAGCCCCTATAAAAGGGATGCGAGGGTTCCGAAGAAAGGGCTCCATTTCTCTCCTTTCTTTTGCGTTCTTGCCTCGTTTTCCGTGCCCGTTCTAACCCGAAGCCCCGGTCATTTTGCTCAAGTCCCGAAGGTCGTTTTTACTCCTGAGATTCCCGAGAAAAATCCATTTCCCGAGACGAAATTCTGCCCGGTTTCCATCTCGCTTTCTTCAAACTTTCAAGTGAGTTCATACCCCTTAATTAACCTTTTAAATGTTCTATAAATGCTTTTATATGCTTTCAAGGGGGGGGGGGGGGGAATACAAGTAAAACACACGAGTATCATCGTGTGTTATATAAAGAATTATTATATGCTTTTATTTAACCAAATCATATGTGATTTATAAACTTTATACGGAACTCTCGTATATAAAACATGTTACAATAGCATTCCATCTTTTGATATATAAATTGTTGTAATGCATGTATAAACTAAACATTTTCTTAGATTATATGTATACTTGTCTATCTTAGGCTCTACAAAAATCTATACTTTCATAACAAGTGATTCCTTTTCTAGATATTTCTAAACAAACGAGACACACTTTTAGAAAGTTATAATAGGTATAGTTTTACGAGGATATTGCTAACTTTTACATACTAGAAACGCGATTTCAAGAAATCACTTTCATATACAAGAACAAACGAACATTTTTAACATGTAAATCTGTTTTTATACCACGGTTTGTGAGACATTAACTTCACGTACGTTCGAGTACACATTTCAAGTCCTGTATTATATACCAGAATCCCTTGGATGGGGAGCATGGTGTTTGTGTATAGATCTATACGGGCTTGACAACCCGCGCCTTGACTATTAGCTACAGTCCATCATTTGGGGTGACAAACGTCATAACATTCCAACGCCTGAAGAACGTTGAGTATAGGCATTCCGAGTCAATAATATGGTTATAAAACTCACATGGGGTATTAAAAATGCATTGATTTACGAGGTTTTCAAACATATTGGTTATTTTACACTTATATACATTTTAGAAACAAACCTTGGTCTTGAGAGAAGGCTACTTTTATACTAGTAGAAAATATAGGATTTTTCTAGAAACAAACAAACAAGGACAAAACATTTCATTTCATAACAAACCTTTGTCATTTAATACTTATGAAACTCACCAGCTTAAATGCTGATCTACTCTTTCAAAATTACTTGTATGTCCCAAGGATTCAGTAATTTCAGGTATCAGTATGCTTTTGAAGAAGGGATGCTGCGGCGCCAACTTAATGTCATATTTTGACATCATATTGTAATTGGTTTTGAACATGTAACTTTTGACAAATGTAAACTTTCAATTATATATATGATGGTTATATTGCTTTCTTTACTATGTATTCATTTGTTACGTTACCACATGAAGTCATCCGCCCCTGAACGTTTCCGCCGTTCAGGTTTGGGGGTGTGACATTTTCTTTATTAAACAGAAATCAGAGGCGACTCCAAAGCTCAAAGCATTTATAAAGCACGTGGAACTTCAACTAAGAAAGGTGGTTAGAAATGTCCGAAGTGACAATGGGTTGGAATTCAAAAATCAAGAGTTCGAAGAATTTCCGGTTGATAAGGGAGTATCTCACAACTTCTCTGCTCCCTACACTCCACAACAGAACGACATAGTTGAAAGGCGAAACCGCTCTTTGTGTGAAGCAGCCCGATCCATGCTCAGCTTCACCTCCTTACCTTTGTACTTCTGGGCTGATGCAATAGCTGCTGCCTGCTACACCCAAAACTGATCCTTCCTCAATAAGCGATTTTCCATCACTCCATACGAAATCTTGAATAATCGCAAGCCAAATGTCAAGTTTTTCCATGTGTTCGGTTCAAGGTGCTTTATTTTCAACTCCAAAGAGAACCGAAACAAGTTCGATGTAAAGGCAGATGAAGGGATTTTTCTTGGTTACTCGCTAAGTTCAAAGGCATATAGGGTTCTGAATAAACGTTTAAAGAAAATTGAAGAAACCTACTATGTCACCTTTGATGATGATTACGTGAAGAAACTTCAATCAAGCAAAGGACCAACGGAGGAAATCTTTCCAAAATCAGGTCAAGACTCTATTCCAATTTCCAATCTATTTGAAGAATACATGTTGCTCTTTGATGAACCAGAGAGAACAATTCATTCTGAGACAAAGGAAGCTGACAACATGATCGACAACTTGAAGAAAATTATCGATGAACCAGCAAAAGAAATGGAAAGCCAACATCAAGGACAAACCGAACAGCCAGGTCGAAGCGAACCTCTAAAAGAAAGTTCTATATTCTAGGGGAGGGTTCATCCACATCTGATAACTCTGATTCGTCTTCCCAGGGGGAAAATCCATCACCAGCAAAGACCCATGAAGTTCCATTCGAGGGGGAGCATTCTGAACGTGATGTTGAAACCTTCTCATCATTCGAGGGGGAGAATCATAATACGAATGATGATTCAGATACTCAATCTGAATTGGAAGAGAAAATAAATGCCGAATTGGATCCTACCTATCATCCAAACTACCCTCCTCTCACAAAATGGACAAGAGATCATCCAAAAACTCAAGTAATCGGTGAATCATCTGAGGGAGTTCTTACTCGGTCTCAAATAAAATCGAAGCAAACTGCTCTATTCTCTCAAATAGAATTTTGCATGTTCAATTCGCTCGTCTCGAAAATAGAACCAAAAGCGGTTAATATTGCACTCGATGGGTACAGGAAATGCAAGACAAACTCCATGAGTTTGAGTGAAATTAAGTTTGGAGATTAATTCCTACACCAAAAGATGCATCTGTAGTTGGCTTAAAATGGGTTTTTAGAAACAAAATGTACAAAGAAGGGAATGTGATTCGTAATAAAGCAAGGTTGGTTGTGAATGGATATTATCAGGAAGAAGGTATAGACTATGAAGAAACCTTCACTCCTGTAGCAAGGTTAGAATCACTACGAATCTTTTTGGCATATGTTGCACACAAAAACTTTGAAGTATTTCAAATGGATGTCAAGTGTGCCTTCCTAAGTGGAGAACTAGAGGAGACTGTATAAGTTGAGCAACCACTAGGTTTCGTGAACGAAAGGTATCCTGATTATTGCTATATTTTGGATAAAGCCGTCTATGGTTTAATGCAAGCTCCTAGAGGCTGGTATGAAACCCTTACTCGGTTTCTAAAAATGTCCAAGTTTAAACAAGGTTCGGTTGACCCAACCTTCTTTCGCAAGAAAGAGGGTGACCACTTGATGATCGTCCAAATTTACGTTGATGACATTATCTTCGGTTCCACGAATCCCAGCCTAACAGCAGAATTCAGGAAGTTGATAGAGACTAAGTTTGAGATGAGTTCAATGGGTCTAATTAACTTTTTCCTTGGATTGAATATTAGACAGGGATCTGAAGGCATATTAATCAATCAGGAGGCTTACACGAAGACCCTACTAGCTAAGTTTGGCATGATGGGAGATTCCAAAGTGAACGTTCCTATGGCAAATGATAGGGTCTCTAAAATATCTAACAACTAGTAGACAAGATATTATGTTTTCTGTTTGTTACTGTGCCAGATTCCAAGCTAATCCACGAGAACCTCATATGGTGGCTGTTAAGAATATCTTTAGATATTTGAAGTGAACCTCATCGCTCGGTCTGTGGTATCCTGCTACGTCAGGATTTTGTTGGATTAGTGTCTAAGTCCATAACTATTTTGGTATGTACTTGACCCGATTATGAGCATGGTCCTTTTGGGTTGCCTTCACCATAGCAATATGTAGGATGAATTAAGGAGAGAAAGGTTTAATTATGATTTATTAATATATTATGAGAATAATATATTAAAGGAGAAATCATGTTGTTCAATTAATATTAGTCAAGAATTAATTTTGTGGCTAAAAGAGATTAGTTAAACTTAAGGGACCAAAATTGTAATTATAAGATAATTACAAGAGTGGGCTAAAGGACTATATAGAGTGGAGTGGACGAAATTTATGGGGAAGCCCATAAGATTTCGTCCATGACTCTGAAGAAAGGGATCCATGGGCTGCTTAGGGCCTAAGCAGTCAGATTAGGGTTTCCTAGTTGAAAACCCTAATAGCCTACATATATATAAAGGAACCTTAAGCCCCAAAAATGTACAAAAGTCTTCTTTTAGGGTTTCTAGATGTTTTGGGCAGCCTCCTCTTTCCTCCCTCTTCATCCAAGTTGCTTAGTGGTGTTTGTGACTCCATTAGAGGTGCAACACTTGAGGCACTAAGCTTTCTGAAGCCAATCAAAGCAAGGAGTTGATTGTTATTGCAATATAACAATCAAAGGTAATTACTAAACCCTTATTTCAGTTCTTATATGATAAATCTAGGGTTTATAGCTTTGGATATCCAATTGCATGTTCATTAGACAAACTAGATCCAAAAGCTATTAGGGTTTGCATGTAGACCACAAGATTGATGTTTTGCTCTAATCCCATCAGATTTTTCGTTCAAGCATTCTCTGATGCTGATCTTGGAGGATGCGGTTTGGACCGAAAGAGCATTACAGGTGGATGTCAATTCCTCGATGGTAAACTCGTCAGCTGGCAGTCTAAGAAACAAACATATGTTTCACTCTCTACAGCCGAAGTTGAATATATTGCTGCAACATCTTGCACTTCCTAGGTCATTTGGATCCAAAGCCAATTAAGAGATTATGGCCTGAATATGAAGAAGATTTCTCTTTATTGCGATTCTTAAAGCGCCATCAGGATTTGTCATAATCCAGTGCAGAATTCCAAGACAAAACACATAGCACTCATATATCACTTCATCAAGGATTACGTAGAAGATGGGAATGTTGAAATTCACTTCGTTCGGTCCTCTGATCAATTGGCTGACATCTTTGCTAAAGGCTTACCTGAAGCATTGTTTAATAAAATACTACAAGGCTTAGGAATGATGGAAGCTGAGTCAGTTCCAAAACCACACTCATTTCGTTAAGTATAACTTTCGCTTTTGCTTTCTTAAAAATTTCTAACAACCGAAATGACCCGAATGCTCGGTCTATTTCGGCTCCTGTTTTTTCGGGTACCGAAATGAACCGTAGGCTCGGTCTATTTCGCCTCTTATAATTTTTCAGAGCGAGCGATTATTTTATCTTATGGTTTGGAACTTACATATCGTTTGTATACTGTGTATATCTTTTGCTTACTCTACTTTATGTCTTCAATTAATTTCCAAAATCCAAAAATATTTTTCTTTTCTGTTTTTCTTTTTTTAGAATTACTAAAATCAACAAAAATATTTTCTTTTTACTTCGTTTTTTTTTTAATTTTCTCGAATAATTCGAAAATTCCAAAATATTATACTTCAGTATCATAGATGCACTTACGAGATGGAGCTGGGGCAGGTATAACACTATTTATCTATGTGCTAGCTAAGTGTCCCTAGAAGCATGCTGCTGCATGTCGACCGAAGCCTCCAAGACTTTGAGTGAAGCCTTACTGATTCAATATATACAAATCGTTTCTTCCTAATTTGGTTGATAAAATCACTCAAGTCACGAGCTACTTTACTCTTCTCACATTGAGTTAAGAGTTATCTGCTTGGTCCTTCTTTAATAGCAGAGGTACTTTTGGTTCTTTAACCATATATTCTTATTTCCCCATCTCATTTCGATTCATCATCGTAACCCTTAAGACTTTCAACATTTACCACTGAGGTTTATGGTTACACAACATCTGTGTTGATGATCTTAGTTTCATTTCACCACGTGCTAAGTGAGATCCAAAATCTAATGCCTTAAACGAATTGACGGTGAACACTCCAAAGTTCTAGTTTTTCACCCATGAATTAACGAAACCACTTTGATGGTTTGTACCTTTAATCTTTTTATTCTTGTGTGATCTTTATGAATTTGTCTAACACCAATACTTTTCTTCCCAAAAGATCCAATTTTTTTTCCAACATATATATCACCAAGTCACTGAATATATTATGGAACCTACTTGTTTAAAAGGCTACACTGGTCTCACAAGTACTTCATCCAACTTTCGGTCTTATGTCAAGTACTGAAGTTCGGTTGAAGCTAAGCCACTCCTTATAGCTTACATTTGAAAAGATGTCTTTCAATGTTTCTTAATAAATATTTGATCGTATTTTAACAGGAAACCACACATACACTTCTAATTCTCTCTTGACTTTAAAGGAAGCGATTCGTGCCCGGGATCCATAGTTTCATGTCTAAACAGACATCACTTAAATCCCAAAAATACTTTGCTTTATTTCTTTTCTATTGGCACACTCTTGCACGAAGATCTTTATGATTTTCCCAATTCTTGTTCGTGGTATTAATGGCAATTTTTCAGATTTGAAGCTTCGGTTGTAAAGGCTATGGTGGTACAATATGTTAAGGCACGAACATTGCCATCCTTATATGAAGCGAAAGGGTTTGTCACAGTTTGAAAAGGAATTTAAAACGTTTTCGAAGTTGGAAAGGAGGTAACAAGATAAGATTTCAAACTGAGTCATTGGATAAGATTTGCAACGGGCGCGTGAATTTGAAACGGTTCCTAACATCACGCCTGATGACGTCTTCCTAGGGAAACACAACTGTCAAATCGTGCTTTTTCAGGCGCCGATTCAGAAGATCGTAGCATCATTACTACATATTCTTTCTCTCTCCTGGGAATGGTATATAAGGTCTTCTCACACTCCTTGCACCACTTTACCACTTCCAAACTATCTCAAGAACACACCAGCGCACTTCTACTATTCATCTTCTTCTTCACACCTGCAACAATGGTTGGATCTTCATCCGTTCATGAACAAACTGCCTCCTCCTCTCTGTTGACCATCAAGCCCAACCAGAACCTGATTATCGATCTGGATCCTTTTCTTTATGATTCATATATGCTCCAAGTGGTTGAATGCCTCAAATATTCACCACTCGTGATCGCTATGACCCAGGTGGAATCAGTTATGATGTCTTTTCTCTCTCAAGTCTATACAATGGCCTCTTATGACAAAAGTAAGGAACGCATTTTCTTTGAGATTTTCAGTCACAAAACTTCCGTCTCCAGAGTACGATTTTGCTCCCTGTTAAAGCTAGCTTCTGATGATTCCTTGGTTAATCCTGACTCTATCTCTACTACTCAGCTTTTCACAACGTTTTATGATATGGGGTATATTGATCTTCTTACAAAGGTGACCAAGTTCAAGAAATCTTGCCTCCCATCACATTGGAACGAATTATTTACCCTTCTTTTCAAGGCATTTGCTGAAAGGGTTGTTGGGTTAGATGGAGCTACTAGGGCGTTCATGACCTTACTCTATGGTCTTTATCACGGCATCAACTTGGACTATGGATCCATTTTATGGTCCCAACTAGTATAAAGCCTCAATTCCTCTTCAGGACACACTGAAATCTCCTGTGGCAGGTTTTGGACACTTGTCACTCATCGGGCCATTGAGAAGTTTAATGTTCCTATCACGGCTGATGCACTGTGATCGTCAATTGGCACCTTCCAAACCACCAAGATCATTGTATCAGATCCAACCAAGTTCTTGTTTGTTGGTTCTATTCCTGAATCAATGTATCGGTGTGTCTTTTCCGAAAGCAAGATCATCAGGGAATACAAAAAGCTTCCTTTTTTAGGACCGAGACAACTTACTTCCGAAATGCAGAAATCCCTTGATGAAGCTGACAGGCCAGCAAAACGTGGGAGGAAGCCTGATCACAAGAAGCAGGAGAAGGAAGGTCAATCCTCCAAAGCCTCTACACCCAAAAAGTGTAAGACCAAACAAGCAGCTCCTTCTGCACCAAAGAAGTGAAAGGTGAAGAAGATGGCAAGGAAACCTAAGGAAGCTTCGCCTAGTGATTCGGATCAGGTTCCTTCCGATCACGATCAAGAAAAATCAGCCGAAGGTGAAGATGATCACATTGAAGGATCACCGAGAGGAGATACGCCTCCTCGTTTTCGGTTCTTGAGGTAGGTGCCCCCGTATCAGATATGTTGACATGAACCAGAGGTCCGGATGTTTTGGTTGTTGTTGAAGTTGCTTGAGTGAAGATGATCACATTGAAGGATCACTTAATGACTCAATTCAAACACCTCCTCTTTCTCCATCTCATACTACAATACCTATTTCTATTGCACCACTTCCATCACCTACTTCTTCTCAACCTACCTCCACTGCACCTCTCCCTCCACCAATCTTCACTCAAGCAACTTCAACAACAACCAAAACATCCGGACCTCTGGTTCGTGTCAACATATCTGATACGGGGGCACCTACCTCAGGAACCGAAACCCCTGTCACTTCCTAACCCATTTCCCCATCTCCATCCACAAACTCTTTCCCAGTTCTTGGTGGAGAAGAACTTGAATATGAATCTTATTACTACAACCCTTATAGAGTCCAAAGTGAGGATGATGATGATGCTCCCCTTACAAAGCGACACTTAAAAGATCTAAATAAAAAACTTGACAAGCTGCTCGCTTCATCTTCCCCTTCCTCCACATCAGCTTAGTCGGATACTGTTGTTCGAGCCCTAATTGAAACATCCCTCAAACAGCATGATGATTCTATCCAGAAGGCAACCAAGGCTATGGATGCCTCCACTTTCTCATGTAAGAAAGCATCAGAAGACATAGCCACATTAATTTCCGATGCCAAGCTTCTTCTGGATTCTCTTAAAGAAGCTGTAGAGACCAACGCCAACAAGGTTAACACTGCCATTGAATCACTTTCCAAATCTATTCAGGCTGAGAAAGACAATTTTGATTTGGTGTGAACTAGTCTTCAAGCTGATCAAATCACTCTTCTGGCCTCTATCACCACTTGCCTTGACAAACTTCAATCCGACCTTGCCATGGAGAACAAAATTATGGATGAAGTTGCTCGCAAAACTACTTTGCTTGAGGTCCAGTCCGTTCAGCTAACTCAGGCGAATAAGGAGATTGATTTACTATAGATGGAGCGAGTTGTCATCAAAAGTTGTGTTTCTGATGTCTTCTCTATTCTTTCCAATCTGGGCAATGCCCATGATTCGGTTCTAACTCTCTTATTTTGAAACCACTTAACCGAGAAGTTACTTCCTGCTCTCAAAATTTTGAGCCGAATTAAGGGTGTTACGGAGCCGATTGTTACTCCGCAATAAAGGGGAGAAGATCCGCAAAACCCTCCCAAACAACCTTCTACAATTATGAAAGTCACCACTAAACCGAAGGATAATGAAGCTTCAGGTTCTAGTGTGAAGGACAAAGCAAAGGGTATTATGGGTCAGAGTACTCAAGAAGAGGAAACTGAAGAAGAAAGGGTGAAAAGAGAGAAATATGCTCATGAAACCTTGGTTTGTAGACCAACTCTCTTTCCACTGTAGTTATTGGAGAAATTGATCAAGGAAGTGATTGAGTCCCCTAGCACTCATTGGCTTGAACCAGTCATTTCTTTTGACTTTGAGAATACAAAGGATTCTTAATTTGACATGCCTATCACCCGAAAAGCCTTTGTATTTCACTGTGTCGATTCAACTGTTAACGTTCCTTCTCCTGATTCGAAGGCTGATCGAGATCTAATCAATTTATATCTTGAATTCTCTCAACCACAATACCTGACATGGAGTGCTAAAAAGATTACATCAGTTAAGGTATTAAAACTGACTCCTACAGGTTCGTTTATAAATGTCAAATTCAAAGTGACCCGAGGTTCAAACAGTTCGGTCCATATGATCTCATTGGCCGATCTACCGAATCTGAATCCACTTGATTGGATCCTTCTCAACAACATTTTGCTGACTGATCAAAAGTAGTATCAGCCGATTATTGATCACATTAGGAGAATGTTAGTCTCTTACATCATTGAGGTTGCAAAGATGGATCAGGAGATCGCAAGCGTTTTAAGGAAGAAGCCAACTATCAAACCGATTTGGAAGACTGCCAATGTGAACAGTATGCGGATGGGCAAAATTGATTCAAAATATCACACTATCATGTTCACTAGAGGCAAAGGTCAAAAGTTTGTGTTCACTCTTGACGATAAACACCTGTTCTCCACTACATGTTTGGAGCACATTCTTGACATTATACACAGGTGTAAACAGAATAGTCAGAATGATAAGAAGAAATTTACGGATATGCTTCGGTGGTACATTTCTTTTCACCAAACTCTTCTTGCCATCATACCGATATTATTCAAGACGGTGAAGAAAACCACTCTTTCTAAACCAACTTGATCTATCGCCCCAATTGACGCAAAGGGGGAGATTGTTGAATCTAAGAGGGTGCGTCTTTGGGCTTAGCTCTTTAGTCCCTTTGTATACTCGGTTTGGGCCTGTCCAACTGTGTTTTTTTAGGGTTTAGTATATATATAGTGCATGCATGCATTATATTATTCATGCTTCTTGATTATTATTTTACAGATCTTGTGTTGTAACCCTAGTATACCTCTACAATAGCAATTCTCATTGAATTCTTCTGATGTGAAGCATATTAATCATTCGACATTTGTTTGACTCATTGTGGTGTTTGTCGTTTTTTATTACTTGTTATTATCTTATTGATATGTGTTTGAATCTATCGATCTTAGAGAATATTATTCTCATCAGAAGATAAACTTGATCATGGGGAATATGAAGGTTTCACCTGTCACCAAGATTGGACTTTACTCTTTATTGCTTAGTAGTGGGTTAGAAATAGGTTTGAATAATTGTTTCTACTCGTCTGATATGGCAAGAAATATTATTTGCTTTCATGGTTTGTACAAACAAGGTTTCACATTTTCGTTTGATAATGAAATTGGTGCAATAAATGTTTATTATAATGGTGTTTTATATTTTAGAGCATTACTTTGTAATGGTGTATATGAAACTGTGATGGTTGTAGAAAACTTAGGAAATAATGTATTGCATATCGATTCTTCTAATGATTTGGATAAGGCATCCTTGTGGCATTGTCGTCTTGGACATGTCAACAAGAAGCACATAGGCCAGCTCTAGTAGGATGGAGTTTTGGAGTCATTCGACTTAAGGTTAGATGACACTTGCGAGTCTTGTTTGCTTGGAAAAATGACTAAGTCACCCTTCACTGGTTCTTGTGAAAGGGGTGAGGGTTGTTGGATCTCATACACACCGATGTGTGTGGGCCCTTCAGAACCGCCACAAGGGATGCTAACCGCTTCTATGTGACTTTTACTGATGATTACAACAGATATGGCTATATCTACTTAATCAATCATAAATCAGAAAACTTTGAGAAATTCAAAGAGTTTAAACAGGAAGTGGAGAATCAGCTGGGCAGGAAGATAAAGATGCTCCGATCCGATCGGAGTGGAGAGTATCTTAGTATCGAATTCCTGGACTATCTTAAGGAGTGTGACAACCTGTTGAATGACAACCTGTTGGGCAGTGACCTTTCATTTTCCTCTACTCTTCCCATATTGATTCTTCTTCATATGACTTGACCAATTAGTAGCACTGTAAGGGGACTTTGGAATGTTCTTCCCAACAATCTTGATATTCAGACATAACTCTAAGATGGACTTCTTCTATCCTTGTATATTATAGTTCATAATGAATTGGTTATATGATTTTGATAGAGAATTCATGATAATCATTTCTTCTAAGCTTTTGCCTATGGGAAAACCATACCTCTCAATTTGGCCAATGCAATTCTTCATCCTTAATATGTGAGTGTCAACCGATTTACCTTTCTGAATTTCTCATGGTTAAAGAACATTGAAGTCCCTAAAAGACTCCTACTTGGGCTACTATTGAACATATTGTTTAGATTCTCAAGAATTTCTTATACTTAAAAATTTCTTGAAGTCCTTATGGATATCACTGATCATAGTTGTAAGCATAAGGCATGCAACTTCACCATACTCGTCAATTTTTTAATATTAGACGTTACGAGTGAAATTAGTCGAGTCTATGGGAGGTGTTTCTCGAAAAGGGAATTCAAGAATCTGCTACTTTTTTCGTGCTTAAAGACAATCATAAGTTAGAGTACAGTCGATGAAGTTTATGCTATTCATTTTGTGCTTATCCAATAGAGAATAAAGTGACATGTTGTTTACATATGTGGTAGAATTCTACAAATTAAAATACAAAAAGTTTATTTTAGTATTTTTCAGTATCAATCCTTTTTAAATTAAGGGATATATACACTAAAGTTCCAGTATTTTCAATGATTTGACAAGAAAGTCCTAAGCTTTTTTACAGTAAATTCCTAATTACCGACAATTTATGACATGCTTACTCTTTTTTGTATAACAATAGTTACTACGCCAACATAGACCGACCTCCATTCAAGATGCCCTACGAAAGGAAGTTTAGGACCCCAATATGTTGGGGTGAGGTCGGTCAGAGTGTCATGGAGAGTACTGAGGTAGTACTCAAGACCACTGAGCGGATCCAGCAGGTCCGGAGCAGGCTCCAGACTGCTCAGATTCAGTAGAAAAACTATGCCGACAAGCGCCGTTCAGACTTAGAGTTTCAAGCTGGGCCCCAGGTACATCGATCCTTTCAGGGTTATCGCCCGGGTGGGCAAGGTGGCGTATCGATTGGATCTTCCAGCAAAGCTCATCCATATCCATAGCACTTTTCATGTTTCCCAGCTGCGGAAGTGCCTAGTGGATGGCTCTGCAATTGTGCCTCTATAGGATATACAAGTTGATGACAGCCTGAACTACATCGAGAGACCAGTAGCTATTCTCGACAAGAAGAAGAAGAAGTTGAGGAATAAGAGGGTTGAGCTGGTGAAGGTGCAGTGGCAGCACTGTAGGGGCTCAAATTGGAATTGGGAGTCAGAGGAGGAGATGAGGGAGCACTACCCCAAGTTATTCGAGGTAGCAGACTTCAAGGACGAAGTCTAAGACAAGCAGGGGAGAATTGTAACACCGGGTTCTGAGTTTGTTTTGAAATTATAATTTTATTCATTGTTAGTTAGGAACTCGACAAGTTGGAGGCCCAAACTCGTCGAGTAGGAAATGGATTTGGACGTGAGTTTTGAAGTCTACTCGACGAGTTTGTAGTGACAAAGAACATGGTTTGGCATGCGGAATTAAAGCTTGCACAATTGAACATGGTGATTTGGGTGTTTAAGAGATATATTGAATGTATATGATGTTATACAAAAAGGATCTAGATCTAGACTACATAAATAACACACACTTACACACTCACTTTTACATCTCTCAAGCACACCTCTACAAGTGGACAAACCCACCTTATATAGAGGTGTTTACATGTCTCTCTCTCACTCTCTAACAAATGGGTCTAAAGGCTAAAGCACCACATGCAAGTGGGTTTTACAAAAGTCAAACATTTACAAAGTCATGAATGAATAACTTTGCACCCCAACATTCTCCCCCTCAAAGTTAGGAATGAATGACCCACTTCAAATCTTCCAAAATCAAGCACTACTCGGTTCGAGCCTCAAAGGTGACACATGTCGAAACGAACTTCAATCTTCAATTCTTCCATGACTCTTCAATTTGGGCTCTAGGATGTGAGACCATACAATCCGAGCAGCAACGAATGATCAAGAGTATTCCAAACTCCAAATAATCACCCAAAAATTGCGCATAAAAACACACCCCAAAAATCTTCAATAATTCCAAACCCATTTCGAATACATCACTTCCGAACTTCCAATTGCATCATCTCGTAATCTTCAAAACTTCAAGATCACTTCGGTCTTCAAATCCACGTAATATGAAAAATTCAAGTTCGAATTTCCATATTAAACTTCTCCCTCTTTTTATAATTGAAATTTGATTATAAAACTCCAAAGGAAAAAGAACGTGGTCTATTCAGAATTTTTCGTATCAAAACTCCCCCTTAACATGTGGCATAAACATTGTGCTTCAATCCGGAAAATCCAAAAAATATTGAATTTTTAGCTTCGTTCACGAATCGCCTTTGACAAAATATCTCAAAAATGGGTAGAAATTGTCAATTTCATAATTTTGCAGTGACCCGTTGTGCCAAAAACAACTTAATATGCGAAACTCTAGCCCATTTGCGAAACCGGGCATAAAGCATAAATTCGCACAAACTGCAGGGACCTGTTTTGAAAATTCTGCAATTTCGTCATTTTATGACCCCATTTGCGAAGTTGGACCAATTGTGTCATTTCGTGAAAAGATCAGGGACCAATTTTGAAACTATTTTTTTTCTTCTTCCCCAATTCACTGATCAGTGAAAAGCTTCGCATCTTAATACTTCGCATGTGACTGAAACAAGAATGCGAACCAAGTATAAGAAAACTTCGCATCTTTATCCCAAGTAACCAAATGCGAACCTTTTTGCTTTTATATGCGAAAATCTTTTGAACCCCAGATGCGAACTCCATATCAAATCTTTATATGTGAACCCAGTTTTGATTCACACAAATGTGAATCCAGTTTGACCATCAACCACAAAATTGTATCACAAAATGCGAACTGAATATCACCATTAATCACCTTCACATTCTCCTTCAATTTCCAAAATCAAATTTTCGTTCTTTTGCGAACATTGATTTCCCAGTTCGTTCTTTAGCTTTATACATCATAAATCAACAATCAAACTTGCGAACTCACACAACCAACCAAATCATCAACAGCTAACAACATTATCAACATCGATTCACAAATCTTTGAAGAAATCGACCCATCTAATCTTCTAAAGCCAAACCCAGGGACCCTTCGATTCCAAATCAATACCCTTCGAAATCAAATACAGGCTTCAAATCACTCTTCCCATTCTTTATCAAGCTTTAAAGGCTTTCGATAGTTAATCAAAAAATCGATACTCCAATACATGAACTTATATCGAAATCACAATGAAATTCTTAACCTTCGAAATCAATTTCATCAAATAAACTTGTCTTTAAGAAGAAACCGAATTTTGACTTTCAAATCTCAATTTTGACTTTTGATCGACTACTAGTGCTTTAGTCGACAAACAACAAATCGACTACTTTCAAATCAATCCTTAAGATTTCCATTCTTCATCAATTAACGAAATCATCAATAGAAAAACTTGTAATGGAATCAAATCAATATCCGTATTTTGACCAATAAATTGAATCAATTTGTAAAAAATTGAGATTCAAACAGATAAGGAAATATGATGATAAAAAAAATCGAGATCAATCAGCAATTGTGATCAACGATATAAGCGAGACGTAATAAGATGAAAAAAAATCGTGAGCCAGAGATAATAGAGAAAAGGAAACATCAATGTCATATTCTCGATCCCAACTTTCAGATCAAAAAATCTGATGAAAAGAGACTATAGAAGATAACAGAGCGGTGATAATCCAAATATGAATTAGGTAATGAACAGTGATTGATCCAATTTGGATTTGGACTAAAAGCATAGGAACAGTAAACCGATTTATTATTTGCCTCAAGATTTTGGATCGAATAAAAAAAACATTTGAAATGTTGAGCTTCCAAACATGGACCAGATAAACAAAGAATGAAAATGATTTTGGGCTTCAAATCGGATTAATGAACAGTAAATAGATAACGAAAAAAAAAAATTGAGAGTTTGATTTTTGTTTGATCAAAAAAATTTTGTTGAATCACCAATGGGGTAAAAACGGATTAGATTCAACGAAACAAATTGATCAAAATTCAAAAACGCAACGCACGATTTCAATGAAATTAAGAGAGATCATAGAGAGAGACTCACCAAAATTGATCAAATTGCGACAAAAATTGCCAAACCGAGAATCGTTATTCAAATATCACCTTGATCTTGAAGACCCGCTCTGATACCAATTGTAGTGACAAAGAACATGGTTTGGCATGCGGAATTAAAGCTTGCACAATTGAACATGGTGATTTGGGTGTTTAAGAGATATATTGAATGTATATGGTGTTACACAAAAAGGATCTAGATCTAGACTACATAAATAACACACACTTACACACTCACTTTTACATCTCTCAAGCACACCTCTACAAGTGGACAAACCCACCTTATATAGAGGTGTTTACATGTCTCTCTCTCACTCTCCAACGAATGGGTATAAAGGCTAAAGCACAACATGCAAGTGGGTTTTACAAAAGTCAAACATTTACAAAGTCATGAATGAATAACTTTGCACCCCAACAGAGTTGGAAGCCCCAACTCGACGAGTAGGACTGCCAGAGTGAAACCCTAATTTCGGGGTTTCGCACCCTATTTAAGCATCTTAATCCCTTTATGCTAGCCTCATTTACAGCCTCTAACTCCCAAAACCCTAGAGCCTTGTGTGAGCTTGTGAGCAATTTTTGAGTGAAACCTTGTGTGTTTTGAAGCTTGTGAAGAAAAGGGAAGCTTGAGGACTCAAGAAGGAGATACTAGATCCAACAACTTCGTTTCTTCCTCATCATTTTCTGGTAAACAAGTCTCAAACTTTCTTAATAGCTTCTTAGATCTCTTTATCATCTTTTTATTGAGTTTTTGGTCCAAGAAGCTTGATCTTTGGGATATGGACATCCTAAGTGAGTGAGCCATTAGATCTGGAATCGTTAAGGGCTTTCATGGCATAAAGGTGCAAGCTTTATGGCCATTGAAGCCCATGCGAGCCATAGGATGTTAATTTTGGCATTTTAAGCTCCAAAAGGCCATACATGGAGTGAAAGGTTGAAGCTTTGCGTGTTCACGAAATGTTTAAGGCCTAGATCTCTGTTTGTATGCTATAGTCTGGTGTAAGGATGACTTGTTGACCAAAATCTAAGTCCTAAAGAGTTAGGGTTTCAAGCAGCTTAGATATGAAGTGTAGGGGCTTAATCCGTTAAGATAGCCCAAACAGACAAAGGAGTCTGAGGATGACTCGACGAGTTGACTCGTCTAATTACGACTATGAGTAGCCAGGGAACTCGGCGAGTCAGGAGGGTGACTAGATGAGTTGGATCGCGATTTCAAGGTTTTTGATTTATGGAACTCGATGAGTAGATGGGTCGACTCAGCGAGTTGAGTCAATCGAGAATGTTGACTTTGACCAGACTGTTGACTTTGACCACGAGTAAAATGGTCATTTTACCCTAAGAAGGATT
This sequence comes from Lactuca sativa, assembly GCF_002870075.4. NCBI lineage: Eukaryota > Viridiplantae > Streptophyta > Magnoliopsida > Asterales > Asteraceae > Lactuca > Lactuca sativa. The sequence goes on along the minus strand of NC_056623.2, from coordinate 19,567,755 downwards.
ATTGAATTTTGACTAAGTGTTATTGTGATAATGATAGTCGAGGAGTCGTTAGAGCAACAATTAGAGATTCCTCACTGCGAGATTTCACAGTCAGCTTTGCGAGGTGAGTTTTTCTCCAGTAGGAACGGGTCAAAGGCACCAATGTCGGCTCGTTTATGTATGTTAGTATATGCAGGACTTAGGTATGATGTCGGGGTTAGCCCGATGTAGGTTATATGTTTCCGGACTTCGGTCCGACGCCCGGGGAAAACCCGAGGAACGTTTTTATGCTTGATGTCTTCGTGATTCTTGCATGTGTTTGTTTATATGTTCCGGGCTCCGGCCCGATGCCGGGGCAAGCCCGATGAATGTTTAGCTTATATGTTTTGGGCTTCGGTCCGATGCTAGGGCAAGCCTAAGGAATGTTTATATGCTTAAGTTAAGTGTTTATGTTATATGCTTTGTTGATATGTTATATGTATACCAGACTTTGGTCCGATGCCGGGCGGGGCCCGATGTAGCAGGCAAGGCCCAATGTATGTTATTATGTGATTATGTGTATGGTATGTGGTAGTTTGAGGAGACTCACTAAGATTCGTGCTTACAGTTTTCAGTTTTGGTTTCAGATACTTCCAATGGAAAGGGGAAGGGCTCGAGATGATTGTAGTGCACACACCATATGTTTAGCCTGAGATTTTTATACTTTAATATTGTTGACAGATGTTATGATGTTTTGAGATATACTACTTATGTTTTATGAGAAGATTTGGATGATTATGGTTTTATTTATAATTTAAAAAATAAAATTTTTGGACTCTATTTTTGAGATGTTTAAGAAATCACAATTAAAAGTTCTTGGGTTACGAATTGGGTCTCACGAGACTGATAAAATTATTTTTTCTAGGGAAGACTATACACTAAAGTCCCAATATTTTCAACGATTTGACAAGAAAATACTAAAGTTTTTTTTTTTTTTTTTTTTTTTACAGTAAAGTCCTAATTACCAGCTAACTGGAAAATAAGGATAAGTGTGTCAAAAAATGCCGGTAGTTAAGAGTTTACTGTAAAAAAAAATAAAGTTTATGACATTCTTGTCAAATCGTTGAAAATATTGAGACTTTAATGTATATATCCCATAAATTAATCACTGTTGTGTTTATAAAAAATGAATTTATTAAAGCTTAGGATCCTCATTAAAGCTTGTTATCATGTAAAGTTATTATACATACAATAATATCGTAATTAATAGATAGCGGTACCAATTACATAAGCGGAAATAGACTTATTAAGGTAAATAAAGTTTGTTTACATCTGTGTAACTATCTTTTTTTGTACATATTTAGGTAACGAACTTTTTGGAAATGTTCACATATGACCATTATGACCGGCTGTAGCAGATTACATCCGGTCATAACCAATCATAATGGTCATATGTGAACACTTCAAAAAAGTCCGTTGCCTAGGTGTGTAGTAAAAAAGATAGTTACCCATATGTGAACAAACCGAAAAGGTAAGAGTAAATTACACGAATGGTCCTTATGGTTTGGGTATTTTGTGCGTTTGCTTCCTAACTTATTTTTTAACCAGGACGATCCATACTGTTTATTTTTGTCGTGTGTTTGGTCCATGTCTTACCTCAAAAGACTATTGTGTCATTTTTAATTTATTTTCTTATTTATGTATTCATTTTTTTATATATTAAAAAAAAATAGACCTCATATATTTGTATCTCTTCACTCTAAATCTAAAACCATATTTAAGAAATTTAAACTGGGTCCCACTAGTCACCATCCCATCTCTCATCCTCCTCAACTTCAATTTCCTTTCCATCTTTAGGAGATACATATATGTGAGATCTATTAACTTTTTTTTTTTTAATTTATAAAAAATAAATACATAAATAAGAAAATTAATTAAAAATTAAATTAAAAAGGGCACAATAGTCTTTTGTGGTAAGACGGGGACCAAACACACAACAAAAACATACAATAAGGATCATTCGAGTTAAAACATAAGTCAGGGACCAGACGCATAAATTACCCAAGCCACTGGACCATTCTTGTAATTTACTCTTACGTTGTCAGTTTGTTCACATCTGGGTAACTATTTTTTTTTTTGTTACACATCTAGGTAACAAATTTTTTGAAAGTATTCATATATGATCATTATGACCGGATGTAACATGCTACAGTCGGTCATAATGATCATATGTCAACACTTCCAAAAAAATTTGTTACTTAGATGTATACAAAAAAAATATAATTACCCAGATCTAAACAAACTAAAAAGTTAATTACCTTAATAAGTCTATTTTCCATTGCATAAGTGTCTGCCCTTTTTTTACCCCTTTGGGCTTTGGTAATCTCTCTACCTAGTTTTTATTAATAGTCTATGTTTTTTTTTTATTTGTTTCAAAATAATAGTTTATTTCTAAAAGTAAATTTCACTTTTACTAAAATACTATTCATTATTAGTTTCACTTACCATGAAATTAAATACAAAAAGGGGTAAAATTGGCAATTCATTTAATAAAATTAATGGTAATTTTTTTATAATCTGTATGCTTATAGTCTATGAATAATAATTTTTTGATGGAAAAATTATCTTAAAAACCAACGCCATGTGGACCCATCATCCACTCTTCTACTAAGACCTATATATAGAGTGCATTCTTGCAACACCTTAAATTTTTTAGGTCTTATAAAGCCAAACCTAAATCCTAAAGATTTTTTTTTACTCCTTGCAACCAAAATGATGAGTGTTGCTTTTCTGATAAAAAAAATCAAAATTTTCAAAGCAAAACAAAAGGGGTCTGTTCAAACTTGTTAAAACAATTGCTAGGAACCCATTTTATAATTTGGTTTTGCTAAATAGACGCACAGACGACTTGGAAGCTGTTCCCTAGCTCGCAAACAAAACGTCCTTTGCATATTAATTAAGTTAAGCACCGAATTTAGCTCCGATATTTATTTTGATCTTACAAAAGAGATCATATTTCATGCAATGGTTTAATCTGCTAACTGTAAAGTAGTTGAACTAATTAAGTCTTTTACATAACTATGGATTGACAAAAGATAACATACTTTTAAATAACGGCCAACCCTTATTACCATACTAAATAGTAAATACTAAATACAAACTTTTTCTTGGGTAAAGCGTTAGATATCCATTGGTAAACCGTCTGAATATATATGTAGAGATTTAGCGACATCCATCGCCATATCCTTTCGTTTGACTCAACTTTCTAGTAGCCTAATCAATACTTTATTCGACTTTAAAAAGTTACTTGGAAACATTTTTGTTGCAATTTCAAACAAGTATGGAGCATGTACACAGAGAAAACCAAAAGTTCCGTTAATTAGCACAGTGGTATAATTTTAAGGTGGACTGTTAACAAAAACTAATCAAATCTTTTGTTATACTTATGTCCAAAGACATGGTAGATGACGAATTAGAAGTTCCAAGCAAGAAAACTCCAAAATTTACAAGCCCTATAATTGTAGGAGGATATTTAATTTCTCTAGTATAAGTATTGCAAGTTCTATCATATATACACGAATTGAAGCTGGCTATTCAAGCTGGTGTCATCAAAGTCACTTAATAACTTGTTGCTAAAGATGGAAAGTGATGCAACACCACTCCCTAACCCCACGCCCAGTATATATGTATATATGCACCAATAATTAAACCATACCTAAGTGCAGATGAATCTTGTGGGAAATGACCAAAAGTACACAGTGGGAATATAAAAAAAAATGGTAAACCACAGTGGGAATAATCAGTGAGTTACATCGTAGATGGCATTTGAAAGAATGAAGAGTTATAATTAAGCAATAGAGGAGGAGCATCAAATTCTTTTGGCACTACAGTACAAATCAAAGGGCATGCTAAAGTAAAAATTGAAATGAAAGCACTTAATAATTAGGATTGTATGATCAATGGTCTTATTGTCATCTCCACCCTTGAATTGAATGGCATAGTACACATTCGTAAGGAGCTGGAGCCTCCATGTAGTCATACTTATCTCAATCGTTGAAAGCAACCCTAGAACCAATCCCATGTGGTCCTGGTAATGGTCATCATGCCAGTCTAAAAGGAAACGACAACGTAAATTAGGGCTTTTTTTTTCTTTCTTTCTTTCTTTGAAGAGAGAGAAAGCAAGGACAAATAAATAGAGGCATACAGATTTAGGCGGCATGTAAATATGGAAAGTATATATGGTCTATACTACAATTTTCAATAAAATGTACTAGTGATGCAAAAGAGAATTAGTACACGGCAATTCTTTCACTATACGTATTTCTTTTGACATATTTCACCAAAAAGATAACAAATTAATGTAAAAGGATTTGGTTGTTGATATATATCCAAGATTTATCCACAAAGAGAACTCATTCTCACCCATAAAGAACAGATTTTTCAAAAGATTAATCTTGGAGATGATTAATTAAAGATTTAGTTCTTGGTGGGCCAAATTCAAGAGAGTAACCTTTAGTCTGTAATTTTATTTCAAAAAATTGCGGACCAATCATGTTTGCCATTGAAGGCAACATAGAACAATTTTATGAATTATATGGAAATTATTTTTTGCACAAGCATCAAGTACTCACATGTAAAGTAGCATCATTAAAGTATACAATCTTACGTGAAAGAATATGTCGTAAGAGCTCTATGTACAATTTGATAGATATTGGAAAAAAAAAAAATCGCAACAGTATCTATGCACCGTTCACCATTTCTGTATACCAGTTTGGCACAAACTACGGTACGCCGTAGGGTTTCTACGGAAAAAAAAAAAAGTTGATTTCAAAATCACATTTTAAAAAAAAAAGTTTGAGTTTTATTAATATCAAATAAGTTGATCATATTTTACATATCTTGACTTCAAAATTAACGTAAAATATGTTATCTTTTGGTCTACCTTATGACCTAGTTATTAAATCAAACTTGGCTTTTCAGTAAAAAAACAAAATAGAACATGTACTACAGGAAAACAAATAAGCTACAAATGCACATACATACACGTCTGACACTAACATTTTGAAAGCCTTATACTCACGGCGATTATATATAGTACTAGCTGAATGCCCGTGCGTTGCGCAGAAGCATCTATATAGCTGAAATCTTTATAATTATATGTTTTTTTTTTTTTTTTTTTAAATATAACTATAATGTTGTTAAATTTGATATAATAATTCGTATACTAAGTTGATATAATATATTGATTATTTTGAATTATATGATAATATATATACATCTACTAAAACTACATAATCTTAATTTTTTGAATGACCTCTACTTGCGAGTTACTCATGAATAAAATTAAATATAATATATGGTTTAATGTTATTTATAGTTGTTCTTATTGTTAATTAATTTTTTAAAATTTATTTTCTTAACGTTTTAATTTCTATCATTGTAATTATTTAAAACATCATTTTTTTTATTTTAAAGGTAACAATATAATCATTTATATAGAGTTATTTTTAATTGTTGTTATTGTAAGTTATTTTAAGTTACTTATTTGAAAACGTTTAACGATTATAAAAATAACTTTAGAAATATTTTAGTTAAATTTATATTACAATTTAGTTTTTACATTTAACACAATAATTTATCACTTTTAATTATTTACAAAATATTCTTTAGGTTTTTTAAGTGGTACATAAATTTATATTGAAGTTGACCTTGTAGTGTTATATGTAAATTAACAATTGAAGTATTTTGTCCAAACTATTCAAAAGTTGTAGTTTTAAACTAATAATGGTTTAGATACAACAACATATTAAATCTAATAAATTAAGTATAATATGTTAAAAGTTAAAGATATAAATTTAAAAATAGAAGTAAAAATATTATTTTAATATTGAAATTTCGTTTATTTATGATTACACTTTATGTTTGATATTTATTTAACCTTATTAACCAACTTATAATCATTATTAGAAAGACACTACAACTTATCACTTTTAACTATTTACAAAATATTCTTTGGGTTGTTTAAGTTGAACTAAAATTTATATTTAAGTTGATCTAGTAAAGTTATATTTAAATTAACAACTTAAGTATTTTATATAAATTTTTCAAAAGTTGTAGCTTTAAAATGATAATGGTTTACATACAACAACATATAGACCTAATAAATTAAGTATAATATGTTAAGAGTTAAAACATAACTTTATAAGTTGAAGAAAATATAATCTTTAATATTGAAATTTAGTTTATATATGATTACACTTTAGGTTTGATATTTATTTAACCTTATTAACCAACTTATTAGAAATAAATTGAAAAGTCATGAGAGTTTCAAATGAATGTGGTGAAAGGAAAAATAAATGTGAGTTTCAAATGAATGTGGTGAAAGAAAAAATGCTTCCTTTATAAGTATATAATGATAATGATATTGAGACTCTATAAAAAAATATTTTAAAATATTATTAAGCAAATTCGTTACTATTCAATTTAAAACTAAAATTCATAACAACCACATAAGCATAAAATAAAAATTAACGGGTTACATTTAAATTATAGGAAAAATGACACAAATGCCCTACAAAGTTTCTAGGGTTGGTCGATTCAGTCCCCTAAAGTTTTTATTGGACTTTATGGGTCCATAAACTAAGATACGACATGCTCTTTTAGTCCCTATCAACCTGTAATAGTCGGTTCACCATGCGACAATGACCATTTAGACCAAAAAAACTTACCGTGTCCCAATAAAGCCAAAAGAATAAGTTCAGTGATCAAATACAATTTCACCTTCATCTCCACCCAATAACAACCTTATTCCACCTTCCTCACATAAACAATACACCATCCATCCCTATGTCACAGCTTCCCGATACTCCATCATCACCGACCCAACCATCATCATCGTCTTCCATGTCGAACAATATTTCCATGTCCGCTTCATCAATTCCATCGATCCCATGGTCATCATCATCGTCATCCCTGCAGATATCATCACCGATCTCACCCCTTTTGCGGTGAAATCTGCTTCTCTACTTCTTCAATTCATGTCGCCCAAAGTTGCATTGTGTTAGAGCTTGGTGATGGTTGTAGGTTTGCTCTCCTTTTTCTATTACACACATAAATCATACATCACACATCGATTCCACGATTCCATTGTCTACTAAATTCTCTGTAAAATTTTAGCTTGTTTTAGTCAATAGTTGCAGACTTTGATATTCTTTTGGAGGCTCGAAACTTGCAGTTTTTTTTTTGCTTACTTTGGTTAATACACTATGAATCATATCGATCATAATAATGACATGAACTTTGGTTCATTGTGGTTATTACTCGGCTAATACTTGTATCTCGTGATAGGATGAAACATCTGATGTTCCATTACACTATTCATAGTTGTGTGAATACTTGATTTATGCATGATCATTATGCCATTAGAAAATGGAATGAGGAAAGAAAAACAATGGTACTTTATGGAAGACGCATCATTGGAATTGGCGAGATAATTGTGGTTGTAAAAGAAAAACTACATTAGTTTCAATATGGTATTTGTTGATGCAATTGGCAAGATAATCCCCGAACTTATTTTTTTTTATTTTTTTTGCTTTATTGGGGCACAATGTGAGTTTTTTTTGTGTCTAAATAGTCACTGTCACATGGTGAACCGGCTATTACAGGTTGATAGGGACTAAAAGAGCAGGTCGTATCCTAGTTTAAGGACCCCTAAAGCCCGACAAAAAACTTTAGGGACTGAATCGACCAACCCTAGAAACTTTGTAGGGCATTTGTGTCATTTTCCCTAAATTATTATAAGTTGCTCTTCATAATATTAAAATTATATACTTTAGATCTCTAATGATTAATAACCTTTTGATAAGAATAATAATAAAAAAATCATGATTATTAAAAAATTTTTAAACACAAAGACTACTAATAAACAGTAAGTAGCTGAAATTGCAAGTTACAGTAGATTAAGTTATCAAACCATTAATCCCATAACAAAAACCTCCCCCTACCTAGCTCTATTTTTAAGCTAAAAAAATACCAAAGCTTTGACATTAAAAGCAAAAAGAGATGAGTTTTTCATTTTGTTATTATAGATCAAACAGTTCATATATGTCCATATGACCCATAAGAAGACCCTAGAGATCACATCAATGATATCTTTTTTTTTTTTTTTTGTGGATTGAGTTTACTCGTATGATCTTTTCCAAATAGTTGTTGTTAATGGGAACATACTTCCACTAAAATCGCAGAAGTGCTCCTAACTCTTTAATGATTGAACAAACTTTAAAGATGTTGTTTTCATTCTCATCAAAAGCGTTACACATCAGACATAACATGTTTAGAATACACACCCCCTCTGAGAAAGGTTAGCTCCTATTGGTAGTCTACCAAGTCTCGAACATCATATGAAAATGTTGATTTTCCCAGGAACAATATTAGTGTAGACTGTAGGTGTATTGGTTGACTCCAAAAAACTTTTTTCAATTTCTTTTCTAAAGGAAGAAACAATGAAATCGCCACTCGCATCAAGACTCCGGTACCACTTACCACCTTTAGAATTGCCCCAAATATCGTTGCTTCCGTAGAAAAGTGTATTAAGGTCAATATTGAATGCTCGAGATCCTTACTCATGTTGCTTGTTCTACCCCAAACCATATTCCTTTTACCCAATGGTACCGTCTCTCCTAACCCCCCCCCCCCCCCCGTGATCTCCATAAATGCAAGTAACAACCTTTTTCCAAATTCCTTCCGTATAATCTTTATAGCACCATCACTACTTTGTGGTAAGAGCAAGGCTAAACGTTCTTAAACTTCCGATCTCTAAGTCCCCTAGATATTTGGAATTCATTTTTTTGCCACGCAATCCAAGTGATATTTTTTATCTGAGGAAGTACCCCATAAGAACATGTTACATATACTTTCAAGCTTTTGAAATTACTTTTTTAGGAACTTTCAAGCTTCTGATCCGCTGCATTCATTCACTAAACTAGGATATAAAATCCCCAATCCACAGCTGAGACTACCAGTCTCACACCTGGTCCAGTCACCAGGTTCCTAAGAGTCCAACAGATAAGGCTACCCTAGCCTATGCACCACACTATTTCATTCCCTGGCCACAAAATCATCCTACTAAAGCTATAATCCAATTCATTGGCCCAACCGGTCTCTAATAGGTCTCACCTGCATTGCCATAATTATACGGGCCTCGCCTACGGGTCTCACCCAGTCTACACCAACGAATGGGCCACGCCCACGGGTCTTACCCCTATCGAGAGCTACATAGGCCCAACCTTGCCTCGGACCTCGATGACCCTCTTCCCATAAAGGAAACATGCTCCCTGATCCCACAGTTTGCCTTGCCCAAGGCATGAGTTGATCCTCCTTTATACTCATGACCACCCCAAAGACGGTCTACCTTAATTTGGTGAATGGTACGATCTCATCGCATACTTACAACACTTCCATACTATCTGTCAATCCAGTGAATGATACGACCACCCTGCAGTCTTACGACACATCTATCCCGTCATGGTCAGCTCCCATGGTCTTACCACACCTCTACCATATCAACCATAATCATCCTGAGTCAATCCTGCATCCGACTGAATCCCAATCAAGTGTTTAGGTCATGCTTCGAACCCTAAAGCCTTAATCAGACAAGAACAGGCAGAGAGGCTCTAACAACACCCTCGACCTGAGTCCATCCACATACCTGCCGTGCACTACTACTGATGTGCAACAAAACACAAATATCCTTTCTTGTGAAATCCCTTAGACCAAAATATTCTTACCCACTTGGATTGAACTGTGCTCTTCCAATCCTTAAGATTTGATGGATTTCCAATCCATCTCACAACCTTATGCCTCAAACTTTCGACAACCTGAGCTTACAAATGCCAGCGTTCCATTAATAGCCAATCTTGATGATCGCACAACTCTTAAAATTTAGATGAATACTCCTCGAAGTCTCACAAGCCTAATAATCCCAATCACTTCCCACTGTACCACACCAAAACCTTAAGTCCTTTATGTTGGTGAAAAAAACCATAAACCATGCTCCGAACTAGCGAATCTTCACTCCAATTTCCCATCCTCAAAAGGATATCTAAATTCTAACCATCATCAACCCTTGCGATTATAAAATTCCCCTGGCACTTCCACTGACCAAACAAAATCATGCAACCACCACCACCATCTACTTGCTACCGCTCTTTCCATAGTAATGGTAGTGATTAAACCCAAAGGTTCTTCCATAGACGTCTCTCGATCCTACCGGAACAAATGCTAACACTTCTGAACTCTGACTCTACTGATGAACTACTCCTCCGCAATAACATCAGCTGAAACTCTGGCCTCCCCTGACTGACACTGTAAAGCTTGACTCATCGCTGCTAAGGCTCCTGCCTTACCATGACGACCATCGGTGATCCTCAAAGTAATCGGAGCAGGTGCAATCACTGCTCCACCCCTCAATATCGGACAGTCGGGCTTCTTGTGGCCCACCTGATTGCAGCGAAAACACACCGAATCCGACCCATAGGGCAATCCCGACTAAAATGACCCATCCGACCATAACTGAAACATCCTCGTCCTGACTCCATATATCCTCCCTCACGAGTCCTCCCACACATGGAAATGGCTTCCCAAATGCAAATCCTGAGTCTTGGGCCTCTTCACCTAGCCCATTGAAATCTAAGTCTGCTCTGGCTTCCTCTTCACGAGGTGCTCTAAATCAATCTTACGCTCCTCAAGCTCTAGCAATCATATGATTCAGGGTCTCACACCCTAACATACTCATGAACTCCCTAATTTCATCCCTTAACATGTCATGATACCTTACCTTCTTCATCTCCTCGTCCGCTGCATACTGCAGAACCAACAAAACCCTCTCCCGGAACTTGGCAGTGATCTCTGTCACAATCTTAGTCATCTAGAGAAGGTCCTGAAACTCCCTCGCCAACTGTTGCACCTCAATAGTTGGCTCAAACTCGGCCCTAAACTGGGTCATAAACTCATACCAAGTCATCGTTTTCAGGGCTTCGCCTCCCATAGCGAAGTCTACCTCCTCCCACAAACATCAAATTCTATCCTTCAGAAGACAGGATGAAAAGCTGATCTTCGATCCCTTGGGGCAGAAACTCATCCTGAAAGTGTTAGCCATATCCGCTAACCAACTCCTACTGGAAATGGGGTCCTTCTCCCTAAAGAACTCGGGAGCTCCAAAAGCACGAAACTCACGGAAAGAAAGAGTGCGAGCTCCAACAATAGCTATAACCTCAGTACGGAATGCGACCAAACGCTCATCCAAAATCTCCAAAATGCCCTCCTTGACCGTACCAAAGATCATAGGAGTCTGATCCCAAAATATCGCGGGTAATCTCCTACGAGATGAACTCCTGCATCCGCTCATTAATTGGCTAAGTACCTACACTTGAGCCTAAACTAGAATCTGAACCCCCTCCTAGTGTGGTCATCGCCATACTGAGACAAAACAATCATACCAATAATCAGAACATACTCAAGAATCCAAATCCCACAGGCTTCCTAGATTCTCTAAGAGTCTCCCCAATTCGAGTATGGATCCTGTGCTTTCAATAGTACGAGCCCAATACTACCTTCTACACCTATCCATACTTTCCTCAAGAATCATCCCAGATCCTCTAAGTCACCTTCCCAGACTGATACTCCAAATGATTGCTAAACTGCGCAACTAAACCCATTGAAGCGCTTCCTAGGCACTCATAGGTTTTCGACCTCACCCTGCCATCAGCTGCTGAAGAACTCCCCATAATGTCATTTCACCACCTCATTAATACAATCACATGCAACAAAGCTTAGATAATGCTTCGAGTAAAAGACTTATCCCTACAACGGTTCGACTCAGACAAGAGCTGCACAATAGGGTCAAATCCTCACTCTGAGATTATTTAACCTATGAAACATGTGACTTGAAATATTCACTTAGTAGCTAATCCAAATCACTAGGAGTCCCACAATTCACAAAGCAAGCAACATCCAGGCACATAAAATCTAATCAACGTACTAACTAATCATGCCATTTTATCCGATTATGTGAAAACTATACTAGCATGTAACTCTAAGAACTCAAACAATCAGGCATATAAAGGCATCTAACCTAGCATGAAATCCTGAGCAGATCCTTAGCACTAATCTAGCATGCAATTCTCATAACATATAATCATAACAAATATCTATGGGTATTCTGGGAATCATTTACTTGAGCTTGGCTGATTGCACGAACTACATCCTTTTTTCTTTATAAAATCCTTCTTGTAGTTTATTCCTTTTTAAAAATCTTTTTAGAAACTTATTTTCTTTAAAAAGAATATCAATTCCTTAGCTTGATTTCAGAAATACCCGAGAGTGTGCCTGAATCCCTCAAACGAAGGCTCTAATACCAACTTGTAACAACCCAAAATTATAAGGTAAAAATTTCATTTTTAATTCAACCAAAACATTAGTTATCTTTAAGTCAAAATTCAATATTATTTTTCTAAATATTCAAATGTACTTTATAAGAAAATAGTTATCAGAGTACAATCCCAAAATCATCATAATGCGGAAACATGGGTGGATGCGTTGCGATCAAGTCAAGCCCTTCCCATTCAAACCGGAAGTACCTGAAACCATAACCATAAAAACCGTAAGCACAAAGCTTAGTGAGTTCCCTAAAATACCACATACCATACATAATAATCACATACTAGGCCCCCACCCTTCATTGGGCCTCACCCGACATTGGGTCCCACCCGCCATCGAGCTCCTCTTGGTATACAAATTTGTCAGCCATCAGGCCTTGCTTGGAATCGGGCCTCACTCGGTACATATATAATCATATAAACATATAATCATAAAAACCCATGTGATAGTCACAAAGACAATAGCATACCATACAGTTATCGAGACGCACCCGATATCGGGTCTTGCTCGGTAAGCATAAAAACATATACTAATAGCTAACATATAATATAGTCATCAGGCCCCGCTTGGCATCATGCCTTGCCCGGTAAGCATACCATCACATAACACATGCAAGAGTCACGCAGACATCTAGCATTCTAATATGTAAACCATGGGTCGGCATTGGTGCCTTCGACTCACTAAACTCAATGAGGAGACTCACCTGAATCTGCTGATAATCGAATGACTGCTCGGACTGCTGAACCGGATAACCTAGCACCAACTAAGAATAAATACAATCTTAATCAATAATTAACCCGATAACCCAAAATCCGGGGCCCACTCCATAAACCAACTTCCTAAAGGGTAAAAGACAATTTTACCCTTTTCTTACTTGTCCCAAAACCAAGGCCCAGTTCAAAATGCACAAAAAGCCTAAAAACTATCTTGGGCCCAATACCAAGAAAGCCCACAGTCTAACCATGGCCCAAAGCCAGAAGACCAATGGCCCAACAAGGCCCAAACCTCAAATAGCCCAAAACTATGAGCTGGGGAGTACACCCCGCGTACTCATTCTCAAAGCACAGAGTATAAGCGGCTGATGTACAAACCATGCATTACGCCGAGCATACTCCTACGCACACCCATCCTACTCATCAAAGAGCCAAAATCCATATTAAGCTCTTAATGGTTATGACAATGACTTCCAAACTCAAATATGACCCTAATGAGATGTCTTAAAAAGTAAATTTGACAACTTTACTCCTTTGCATGGCTTAATGGGAACAAATCCTTAATAACAATCATAATAAACATCCAAACTCATGCGTGGTCCAAAATAAATCATCAAGATGACTTTTTTTTTGAACAAATGACCTCCCAAAGACCAAGATCCAACAATCTAAGATCTTGGAGTAGCTCATACTTGCAAGGATGACTCGAAGGACCAAAATGAACCCAAAAATACACCTTAAACTAGATGTAACACCTAGAGTCATCATGATAGAAACTTTATACCTCAAAAATGTAGATCAAGATGCAACAAGCCTAAAACCAAAAGCTTCAAGCAATCCCACACTTTTCCAAGAAGTTCCTGCTTCTTCTATGAACACCAAAAAGCATGAAATACCACCAAAAGCTCAAAAAACCTCTCAAATGGGGGATAGGGTTTCGCTTATAGATTTTAGAGGGATGGAGGTTGAAGATAATAGGGTTTGGTGGTGAGTTAAGGAGCTTAAATAGGGTCCAAGACCCTAAATTAGGCTTTGGGTCTGATTGGAGTACGTCTTGTGTACTTATGGTACGCCCAGTGTACTCCCTAAATCACATGCGATCATTTTGCTTTGTATGCCCATCGTACACCAATGTACGCCCTGGGTACTGGCCTTATCACTGGTACGCCATGCATAGACTTTTGTACGCCTCGCTTACTCGGTTTAACCCTAAAACCATCAAACTTCCGAAGGCCATATTTTATTCATTATAAGTCCATTTTTGACGATCCTTATATCCACGAAAAAGTAACAAGAAGCTTTATGATTCTATAAACTCATCCTTTTCTTAAAACTTCCTGCCCAAAAATCCAATTTCCATAAAACCCCAAATTGACACTTTACCGAAATACCTTGGCTCCAAAACACAAACCGAATTCCCAGATCATATAAATCACCTTACCTACACCCAAATGGGTTTAAATCTTTCTTTCCCCAAAGTCCCTAAGCCTGATGATACCCGGTGTTCGAGTCACCGCCCCGCATTAGGAAACGATTCAGAACAGGGCGTTACACACACCATTTTTTTACAACAAAAAAACAAATTCAATAAAACCCTATTCATGAGTTTTTTTTCGTGAAGGGAGATAAATGATATAAGTAGAAACTATGTTCTTGAGTTTTTATTAAAGAACGAAAGGAAAGGAAAGTGAATGAAGTGTGTTCTCGAGTTTCATTTTAGGGAAGAAAATAAAGAAAATGAAATAAAAGTGAAGCCCCCCCTCCCTTAAAATCTATCCTTCCAAATATGAGATGATTAAGAAGGAAAAGAAAGGAAAGAACGAGAAGGGAACCGCTCCATTTCATTTCTTTCCCCTCAATTTTAAACTTGAAAACATGATGTAAAAAAGACCTACTAGGGGAGGGGTTACATGATAACCAACCAAGGGTTATTACACAAAGTCTCCCAAACTAATCTAGCCCTTATTTTAGTTATATATAGACCAAGTGAAAGCATAATATTTATTATCAATAATAATATAGTGAATACACGACCTGCATACACCAGGGTCGTCAATGTTTGTTTGTATGTGTATACACATACATACACACACACACACACACATATATATATATATATATATATATATATATATATATATATATATATAAGTATTTTTATTATCGTACATATCTAGGTTAATACCAAATGGAATATGTTTATAGTGAACAATTAAAACTATATTAAGAACAAGAAACCAACATAAAGCTATATAATCAAAACACAACATAACAATTTACAATTTATAGTTGAGAATGAGCTAAACATGAGGTCCATAACGATATATCTAGTAGATTGTACAACCTTTACAATGAATAGCAACCCAACTATAGGGGTAATGGAGCATAGTAGATGCACCTCAGTTTAAGATATATACATTCCATTAGATGATCTACACCATGTTGTCTTTTCAGTTCATGATATATACATTCCATAAGATGATCCACACCATGTTGTTTTTTGAACGGAAAAAGCAAACACACCAGATGTTAGGGGTTACACGATAGTTAACTAGAGGTTTTTACACAAAGTCTCCCAAACTAATATAGCCAATGTTTTAGTTCTATATTTGCACAAGTGAATGCACAACATTTAATATCCATAACAATAGAGTGAATGCATGGCATTTTGTTTTCAAGAATTACTCTACTTCTCCAAATGGTCCACATATAAGGCATTGAGAAAATCTAAATCATGCTACCAACCAATCCATAGATAGCACTGATTGTGGAACCATACAACCACTCACCCAATATCAATAATTTAGCTGGTAAAATCTGATGGGTTTTGAGGATTCTAATACATCCTAAGTGTACATGCAACCCTAATAACCTTGAATCTATGTTTTCTCTATATACATGCAAATTTCTTTTTCAAGGTTATTTTCTTAACTAGCATGGCATGGGGATTACATAAAACATAAAGAACTAATAGAAATACATACCTTGTTGTTGCTTGGATTCCTTCAAGACTTTGTGAGCCTAGCACCCCAAATGTTGTGCCTCAAATGCTTCACACAACACTACAACCTTGGAATAACTAGAGAGAATACTTCTACACTTCAAAATCGGCTATGCCCTCACAAGAATAGTCTAGTCCGATTTTCCTAGCCACGGGGTCCTTTTATAGTGGTGTCACAATTAGGGTTTCATCATGAAGACTCATAATTGTCATGACTCTTCCATTCTCATGACCCATGGGTTTGTAACTCCCATGGACTATCCATGGAGCTCCAAATGGTTATATCCATAACCCATAAACCATGGATCATTTAATCCACTATAAAAGTTTAGATGATTGTAATAATCAACCCCATATATTTAATTAGTTTCAACTTGAACACCAAATTAATACTTAAATTAATATTTCATCAAGACTAATTAAATAATACTATTATTAATATATTAGAACTTATAATATATTAATAATCATAAGTGCCTTATTCTCTCATTTTGTCTATCCAAGTATTGCAATGCCATGCAACCCAAATTGACCATGCCGGGTCGGATCAAGTACATACCAAATAAAGTTATGGACTTAGACACTATATCCAACAAAATCCTCCACCAGTTTTGTAGTCTAGGCCAAATTCCTTACTTAACAAAAATACAATGAACTTATGCTCCCTCGTCTCATCAAAAGCATTACATGAGGGACATAGCGCCGAGTCCATAACCACACCTCTCCTAAGGAGACTAGTTCTTGTTAAAAATCTTCCTAACCTCCTATGACATATAAAAAGGTTCCCCTTAGATAGGATAGATTTGTCCCACTTTGTTACCAACATGGCCTGCTCTAAAATCACATCATTAACTAACCTTCTAAGTGATGACACATTATACCCATTAACATCATTACTTTCCATCTGCACTCCATCTTACCAACGTCATGGTAAAAAGGACTATTGAGATCAATTTGAAATCTTACGAATTCATTAGAAACATTGGCGATTCCCGCTTAAGTGGATCCTTAGTGATAAGCCTACTTTAAACGCTTCAACGATGCAACATTAGACATACCATGATGTTATATATATATATATATATATATATATATATATATATATATATATATATATATATATATATATATATATATATAAATCAGGTTTTAAATTTATAAATCCTAATTTAACTTAACTACACAATAGCACACTATTGGGCAATGGAAATGATCGTGTAGCCGTATATTTTTGATAAGTAAGGGTGTCGAATTCTCGTGGAATGTGTATGATTTAATTTAGATATAAAAGCAATTAATTATCCTAGAAACAAAAAAGTAAATAGTAGATTTTGTTTAATTCAATTAAACTTGACTTTAATACCACGCTAAAATTAAAACAATCGAAAAGAACTTGATTTAAAACAACCGATTTAAAGTACTTCCACTTAGATTTTGAATCATACTATTTTCCTATGGTTGATTTATTAGAGTGCAATAGATTGATAAATTGATTATCGAATATTATAATGAGTAGTTATCTTGATATGATGAACTAATACAAGTAACTATAAAACAATTAACACAATGATCATGTAATTAGCTAACTAAATAACCAATTAAATACTCGAATTATGAATGAATTGATCTAACGTTTTCTTATCAACGATCATGACAATTAATTTTGCATAACAAGGATATCTACTACTTATATTTTCAACTTAACATTTATATTCTCTAACCCTTAGATTTTGTCAATCACTATCCCTAATATTTTATGGTAAAAAACAATTAAGATACAAGTTCATATAGATTGATGGGTCCTCTAAACTACAATAAACTCATATTTACATAATAAAAATTGAAACTTTATTACATAAGTAAAATGATCAATTATACATTAATAATCAAACTTTACAAATCCCTCTAACAAATCAAACAAGAGTTACATCTAAGCATAAGTAAAAGGGTTTTAGCCAATAATCTTTACTGAAAAACAGAAAACAATCATTGATTTACTGCTAAACATGATATCTAAGACAAACAGAATGATTAATTAATGTTTGTAAAATAGATACTTATAGAATCATAGACATAGCGACGCTAAGCCTTTCATTTCGCAGCGCTGAGCCTAATCTGCATTTAAGTTCGTCCCGATCTTCTCGATATCGTAATCCAAATTTTACATGTAATCAGGAAGCCTAATGTTTTTCTTTTGTTCCAAGCCACGATTTTACACGTAATTTTGAACTTACACAATGCCTTCATAAGCCACAGTTAGTGTTTCCATCATCTGTTGAGCAAACTCACAGTTCTAAACCAACGGATACACATGATAAAGAAGAGAATTTTCTATGGATGCCCTTGCTTTAACGTCAACATTGATAAGTCTTTTGTCATCATCCTCATAGCTAGTCTTTGACTTTTTTTTTTTCAAGGGACCAACAGGAGCATTATTAACCATAGGTTGATATATGGGGACATGTGGACCTTTGTCTATGATGTTAAGAATATCGAAATCCATTGTTTCGAGAACACTCATGGCCTTTGATTTCCACATTGTAAAGTTGTTTTCATCGAAAATGAGGGATTTTGTTAAGAGCAGACGACTTTGGATTATAGGAAGTAGACATGATAACTTGAATATATTGTAAACCCGCTCTGATACCAATTGAAGGTTTATATCGATCAGATACACTAAAGTATGAATGACGAAGAACAAACAAGGAACAACGAATAAGATGGTAATAAAAATATTTTCATTAAGAAAGAGGGTTCTCACAAAGCGAGTATCTCAAAAAGATGACACCAAGCTCTATTAGTGTTTAACCCTAACAGTACAATATTTACTATTACATAAAAGGATATCCCACTATTTAGGGTATGTATACTAATCTATGTACATGTCAGATCCTAATTATTGAGATTACGAATCAACCATATATTCTTTATATACAACGTATAACTACCTAATATACATATGATCACTAAGATCATTGGGTTCACGTTGACACTGATCAAACTGATGATGGCGTTGGCGATGGTGGTTAGCGTATAATGTGTTTGACTCATCAAATCATAAGGTGTGACCTTACATCTTCCATTGCTAGGGTTTGGGTACAAAACATTATAGACATCAAGCTTTTGGTGCTAGCTTTCCAAGAGACTTCAAGAAAGGAATTGTTTGGTTATTTACAATAATAGTCAAAAGGTATATAAACCCTAATCTTTGTTATTTTTAATAATAATAGGATCAGCTATGATTCTTTGATGTTCATAGATTATAGCTATCAATAGAGAAAAAATAGATCCAAAATAAGTTACATATGAGCTTAAGGGTTAAGTTATTTCGTCTCATGTTTTAATTTATAACCTACAAAATCTATGAATGGTATTAGAGTCATAGTTTTCTAGTCGATTGTGTATAATAGTGAATAGATTAAAATTAGAGTTTATAGAAATTAATCCCTAATGAGCTTGAATTTTTGCAAATGGCTAGGGTCTTTGAAACCCTAGCCTCTACCCTAAATTTTGTAAATCCTAGAGTTTCCTAGTTTCCTTAATTATTATTTTAATAGCCATGAAATTTGAATAATTAAAATTGGATAACCCTAAAACCCTACTTTTAAAAAACTTAGAAGGGTTTTGGATTAGGATTAAATTTGAATTATTTTATTAATTGTTAAATAGAAAATAATTATTTAATCCCTAATGATTTAAATTAATCTAATTAAAGGTTATATACAAGATAAAGACTAAATCATTATTGGTTTGAATTTAATTTAGATAATTAAAAGTTTAAACCTTGTATTTTGAAATGTTTTAAAATAGAACTTATATATATATATATATATATATATATATATATATATATATATATATATATATATTATTAAAAGTTAATTATTATATGTTTAAAAGTAAGTCACTTGAATCGTTAGTATGTCTCATTCACGAAGCCATACTAGAAGGGGTTATAAGGAAAAAACTTATAAAATGGTCGTTGAATGGGTGTCCACTCTCACCCACCGCTCCCTTATTTGGTGGAGGGTCATTAGTAGAACGGGTTCGATAGGACATAAGCTTATTAAAAGTATAATGATACAAAAGTACTAGAACCTTCTTTAAAAATCCCACTCTAGTTACTTTAGGAAAAATATAAAAAGTATGATAATCCTTGAAAACGCAGGTCATGCCTTATATGTCGTTAGTGGAGCATGTGTGTTTAATCGACACATTAATAGGGACTATAAGGAGATATGATGGGTATATCAGAAATTATCAATGTTAATGGAGTGTGTGTGGTTAACCGACACATCAACTTGACATGATAAAAGACTTCGAGTTTGCCAAGCGTGTTTGCATGGTTATTCACATCTTATTTATGATCCTTGGTATTCCAGTCAAAAATAGAACAACATAATATGAGATTAAACATGTCATTGATAGAATTCAATGAGTCTCAAAAGATCTAGGAATTTCATAGATTGATATTAGTGAATTGTTTTACCTACCTTTATAAATTAACAATTAGATTACGACATCCCTCCTTTAGATTTTGAATTGTATAGGTGGATCCTAGCCTTGAATATTTATTATGGGTTAAAATATTAAGGAATTCATATCGACTAACTAAACCTATTCTTCTTTTATAGATGTCAACTTCTACTGGTGATGCTACTGCTACTCAAACCTCCACAAACAACAACTCAACCTTCACTCTTCTATCGATCTTATCGAAAGATAAATTAGCTAGTCCAAACTACATTGATTGGATGCGAAATCTCAAAATGGGTATTTGATGTGAGAGCAAAGAATATGTTGTCCATAAACCCCTACTCAAAATCAATGAGTTAATTGCTACCCCAGAGGAGCTTGCCACCTACAAGAAACCATATGATGACACAACAAAGGTCGCTTGCATAATGCTTACAAACATGGTACCTGAGTTATAAATGTTTAATGAGGGCAGTTGGCCATATGAGATGTGCTTGGATCTTATGGAAAAGTTTCACAATAAATCACTTCAAGAGAGGTACGAAGTCGTCAATGTATTAATGGCTTGCAAATTGAAGGATGGAGAATCTGTATGCAATCATGTGCAGAGAATACAGAGATATGTGGAGAGACTGGCAAAGCTAAAAGTGTCTTTTGATAAAGAGTTTTCCACATATAAGGTCCTTGACTCTTTGCCTCCAAGTTATGATCAGTTTATTTTAACTTATCATTTGAAAAACACGAAGACCACGTTGACCCAACTTCACAACTTGTTGCATACAGTTGAATCAAGGATGAAAAAGAAGTAATTCCCTTTTGTAAAAAGTGCTCCAGTCCTAGCCATTGGATAGATAAGGGGAAAGAAGAGGAAGGAAAATACTCAGTCAATCAGGAAGGGAAAGGGCCATGTTGGATCATTAAGCAGTGAGTCCAAGCCCAAGCCTATTCTAATATTTAAGCTGTTAGTGATCCAGAAGAGGCCATTTGCTACTATTGCAACGAAAATTGCCACTAGAAATGAAGCTATGCTAAGTACCTTCAAGAAATAAAGGATGTAAAAGTCAAGCCATCGTTGGTAGGTATATACACCTTATTTAAGTCAATAACTCACAACTTACTCGTTCTTGGGTCCTTGATACAGGATGTAGTTTTCGCATTTGTTCTGATTTGCAGGGACTAAAAGAAAGTGAGGAAGTGGAGCTTCGAAGAATAAATATGATCATGGGGAATAGGCAATCTTCACCTGTTACCAAGATTGGAACTTATAATCTAGTGCTTAGTAGTGATGTTGGGACTGATTTGTTAAATTGTTGTTATTCATCAGAAATAACACAAAACATTATTTCTTTTCATGTGTTGTTCAAACAAGGTTTTCAATATTCTTTTGATGATATTAGTAGGTCAATTTTAGCTTATAAAAATGTTGTTTTATGTTTAAAGCTTTACCTTGTAACGGTATGTATGAACCAGTGAATTGTGTTGATAGCTTGGGTAGTAGTGTAGTTCATATTAATTCGTCTAATGGTGTAGACAAAGCATCCTTGTGGCATTATTGTCTTAGGCACACTAACAAGAAATGCATTGCTCAACTCCAAAAGAATGGAGTGTTGGAATCATCTGACCTAAGGTTATATGATGAATGTGAGTCTTGTCTTTTGGGCAAGATGAAAAAAATCACCTTTCAGTAGGTCTTGTGAAAGAGGTGAAGGTTTGTTGGATCTCATACACACAGATGTGTATGGATCCTTCAGATCTACCACAAGGGATACTAATCGATTCTACGTGACATTTACAGATTATTATAACATATATGGGTATATCTACTTAATCAACCATAAATCAGAAACCTTTAAAAAGTTCAAAGAGTTGAAACACGAGGTAGAGAATCAATTGGGCAGGAAGATAAAGATGATCTGATATGACAGAGGTGGTGAGTATCTTACTATCAAGTTCCACGACTATCTTAAGGAATGTGGAATAGTTTCACAATTAACACTTCTTAGGACATTGCAACATAATAGTGTGTGTTACACCCATAAAATTCAAGCAAATTTAAAACTTTTTAAAAACATTTAAAATACCAATAGTTATTACAAAAGGTTTCCAAACAGTTTCATATCAAAGTTCCCATAAATCATGAACGTAAACCAAGGAAAGTGTATGGTCACGTCTTCGCCTTCCCGTGGTCATCCGCCAAACCTAAAACAATAATCGATAAATGTAAGCTTGAAGGCATAGTGAGTTACCCCCAAAATACTAACTTCGTAATACCAAATCCATATCATATATAAAATACAAAACAACCATGCATCTCGAGTCTATAATGTGGCTGGTCCGCCCACACCGGGCCTTCAGCCCACCTGGCCCACTCCCTGAGTCTACAGTACGATTGGACCTCCTGCACTGGGCCTTCAGTCTGTCTGGTCCACTCTCCGAGCCTTGGCACATATGGACCGCCCTCTCGGGTCTGCAGCCTATCCGGACCGCTCGTTGGGCCTTCGGCCTAACAATGTACCCTTCTGGGTCTGCAGTCTATCTGGTTCGCCCTGGGTATGTTGGCCTACAGCACAAAGCAAGACCCGCCTCAACCCAACCCTAAACAAACTAGCCATGTGCACACATAACTTATAATCACATAACAGTACAAAGACAAAACAACCGATCTAACAGATAATATAGCATATCAACGTCCTAACCAGGATACCGACCTAAACCAGGTCACAATCAACATACCTTCCTATACACCGGATACCGACCTAAACCAGGTCACTAACAATCTACCATCCTCTATACCAGGATATCGACCTAAACCAGGTTACTAACAATATACCATCCTCTATACCAAGATATCGACCTAAACCAGGTCACTAACAAGATGCGATCATCTATACCGGGATATCGACCTAAACTAGGTCACTAACAATATGTCATCTTCTATACCAGGATATCGACCTAAACCAGGTCACTAATAATATGCCAACCTCTATACCAGGATATCGACCTAAACCGGGTCACTAACAATATGCCATCCTCTATACCAGGATATCGACCTAAACCGGGTCACTAACAATATGTCATCCTCTATACCAGGATATCGACCTAAACCAGGTCACTAACAATATGCCATCCTCTATACCATGATATCGACCTAAACCAGGTCAGTAACAGTAGACCATCCTCTATACCAGGATATCGACCTAAACCAGGTCACTAACAATATACCATCTTATATACCAGGACGCCGATCTAACAGATCAATAAGCATATTAAACCAATACAAGTGTACAATCTGAGAAAGGGCCGACCTTGGTGCTGTAGACCTTGTTAATATAGTGAGGATAACTCACCTTGTAATGTCGAACTGAACCACAAAAATCATGCTCCTGAAACACTGCCCCAAACTCTAACACCTATAACCATCAATGATTCAATTCATAAATATTCGTGTACCAATTATACTCAAAAGTCAAAACGGTCAACCCTTGGTCAAAGTTAAAGTCAACTATCAAGGTCAACAGTCCATGTTGACCTCAACTCTTCGAGTGCCCTTGGCAACTCGCCGAGTTCCTCATAATACTTATTTGCTTGCCGAGTCACCAAAGTGACTCGTCGAGTTCCCACGGTTCGCGACTGAAACTTAATGGCCACTCGTCGAGCTTCTCTCTGGCAACTCGACAAGTCCATGCGCATCTAATGACGGGGAAAACTCTAACGGACTCGCCGAGCCATCCTATTGACTCGTCGAGTTTTAGGCAATCTTCATGGGACTCGCCGAATTTTTCTTCCAACTCGTTGAGTTCATGCCTATGTTCATGTGACTCGCCGAGTCTACCAAGCGACTTGTCGAGTTCCTACAGTCCTTCATCCATACATAGGCTTTTTTAAGCCATGCAATGACTCCAGTTTACAGATCCATCCTCCTAAGGCCTGATTGTCATGTAAAGTTGCAAACTTTACGTGAATACAAAGTGCTAATGGCCCAAATCAAGCTAGGGCTAGGGTTTAAGACAAGAATGCTTCATAACCAATCTAAAGGCTGATACTTTATTACTTCTTGGACCAAGACAAGTCTAGATCTGGAGCTGCAACCATAGATCTGGACTCAATACCCGAAATGGATCCTAAACATGCTAAAATGGCCCCCAAATCTTATTCATGAATAGTTCTAAATGCAATAGAGTCAAGGTACCAACTTGTTACCTTCAAACTGATGCCCACAGTAAAGAGTCGAATCCTCCAGCTCTTCTATGATCAAATCCTCTTAGCCTTCTTCTTACAATTGCTTCAAAAGACACTTTCTGCCTTCTTTCACTCACAAATGGGGCTTGGGTCGTTTAGGGTTGCTGCTGGCCGTCAAGAGGTAGTTAGGGGGCTGAGGTGAGGACATAAGATCCTTTAAATTGGGTGCAAACCCTAAATTTTAGGGTTTTCTCTTTCCAGCACCAACTCGCCGAGTCCAGCCGCCGACTCATCGAGTTGGTCACTTAATACGTGCCCAACACCCGCTCTGAATCGATGAGTTAAGACACCTACTCATCGAGTCTGCTCCTTTATTTATATCTAGAACCCCAGAACTCCTCCTTATGAACTTGGGATGTTACAATTCTCCCCCAGTTGAATTCGATTTCGTCCTCGAAATCATTCCTTACCGTCCTCGACAACCCGACATCCTGATTGGTACCTCCACCACTTAATCTCATAATGGTTACCAAGGAGAGCAACCCAACCTAATTCCCTACCTTGAAGATAATCAATTCATAACCTCGTGAAACATTCGAAACCGATCTATCTTCCTGACAGACCTTATCTACTGATCCGTTGCTACTTCCATTCCCCTTATCCCTTAGACTGATTAACCATCTCCTGATAATTCAAGGCTTCCCACCAAAATTAGAACCACAGGTTACTCGCTGCTATGACAATTAATGCTTCCATAGACTACCAAACTAGGGTACACCGAGCCTTCGGCATGACTAGACCGCCTCTCAGGGCCTACAGCCTCCCCGGACCACTCGTCGAGCGGTGAACTAACTAGACTGCCTTACCAGACCTTCAGTCTAACCGGACCATCCTGGTCCACCCAACCCTCTGCCCAAACTCTACTTTTCTCCTGAACCATTCGTTCCTACAACTCACCGTCGGTTCGCACCGGGTATCTTGGCCTACTGCATAGAGTAGGACCGCCTCATCCCTACCCACATATAATGTGCCGTCATAGACGATTACAGAAAGATCTAACCTGCACGCACCCTTCGCATGTGACAAAATCAAAAGAATCTATATGCCCACGTCTTATGACTGTGATGCTCCTAGTACTTACCGACGCTGCCGCCGACATTCTTGATGTCTAACTCGCCATTCTGGAGGTACTCACCTCCTTCCTTGCTTAAGAAGGCCTAATCAAGGTCCTTCACAACACCAACAAGCATCACAGTACTGAACCACACTCCACAATATCCACTTGTAGGGCAAACTCTTACACCATATCATATATCCTCTTGGAACCTGATAATATAACTATCTAACCCACACAATGATCTACCATGCATATAGAGTCTTCAGTATGACAGGACCACCTTATCAGGCCTTCCGTCTATCTGGACCACTCTCAGAACCTTCAGCGTGTCTGGACTGCCTCTCCGGCCTTCAGCTTGTCTGGACCGTTCCCCGAGCCTTCGGCCTGACTGGTACACCCCACTGGCCTTCAGTCTACCCGGACCGCTTTGAATAATTGAGCATTGCCCTAGGCCATCCTCTCTCGGTGACCCTTCTCATGCAAATGGTTCTCACCTACTTGGTGTTTCGAACTTTGGATCCATTCCTCAGACCATAATCTCGGCCTAACGCTAGACCTCATGACGATTCTCCACCTATTCGAGCAGTCGCGACCCAAACATTCACCCGCGCTCCTACCACATGGGCTAAGTAGCCCGCAATGACTATTACTCAATCGAGAATTTCCAATTCTTCCCCACTTGGGACACTAGCTATTACCTGCTGATGGTGCAGTCAACACAACTTATCCGTCCATACTGGTTTTATCATCCTTATCTATGGATCGCTATCCTGGAGCGAACAACCTCCACAAGACAACCTTTCTCTCATGGTGCAACCGAACTTCAAAAGTACCCAAATCTCATCTAAACACTTTTGTATCTCCGATTTACAACTACTATTCCTGGAACAAAGATCCTAGCCTTTGATCACCAACACCCTTGGATACTAACTGACTATAACCCCTTGCTACTAAATCCCTCAAACTATACTATGTTGCCATGACATATGCATAAAAGTATGGAATAGAATTCACAGTATCATCATAATTAATAGGATACAAGATAGAAACATACCAGTAGCCGCATCTGGTGCTGTCCTGGTCTCCACGGCTGTAAGCTGGAAGGCACGCCCCTGAGCCCTCGGAGGCTCTGCAACACCCTGACCCCCGCCAGTAATCCTCAATGTAGCCGATACTAGAGCCTGCACCGGCCTTGCGACAAGCTGAGAACAGTTGGTCTTCACGTGAACAGCCTACTGACAATGATAACAAATCTTCATGTCCTGATTCGGGGTCAATTGACAACAGACCCTCGCATAATGCCCCTCTTTCCCGCACTTGCGGCACGCACCACCAGACCTACAAACTCTGGAATGACCCTTTCCACTTCTCACAAGTGCGGCCGCTCTGACCTCCAACCCTAGAATCAACGGTCTTGGACCGCTTTGGCACCGGCTGCGACTGCACCGAGGCCTGCCTTTGCTCTCGCAACTGCAACTCAATCTCAAGCTCATGCAACCTAGCGGCCTCCAACAACTCCAACAAGGTATCACATCTCTGTGTGGACACCAACTGTTCGATATCTGTCTTGAGCATACTCAGATATCGGTTCATCTGAGCCTACTCCAAAGCAAACTCGGGGAAAAACATCGCCCTCTCAGTAAACATGCGAGTGATCTCCATGAACGACTTTGAATCCTGACGCAGATCCAAGAACTCCTGCACTAGCCTCTCCCGCTCAACTTGCGGGACGTAACGGGTATGGAACATATCTCGAAATCGATCCCAAGTAACCGCAGCACGCTGCTCATCTGAATACCATCCCATAATCAACCTCCACAAATCCTTTGCTCCGGACCTCAGCAGGTTCAGAGCACACCTGACCTTCTGGTCAGCAGGACAAGAACATGTGAAGAAACATCCCTCCACGTCTGAAAACCACCTCATAGCCACGATTTGATCCTGGGTACCATCAAACGTCGGGGGCTTCGTGTTATCGAAATCCCCGTACTAAAAAACTCGACCAACTCCCACCCCTGTCGCTGATATAGCTGCTGTGGCTGCCGCGACAACTGCCTCAGTAAGGGCTGCATAACGATCATCGAAATACTCCACCATAGAGGTCTTGATTGACCCAAACATCTCTAGCAACTGTGCCCGGAAAATAGCTGTAACCTCATCATGCAGGATATCCCGGATCATGTCATCCATCTCATCTGGCCTCATCTGGCCGATAGTCTCGAGCACTATCGGTGCCTCCTGTCCACCCTTTCCTGATCCTGACCCGGATCCAATCACGAATCGCCGTGTAACGACCATGAAGAAAAAATACTGAAAAACATCAGATGCTCCTCATAACAATCAGGGAACCAACTCCCTACCAAAAACCCCAGGGATTGTGATTTCCTTGCTACGCGTATGGGTCTTGTGCTTTCAGTAGTACGGGCCCATACTACCTTCCACACCTACCCATATTTGTCGCAAGTATCACCACAACACCCTAACCATATACAAGACACTGCAAGCGCTCATTCCTCACTCCTAGAGGATTACTAAATATCACATATCTGGCCTCACGGCCTCTCACTACCCACCCATTCATGAAACTTCCACCAACCCCTATAGCACTAGTGTATGCTAACCATACATAACGCTGGACCCTATATACTTTCGAATATCCAATCCTACCCTAAGCCCTAATCAATAAGAACAGAACATAAGGTCAGATCAAACATTCTCAGACTATACAATCTTAATTATATACAACTGTTATGCATACACAAGTAACTTCAATAATGATGTCAATTTCATATAAAGGAAGCCTAGACTAGCAGGCATCATGTAATCAGGAAATTCTATCATGCAATTCCTGAGGATCCCTAGCCTAGTACTAGCATGTTGTTCTAACATATCACATAATCAAATAACTTGTATGGTATTTTGGGGTCTACTTACTGGCTCTGGCTGACCGTACACTCTGCATCCTCCTTTACTTACTTTGAAAACCATTTTGAAATCATTTTAAAAATTTTTTTCCTTGATTTGAGACTGGATTCACACGAGTGTTCCTCCAATTCACTCAAACCAAGGCTTTGATACCAACTTGTAACACCCATAAAATTCAAGCCAATTTAAAACTTTTCAAAAACATTTAAAATACCAATAGTTATTACAAAAGGTTTCCAAACAGTTTCATATCAGAGTTCCCAGAAATCATAAACATAAACCGAGGAAACTGTACTGGCACGCCTTCGCCTTCACGTGGTCATCCGCCAAACCTGAAACAATAATCGATAAATGTAAGCTCGAAGGCTTAGTGAGTTACCCCCAAAATACCAACTTCATAATACCAAATCCATATCATATATCAAATACAAAACAGGCATGCATCTCGAGTCTATAGTGTGGCTGGTCCGCCCACACTGGGGCTTCAGCCCACCTGGTCCACTCCCTGAGTCTACAGTACGACTGGACCACCCGCACCGGACCTTCAGTCTATCTGGTCCACTCTCTGAGCCTCGGCATGTCTGGACCGCCCTCTTGAGCCTACAGCCTATCTGGACTGCTCACTGGGCCTTTGGCCTGACAATGTACCCTTCTGGGTCTGTAGTCTATCCGGTCCGCCCTAGGTATGTTGGCCTACAGCACAAAGCAGGACCCGACTCAACCCAACCCCAAACAACAGCCATGTGCAAAAATAACAGATAATCACATAACTAAACATAGACAAAACAACCGATCTAACAGATCATATAACATAGCAACATCCTAACCAAGATACCGACCTAAAGCAGGTAACAATCAACATACTTCCTATACACCGGATACCAACCTAAACCAGGCCACTAACAATATACCATTCTCTATACCAGGATATCGACCTAAACCAGGTCACTAACAATATGCCATCCTCTAAACCAGGATATCGACCTAAACTAGGTCACTAACAATATGCCATCCTCTATACCAGGATATCGACCTAAACCAGGTCACTAACAATATGCCATCCTCTATATCAGGATATCGACCTAAACCAGGTCACTAACAATATGCCATCCTCTATACCAGGATATCGACCTAAACCAGGTCACTAACAATATGCCATCCTCTATACCAGGATATCGACCTAAACCAGGTCACTAACAATATGCCATCCTCTAAACCAGGATATCGACCTAAATCAGGTCACTAGCAGTATACCATCCACTATACCAGGATATCGACCTAAACCAGGTCACTAACAATATACCATCCTAGATACCAGGACGCCGATCTAACAGATCAGTAAGCATATTAAACCAATACAAGTGTACGATCCGAGAAAGGGCTGTCCTTGGTGCCCTTAGACTCTGTTAATATAGTGAGGATAACTCACCTTGAAATGTCGAACTGAACCATAAAAATCACGCTCCTGAAACACGGCCCCAAACTCCAACACCTATAACCATCAATGATCCAATTCATAAATATCCGCGTACCAATCATACTTAAAAGTGAAAACGATCAACCCTTGGTCAAAGTCAAAGTCAACTATCAAGTTCAACAGTCCATGTTGACCTCAACTCCTTGAGTGCTCTTGGCAACTCGCCAAGTTCCTCATAATACTTGTCTGCTCGCCGAATCACCAAAGTGACTCATTGAGTTCCCACGGTTCGCGACTGAAACTCAATGGCCACTCGTCGAGCTTCTCTCTTGCAACTCGACAAGTCCACGCGCATCTTATGACGGGGAAAACTCTAACGGAATAGTTGGGCCATCCTACTGACTCGTTGAGTTTTAGGCAATCTTCATGGGACTCGCCGAGTTGTTCTTCCAACTCGTCGAGTTCATGGCTATGTTCATGTGACTCGCCGAGTCTACCAAGCGACTCGTCGAGTTCCTACAGTCCTTCATCCATACAGAGGCTTTTTTAAGCCATGCAATGACTCCAGTTTATAGATCCATCCTCCCAAGGCCTGATTCTCACGTAAAGTTGCAAACTTTACGTGAATACAAAGTGCTAATGGCTCAAATCAAGCTAGGGCTAGGGTTTAAGACAAGAATGCTTCACAACCAATCCGAAGGCTGATACTTTATTATTTCTTGGACCAAGACAAGTCTAGATCTGGAGCTGCAACCACAAATCTGGACTCAATACCCGAAATGGATCCTAAACATGCTAAAATGGCCCCCAAATCTCGTTCATGAATAGTTCTAAATGCAATAGAGTCAAGGTACCAACTTGTTACCTTCAAACTAATGCCCACAACAAAAGAGTCGAATCTTCCAGCTCTTCTATGATCAAATCCTCCTAGCCTTCTTCTTACAATTTCTTCAAAACACACTTTCACCCTACTTTCACTCACAAACGGGGCTTGGGTCATTTAGGGTTGCTTCTGGCCGTCAAGAGGTATTTAGGGGGCTGAGGTGAGGACATAAGATTCTTTAAATAGGGTGCAAACCCTAAATTTTAGGGTTTTCTCTTTCCAGCACCAACTCGTCGAGTCCAGCCGCCGACTCGTCGAGTTAGTCACTTAATACGTGCCCAACACCCGCTCCGACTCGACGATTTAAGACACCTACTCGTCGAGTCGGCTCCTTTACTTACACCTAGCACCCCATAACTCCTGCTTCTGAACTTGGGATGTTACAGTGTGGATGAGAGGTGTAATCAGACCTTATTAGACATGGTTCATTCCATGATGAGTTGATCTTCTATTCCTATTTCTTCCTTAGGGTATGCCTTAGAGACAGCCGTCCATATCCTTAATCTTGTCCCTACCAAAAAGTGTGCCAAAACACCTCACGAGATGTGGACAGGGAAAGTTCCCTTGCTTACCAATATCATGTTTTGGGGTTGTGAAGCTTTTGTTAAATGAGAGACTAATGACAAGCTAGAACCTAGAAGTGAGATGTGTATTTTCATTATTTACCTACAAAATTATTTTGGAAACTTGATCTACAAACCTAGTTACAATGTGGTCTTTTGTTTCTCGAAGGGGAGTCTTTCATGAGAGAGGGATCATATTCAAATAGGGAAGGGGGAGTGCAATTGATTACCTCTTTGTTGATCCAACTAGGGTGAGAGACTCTTCTTGACCTCGTTAACAATTCATTACCTCTTTCTTGATCCAGTAGGGTTAGCATTCCACCTTTGTTCTATGGTTTTCATATAAATTCGGGTGGTCAAATGTTTATCAGTGATGGTACACTGGTAAATTGGAATGAGCCAATTAACTACAAGGATATGATGGTGATCCCTAAAACTGCCAAGTGGAAAGAGGCAATAAATAGCAAGATCTAGTCTCTGTATGATAACCAAGTTTGGAATTTGGTTGATCACATACCAGGTCGAAAGACAGGTGGGTGCAAATGGATCTTCAAGAAAAAAACCAACATGTATGGAAAGGTACACACTTTCAAGGCACGACTGGTTGCGAAGGGCTTTACTTAAACTCATGGGATTGACTATGATGAGACCTTCTCACCAGTGGCCAAGATAAATTCTATCATGATAATGCTTTCTATAGTTGCCTTTCATGATTATGAAGTATGGCAGATGGATGTTAAAACTACTTTCCTAAACGGGAAGTTGGCTGAGGATGTTTACATGAGCCAGCCAGAGGGTTTTGTACAAGTAAAGTTTCATAATAGAATGTGTAGGCTTAAGTAATCCATTTATGGATTGAAGAAAGCGTCTCACAGCTAGAATCTTTGGTTCCACGAAAAAGTTAGAGTTTACTTTCTCTAGGAGTGAGGATGAGCCATATGTGTATGTCAAAGATAGTTAGTATTGTATGATGATGACATACTCCTTATGGGAAACAACATTCCAACCTTGAAAAAAGTGAAATCTTGGCTTGGAAAGTGTTTCACCATGATGGATCTTGGAGGAAGCTGCTTATATTCTTGGGATAAGGATTTTAAGGGATAGAAAGAAAAGACTTATTGGTCTTAGTCAAAGTACATAGTTGGACAAGGTACTAAAATGGTTTAGTATGAAAAATTCCAAGAAAGGGGAATTGCCCATTCATAGTACTATTAAGTTGAGTATGGCTCAAAGCCCCAGTATAGATAAAGATATAGTTGACATGAGTCGAGTCCCATATGCTTCGACTTAAGGCTCGATCATGTATGTTATGATATGTACTCGCCCTGATGTATTTGTGCATGGTTAGTCGATGTCAAGGCAATATTGGCAGAGCTTATTGGATTGTAGTGAAGAACATTCTTCAGTATTTGAAAAGGAGAAAGGAAATGTTTCTAGTCTTTGGTGGCAGTAGTACATTGAAAGTGAGTGGATATAGTGACACCAACTTTTAGATAGATCGAGACAACTTTTGTTCTCAATCGGGTTGGGTGTTTTTCTTAAACGGTGGAATGGTTACTTGGAAGAGTTGCAAACAGGAAACGATGGTTGATTTTACTTGTGAATTAGAGTACATTACATGGAGTGAGGCGTCAAAGGAAGCGTCTTAGCTGAAGAACTTTATTGCTGATCTCGGAGTTGTCCCGACCATTCAAGAGCCAATGGAGCTTTTCTGTGATATTGGCGGTGCGGTTGCTTTGACCAAAGAACCCAAGGATCATGGTAGATCCAAGCATATCAATAAAAGGTACCATTACATCATACATAGGGTTGAAGAAGGTCATCTTATGGTGAAAAGAGTATATTCAGAAGACAATCATGCATATCCTTTCACAAAGGCGCTGGGAAGGGTTAAACATAACCAACATGTGAAGAGCATATGCTTGAGAGATGATATTAGTTTTAGTAGTTAGCTGATAGTTTGAAACTTGTAATAAAATAAATGTAATTCATTTTGGTGATTAAATGACAAACATTATTTATGAGTATGGTTACTGCCTTTTTCAATTGTTTATTCTTGTGTTTCGCTTTGCATGTTTTACCTCCAAAATAATTTGATTATTCATATTCCACAGTCGATCATACTTCTGGAAGTAAGTAGTGAATTAAGAATGTCATGAATTGAATTGTAGATTGTATACGGGGATTAGACATTGTAATAAGATTGTTATAATGTTCATGAGTACTTCGAAATTGGGTATTATGAGTATTGGATAAACCCATGCTCAGAGAATTACTTCATGGATTATATCATGAGTAATTTAGAGACGATAATATCTTTTATTCTTCAGAGGGAGATATATAAGTTGTAATTTACACGTTGGTTATACATTGGTATTGTGAAAACACATCAGGAACGTGATGTCATAAAACGTAGTGTCATGTATGATTTGGTGAGTAAAAGATACAAGTATATAAGTCAAAGTTTATTTGTTCCTTTTGCCCTAACCGGAAAAGCGATATCTTTGGGTCCTTCAGTAATTTGGTGTTGACATTATATTGTTGGGCCCAACTAGGACTGAATTGATGTGTTCAATTAGTAGTCTAATGACGTCATCACAAATCAGGAAATTGGGAAACATAATTTTGGACAAGAGATTATTTGTAATCCACGTCTCATGTCCAAAAGATATCTTGAAGAATGAAGGAATATTTGATCACTTATCTTATGGTTGATGTCTGATTAAATCAAAGTCTGGTAGTTGCTTTCGAAAGCACACTTTGTTGTTTAACTTAGAAGTTATACTTGCAATTGTAGTTATAGACTTATCCAAGTAGGAGACTGTTGGATTAGGTGCCTAAGCCAATAACTAAATTGATAAATATTTGAATTAAAAGCAAATTCCTTTTTGGGTTTCCCTCAAAACTAGTAATTTATTGAAAAGACTTTTAGAAATAGAGGTTGATTTATTGATTTATTATATGATTAATAGATAGCAATAAATAATTTATTAATATATTATGATATTAGAATATTAATTAGAAATAGTATTATTTAGTTAATAATTAATCAGAAATTAATTGGGATGGTCAAAAGTTGAACAAGAGAGAGATTCGAGAATATTCATGTGGTGGTCGAATTTTAGGAGCCTTTTAGGGTTTCTAGAATTATCCATGTGGAAAATAAGGAAACTAGATAAAGTCTGATTTGAAATAATATTACTTTATTTCAAATTAGGGTTATCTAGGGTTTTTCTATCAGCTATAAATAGGACCCTCTGGGTTCCCTATTTTCGTCAATAGCATAGGTAAATCAAGAAGAGTCAAAATTTTTCTCCTCTCTCCTCTATCCTATGATGTCTTCCATTGCTAGGGTTTGGGTACAAACCATTAGAGATATCAATCTTTTGGTGTTAGCATTCCAAGATACTTCTAGAAGGGAATTGTTTGTTTATTTACAATAATAATCAAAAGGTATGTAAACCCTAATCCTTGTTATTTTCGATAATAGTAGGATAGGATAGGGTTCTTTGATGTTCATAGATTATAGCTATCAACAAAGAAAACTAAGATCCAAAGTAGGTTGCATATGAACTTAAGGGTTAAGTTATTTTGCCTCATGCTTTAATTTATAACCAATAACTAGTGCTTTCAAAAGCTATTGCCAAACTCTTATTAAATCAGATTCTATCCCTAAGAAAAGTTATTAGCTATTCCCTTGTTATTGATGATATCATATGGACACGAGACATCAATACGAATCAATCTCATGGTCCAAGATTCCATTTCCAGATTTCCAATTTATGATGACGTCATTAGACTATGAATTGAACACATCAAGTTAGTCTAGGCTGGGCCCAACACTATAATGTCAACATCAAGTCACCAAGGGGCACAAAGATATCGATTTTACTTAATAGGCAAAAAAAACGAATAAAGTTTGATTGCATAATCATAGCCTTTACTCATCATGCCATACATGGAATTAAATTTTATAACATCCAGTTACGAATGTGTTGATGCAATACCAATGCACAATAGACTTGCAAACTATAACTTATATATCTCTATTTCAAAACTAGAAGACATTATCATCTTAGAATTACTCGTGGTAGAAGCCATGAAGTAATCTCTAAGAACAAGTTTTCTAATAATCAAAATTCCTATTTTTGGTACTCATGTATATTGCAACAATCCCTATGCAATGTCCAATCACCAATACAAATTTTCCATGACAATCTTAAATCAAAAACTACTCCCAGAAGTATGATAGACTGTGACATTTTGGATAAATTAATATCCATGAAGTAAACATGCACAGTGAAACACAAGAATAAAACAATTAAAGATGGTAGTCAAAATCCATAAATAATTCTCTATTATTTAATCACCAAAAGCAAAACCAATTTACATTTTTTCAAAACTATCAACTCATTACTAAAACTTAATATCATCTTTTAATCCAATGCTCCTAGCATGTTCAAAGTGATTGATTTTGCTTAACCCCTTTGTGAAAGGATCAACACAATTATCCTTTGATTATAAAGGATTCACCACGAGCTTTCCCTCTTCAACTTGATGTCAGATGTAATGGTTTATATATTCTTTCAGTGTGCCTTGATCTCCCATGATCATTTGGTTCTTTTGTCAAAAAAACCGAACATTCGTTGTCCCAGAAAATCACCATGGGCTCTTTAGTTGATGGAACAACTCCAAGGTATCCAATGAAATTCTTTAACCAAGCTGCTTCCTTTTCCACATCACTAGCTGCAACGTTCTCTGACTCACAAGTAGAATCAACCATCGTTTGCTACTTGGAACTTTTCCAAGTTATCGTTCCACCATTCAACATGAATACATCTCCCGATTGCAAAAAAACTATCATCCCGGTCCGTTTAAAAGTTGGAATCACTATAACCATTCATTTTATGTTCACATTTTCCACCAAAAACTAAGATCATATATGTGGTATTCCGCAAATACTTAAGTATATTTTTCACTACCGTCAAATGAGTTGCGTCAAGATTTCCCTGATATCGGCTAACCATGCTCAAATCATAAGCCACATCAGGGCGAGTACATGTCATAGTATACATGATCGATCCTATAGTTGAAGCATATGGGACTCAACTCATTGCATCAATTTCTTTATCACTATTGGGACATTGAGCCTTGCTCAACTTGACAATATGATGTATGGGCAAATCCCTTTTCTTTGAATTTTCCATATCGAACCATTTCAATATTTTATCCAAGTAAGTACTCTAGCTAGGCACTAATAAACATCTCTGCCTATCCCTATTAATCCTTATTCAAAGAATGTCCATTGCCTCACCTAGATCCATAGCGAAACATTTTCCAGTGCATGAATTCACTACTTGAAAAGTTGGAGCATTGTTTACTATAAGGAGTATATCATCAACAGATAAAACTAGAAAGGATACATCTCTCGCACTAGCTTTGAAATACACACAAGACTCGTCCTCAATTCTAGAAAATCCAAACTCCTTGACGTTTTCATGAAAGCAAAGATTCTAGCTACGAGATTCTTGTTTAAGTCCATAAATAGACTTCTCAAGCTTTCCCACCTTATTAGGGTAGTTGGCACGTTCAAAACCTTATGGATGAGCCATGTAAACATCCTTAATCAGCCTCCCGCTAAGGAAGGAGATTTTAAATTCCATACTTCATAATCATGAAAGGTAGCTATGGAAAGCATTACCCGAATCGACTTGAGCTTGACAACTGGTGAAAAGGTCTCATCATAGTCAACCCTTTGGGTTTGAGTAAATCCCTTCACAACCAGTCTGGACTTGAACTTATGTACATTTCCATCCATGTTGTTCTTCTTCTCAAGGATCCATTTACAACCTACTATATTCCGACCAGGTGTATGATCAACCAAAGTCCACACTTGGTTATCATACTTAGATTAGATCTCCCTATCCATTGCCTTTTTCCACTTAGCAACCTTAGGGCATACCATCGCTTCCTTGTAGTTAGTTGGCTCTTCCAAATTTACCAGTCTATTATCACTAATAAACGTGTCCCCATCTTTAGCTATATGGAAACGATAAAATGTTGGTGACATACTAACTCTACTATATCGATGAAGAGGTAACAAATTTTCAATGGGTCAACATGCATTTCATCCTCGGTTTGAGTGATAGTGTCTACTAAGGTTTATTTATTGGATGACTCTTGAATTTCTTCAAGATCAATCGTACTCCCATTGTCCTCTTTGAATATGAACTCCTTCTCACAAAAGACTCCTCTTTGAGCTACAAAAACCATGCTATCAACAGGTATGTAAAACAAGTATCCAAATGACTTTTTTGAGTAGAAAATGAAAATACACCTCTCGACTCTGGGTTCCAATTTTTCATGGGTATTGCGTCTAACGTGAGGCTCACAACCCCAAATACTGATATGTGCGAGTGAGGGAGTACATTTCATGAGGTGTTTTGACAACCTTCTTGGTACGAACAAGATTGAGGACATGGGTAACAGTCTCCAAAGCATACCCCTATAAAGATACAGGGAGTAAAACTCAACTCATCATGGAACGAACAATGTTAAGCAATGTTCGATTTCGCCTCTCAGCTACACCATTAAGTTTTGGTGTCCTAGGAAGGGTTAATTGCGAAACTATTCCACATTTCATAAGATAGTCGTTAAACTCGATACTAAGATATTCTCCACCTTAATCAGATCAGAGCATGTTTATCTTCTAACCCGGTTGATTCTCTACTTCATGCTTTAACTCTTTGAACTTTTCAAAGCTTCCAATTTATGCTTGATTAAATAGATATAACCATATCTACTATAATCATCAGTAAATGTTACGTAGTCGCAATTACCATCCCTTGTGGTGGACTTGAAAAGGACCACATACATCAGTATGAATGAGGTCTAACAGTCCTTCACCTCTTTCACAAGTTCATGTGAAAAGTGACTTAGTCATCTTGCCTAATAGACAAGACTTGCATTTATCATCTGAATTTTAGTCAAATAATTCCAAAACTCCATCCTTTTGGAGTTGGGCGATGCGTTTCTTGTTTATATGCCAAGACGACAATGCGATAAGTCTGCCTTGTTTAAACCACTAGGAGAATCAATACTAAATACACTATTGTAGAGACCATTCACATACATAACAATTTCATACATGCAATTACAAGGATAAATTTTGAAAATAAAACAAAAAATCATTTTTATAAACCAAAATATCACCATCATTATTGTCAAACACATAATGACAACCTTGTCTAAATAAAGTGTCAAAAGAAATTATGTCTCTTATATTTCTTACGAATAACCATAATTATGTAAATCAACCTAACACTACTATCAAACATAAACTTATAAGTCCTAATCCTGGTAACAGCCGAAATACATTTATTCCCCATAATAAGGTTCAATTTTCCATGCTCAAGCCTTTCACTTTCCCTTAGTCCATGCATATCAAAACAAATATGGAAACCACATCGTGTATCAAGGATCCAAGAATTTGAAATTTGAGTTATTGCTTTCTATACAGTAAATACCAGATGTAGAGCCAGATACCTTGCCCTTTGCATCTCTCACTTCTTGTAAGTACTTAGGGTAGCTTTTCTTCCAATGTCCCTTCTGGCCAAAGTGAAAGATGACTCTTTCGGATCACCAAAAGAGAGGAGCATCAAAGTTGACTTTTTCCCTTTGACCCACCACTAGACTCTCCAGTGTAAGCTTTCCCTTTCCATTTGGGTTGGGAAACAACCTTCTGTTTCTTTCCTTTTCCTTGATGAATGGCCATGATAGGGACAGTTGCAATATTGTTGGGATGAGACTTCTTCATTCCAACTTTAGCAGTTAGCAACAAACTATGTAGCTCAATCAATGTCGTTTCCGAGTTGTTAAAATGATAAGTTAGGATAAACTGATCATAACTATTTAGAAAGGAGTTGAGTACCGTATAAATGACCAACTATTTGTCGAAATTCACATTGAGCTTTTCCAGTCTTTCCACGTGGCTCTTCATCTTTTGCACATTGGCATACACCGATTCCTCTTCATTAAGCTTGCACGCCATTAGGACCTTAAGGACTTCATAACGCTCTTGTCTTGTTTTATTGTGGAACATTTGAACAAGAGCCACATTCATTTAATGGGGCCAATAGTTCTCATATGACTTTTGCAGATCAGGTGCCATGGTTGCAATCATTAACATGTTGTTTTCATTCAACA
The DNA here is from genome assembly GCF_002870075.4 of Lactuca sativa. Taxonomy (NCBI): domain Eukaryota; kingdom Viridiplantae; phylum Streptophyta; class Magnoliopsida; order Asterales; family Asteraceae; genus Lactuca; species Lactuca sativa. The sequence goes on along the minus strand of NC_056623.2, from coordinate 19,527,883 downwards.
ATTTCGCCAGGAGTATCAGTCATAGTGTCAATTTCGGGAACAAGGCTATCGAGAACATACTCTTTGTTCTCATAGCGAAGTGTCATCTTCAAATTGCGCATCTAGTCCATATAGTCTGGACTAGTAAGCCTTTCTTTTGACAAAATCGATAGAAGAGTGAAATTTCAGTTTTGAGTGTGTGGAGGAGGAGGAAGATCACACTTTCCAAACGTCTATAATAAGAGAAAAAGTTTTAGTTAGTTGATTCAATCCTTAATATTTTAACCCAAATTAATATATAAGCTATGACCTATATTTTTAATTCGTAATAAGAAGAGGGATATTATAATTAAATTGCGAAATTATTTTAGGTAGATGGTGTATTTTTCTAATTTCAGTCACTATGAAATTCTTAAATCTTTTAAAATTCATTAGTTGAACCATACCCTCTTTTTGGTAAGGAAGGACTAGATGGTTCCGAGGATGAAATTAGCTATGCAGCCATGATGTAGACAAGAAAAAGCTTAACTTAAATGCTCAATTCATCATTTCCCAGCAGAAATCAAAAGCACGAGCTCACTTAAAAATACATCAACTTTAGGATGCATTAAGAATTTAAACTGATGATGCTTAATCATGTGATGGTTACAGTGACCAAGTAACTTCCCTGTAGTGTATATAGGTCATTGTGTGTCCTGTGGGGGAGAGAGATTGATACTGGATCTTTTTGGTGAAAGTGACATGAGGGCAGACAAGTCAAAAGAAGAGTTTTCTTGCATAGGAGAGCTACAGATGAATAGAACATGGCCTCTAACTAGAATTTTACCTTTTTTTCAAGAATAATGGAAATTCATACACCAATGGTAAAAGTTTTGCTTTATACTTTTTAAATTCAAATAAAAAACAGTCATGATAACTAAACTTAATATCCTCTGCTTATCAAACACACAAAATCAAATTTTAGTTGGAAAATTATAGCTTATATTTCTAACTATCAGTTTGAATAATAAAAGACACAAAAACAAGTACATCTACATTTAAAATGATTTAAACATCTACACACACATTATGTAATCCTTTTTTGGGTTTTGTCTACCCTTAGCTTCTTGCTAGGTAGTTGTTTTTAATTTTTTTAATTGTTGTTGTTCAAAATATATATATATATATATATATATATATATATATATATATATATATATATATATATATATATATATATATATATATATATATATATATATATGCTAACCAAAGGGCTTTTAGCCCAGCAGTATCAAGTGGTGTCTTTTCTTTTTGAAATCGAGGGTTCAAATTTTATGGTAGAGATACATGAAATTAGGTGTTAGTTTAGGGATTATAATATTTGTACATGCAGGTTTAAAAAAAAAAAAAAAAAAAAAAAAAAAAAAAAAAAAAAAAAAAAAAAAAAAAAAAATTATGGTAAAAAAACACATATCTCAAAACATGTATGTAAGTAGTTAATTTTTCATAAAGTTTTTTTTGGAATAGTAATTTTCTTTTGTCTTCTTCGTGTCACGCACTCAGGCTAGTTTCCACAAAACAGCTGAGATTGACTAAGAAAAGCAACCCTAACTCCCTAAGCTTCCTTCCATCTCACCACCCCTAACCACCGGACCACCACCAGCCCTGCAGTCTATCTCGCTTCGTCCGGACCCCCCTTCCCCTTCCTTACAAACAATACTCATGGTGAAAGAAGACTGGCCTGGAAAGCATGCAAGTTTTAATTGGTCAAGGCACCTAGGGTTGCTTTCCGAGTAAAAGTTCTTTTGGATTACTCTCTCTCTCTCTCTCTCTCTCTCTCTCTCTCTCTCTCTCTCTCTCTCTCTCTCTCTCTCTCTCTCTCTCTCTCTCTCTCTCTCTCTCTCTCTCTCTCTCTCTCTCTCTCTCTCTCTCTCTCTCTCTCTCTCTCTCACACACACACACACACACAGGCACCTGCTGCTATCAACCACGTGAAGTGGCACAACAAGAAGTGGTTCCTATCCACTAGCTTAACAAGAAACTACTAACTCTTTTCCCTTCTCTTCATCTTCACCAAATATTGCTCAACTTTACCCCCAAAAGTAGAGAGAGAAAGACGAAGATAGCTCCTTGTCTCCATTATTAATAAATGGCCTCTTGAGCGTTCTTGACCAATGAGATAACTAAGACATTATAGGAAAAATGGGCCTAGCTCCCTTTCTCTCACCATCAGTATATATGTCTACAGCTCTATGATGACTATTATAGCATGCTTGCCAGTCTCTCTCTCTCTCTCTCTCTCTCTCTCTCTCTCTCTCTCTCTCTCTCTCTCTCTCTCTCTCTCTCTCTCTATGTACCTTCTTCTTCATGCTTTCTTATGCTTAATTTTGTACTCCTCAAAGTTACAGTTATGTTGAGCTGTCTTAATTTCTAACAATATTGCTTCTTGTAAAGAGCAAGCTCTTTTATTATCAAGCTCCCCTTTAGATCTAGTATTGATTTGGTCTAGATTCACATAACTATACGTAGCTTTCTGGAGGCTAAAGATAAGAGATGCATCCCTCTTCCAACAACAATGGGTGCAAACCACCAAAGACTTCTTTTTTTGGTAATTACTACAATGATACCAACTATTCAAGAGCCCTTCAAGAATATTATTATCCTCCATCTTTCCTCCTCCCATCCCCTAATTACATTCCTTTAGAAGATGAAGCCGTCTTCTGCGAGTCCTTCCAACAACAACAATATTTCTCCAACGATCATCATAACCACCTAGCTCATGAGATGACTACTAATGTTGAATCTATCATGGGAGAGTGTGGTAGTAACAATGGACAGGTTGCTAGGAATGACGGAGATGATGAACCCTACGACTTTAGTACTCACGCGGAGCCTGAAAGTAGCAGCCCAAGGAAGAGACATTCTAAAGGAGATCGGCATAGCAAGATTGACACCGCTCGAGGCCCCAGAGATCGAAGGATGAGATTGTCCCTCGATGTTGCTAAAAAGTTGTTTGGTTTGCAAGACTTGCTTGGATTTGATAAGGCCAGCAAGACAGTCGATTGGCTGCTCACAAAATCAAGAACTGCCATTCTTGAACTTCTTCCTGACCGGAGCTGCAGCTTTATGGGTGTATCTAATTACAGTGCATCTTCTACTTCAGAATGTGAGGTTCTATCTGGAACAGCAGCTGATCAGTCTATGCTAAAGACTGGAGATGATCAAGCACCTACTACAAATAATAATAATAAGGAAAAGTCTACTTCTGGATGCAGCATCAAAAAACACAAGGAAAAGATTGCTAGAGGAGTACTTAGAAGAAGTGCAGGTCTTCATCACCCTATTGCTAAAGCAACAAGGGAAAGGGCAAGAGTAAGGGCAAGGGAGAGGACAATCGAAAAGAGAAGTATTAATAATAAGATCGGTGTTGCTCAAGATTCAAAATGTAGACCATGTCTAGATCAGGTATTAATGAATCAACATGAAAGCCAATTAGGTTCTTGGAGCATCTTCGAAGAAAACCAATGTCAAACCACTGGTCAACCCGATCAAATGAGCTCTCACTTCCAGTTTAAGCAAGGATTTGTTGGTCATAATTCTTCACCGATGATGACAGGCAATTGGAGCCCGTCCTACATGCTCAATTATCAGCATAATATTGCCGGTCTAGCACATGAGGTAATACTTATATATATATATATATATATATATATATATATATATATATATATATATATATATATATATATATATATATATATATATATATATATATATATATATATATATATTTTCAGTTAACAAATATACTCCATATTAATAGCTAGGTGACTGGAAATGCCACATGTTCAATGACCAGTTATATATATATATACTCCCTTCGATTGATAACTGATATAAACTAATCCAAGAACATCCATGCATATAATTGGTTTTGCAGCATCATTCTAATGACTTTCAAGCAATTGGTAAATCATGGGAAGGCAATTAACAGCACTTAGGTCAGTGCTACTTGTTCATATTGATTTGATCTTCTCACTCATCACATGGTGCCAACTGTATCATAATAATATTAGACCATGGGCAGTGCTCTCTTTGAAGTTCTCTGAATGTAATCTTTATATGTCCTGGTTTTGATTCTTGTTTACAATAATTAACGAATGAGTTCTAGGGCTGAACTGTATCATTGACCAATAATTAACATTGTGTTATCATTAATCCATTTCTTCTCTCTCTTTTTGTTCATAATCTCTTACGTCCTTGTGTTCAACTTAGCTATCTAGCTTATTAATGTTTGAAATCCGGATGACGAAGAAGATATCCATTAATTAATCTTTAACTAATAGTACTAGTTTTGTTCTCTCTCTCTCTCTCTCTCTCTATATATATATATATATATATATATATATATATATATATATATATATATATATATATATATATATATATATATATATATATATATATATATATATATATATATATATATATATATATTCAAGACTTCTCCTTATAGTATCCCCAACATGACACCTCAAGGAATAACTAGTAGGGTATCCCCAACATCCATCTTTAAAGTATAGGCCTAGGAATACTCAAAAAGGCCAGACCGCTTTTAACTCACGCTATAGAAGCAAGCAGATATATATTGCACTTCCCGTACAAGCAAATTGTTAGAGAAGTTATAAAATACACAAAGATATAGCTTATAGGTAAATGATATAAGATGGAGTCTTGAACCCAAATTAACTAGCTAAAAAACAAGGTGTGATGCATACATGAGCTTAGACATTAAGGTCTTGTATCCATAACATCATATCATTAGATGCATACACATTTGTATCATAGATAAGTACTATCAAGAGCATCTATTTCAATATCTATCCAACGCATCAAATCCATTCAACATGTCATTATTGAAGGCAGTTTCTTGTAGTGATCCTTAATTAGCTGCCCCCTTGTGACTTGTGAGACAACTATGACCCTAGTAGATAGCAAAGAAAAGTTGATTAATACGATATCACAAAATGTTTAGTCCAACACTCCAACTATAGTGTGAGTAGTATAATGCTACAATTGAAAGAAATGTAAGTCTAATTGTCATTTAATAGATGAAACTCTATTATTGTGAAATGTCGTCTTGGCATGGAATTGACATGGAATGGACTTGGAGTTGGGCCATTGAACTTTTCAATTGGAAAAAAGAAATGTTTCTAATGCTTAAATAAATGTTTAAATATGCTTAATTGAAATCTATAGAGTGTATTTTTTGTTATCAAAAATTAGCTAGTTATATAACAAATCTAAAGTAGTTGAGCCAATTAGAGAGATCATAGAAAACTACCTAATTAACCTAGAAATGGGATTATATATGAACGCTAATTAACTGGATATTGTTTTTTTCATTCTTTCTATTTAAGGAGCAAGTATATAGTTGCATACATAGTTCCTTCTGTTACTACGTTGTTTTCGCCAGGGCATAGATATACAGATTTCTTGCAATGGCATTGTGTTGAACCAAAGATTCATATATGTTATAGAGGGATTGTTACTTTTTTATATGTTTGATTTGAACTCAAACACTTCATTTATAATTACATGTGCTAAAATCGTTGTATCCAGTATATAGCTAGGATATATTAAAAATGTAAAAAGATTGTACATAAACATCAATTATACATTTGGCTAATTATTATATAATTTTGAACTGCATTCAATCATATAGAAAATATAAGATTGAGTTGTTGGGTGCACTCACACACTCACAGTAGGTGAACATTACTGTCTTGACAGAGGTACAAAAAGTTTTTTCCTTGAATGGGACTGATACACGTGGTTCATTCAATTTACAAATTTATGGCGTACGTCGTACTATTTGAAAACTTTTACTCATCTACGTACCTTTTATTCTTGGCCTATACTTGTTATATGTAAGGAAAATTTTGTGCTTAAACTTAAATATGTGGATCCATTTAAAACAAAATGTATTGATTTTATGTATATTAATCAATCCAACAAGTTACATGCTACTTTCTACTAATATTTTTCCAGTGCAAAATATTTCTATGGCAATAAAGTAGAAAAAGTTAAAGAAGAAGCTACAAATTCTTTTTGCCAACTAACACGTCAACTCTATCAAACCAAACTCATAGTCATTTGATTCATGACTTAAATCAAAACTATTAATTTTAGAACATTTCTGATCGAATCTTTATCTTCAATCTTTACGCAGTGCACTAACATATTAAGCTACGAGGTCTGGTTCTTCTCTTTGTGGATTTTATCAAAGGAAGATTCTACAAGACATCGTAATATATGGTGGAGAAAGTAAAGAGAATGTCATGCATGTGGGCGATACCTTTTAGATAAAATCCGGCAGCCGCATGCCGATAGTCGGCCATGTCCGTCGATCAATTTACGAAACGTCCCCTCCTCGATTCTCATTTCATCGTACGATTTTGTCTTTTCCAAAGTCCCCACCGATCACTTGGTCAAATATATCATGCTCTCTAGAAATCAAATTATTTTTTATTGTATCCTTTGATTTAAAAAAAAAAAAAAAAAAAAAAAGAATATCATAGTTGATAACTGACTTTAGATGAAAATTGTCAAAGTGTCAAGGTTCTATTTGCGTCTTTATCTATGAATGTATAGTTTTCTGGAATTTGGATCATTTTGTTTCATAATTTAACGTTCAAATATAAATTAATGAAGAGAAAAGAGAATTTATAATTGACAACATCATTATAATCGTAAAAACCAGTTTATGGGAGATTAGGAGAACCACACATAAAAGATTGACATGCTTCATCAATCAGATTGAAAGGAATTTTAAACATTAATTGCATGTAACTAGACAAGACTTTGAGAATCTATAAAAACAATCGACAATAGTTGCTTGTTATATTTTTCTCTCTCTTCTGGCGTGTGTGAATGTATATGTAGATCATGTTTGATTTTCGTACTTGAGAACACCAACAAGTTCACTCTTTTTCTTCTTCATCATTGGATTCTTTCTTGTGCAATCCATCAGACACCATGAGAACTTGGAAGAAATAAAATATACACTAATTAATTAATATATCAGCATAGTAAACATATAATATATATATATATATATATATATATATATATATATATATATATATATATATATATATATATATATATATATATATATATATATATATATATATATATATATATATATATATATATATATAAAACGATTGTCAATTTATAAATATCCGAAATATTCATTGAATGATGCAACATAAATACTCTAAACTGATATCATATTATAGGTATTTGTAACGGTAAGGTATTGATGATTGTATAAAAAGTTAGTTTATTTAAAGATATAAAAGTCTCAAGTTTTATATATGTAATTGGAAAAAGTCATAATAATTTTTTTTGGTTGGTTCGGTCACAACTTTTAAGCACATTACTAGAAAACAAGGTATTACCGACACAATATTAGCGATGGAAAAATCCGTTGGTAATAAAGACGGAATACCAACAGCTTTTCAAAAGAAATAGAAAAGAAATAGAAAAATCTAAGTATGACATTCTAGAGACGGTTTCGTGGCGGATTAGCAACAAAATAAATTATCATCGGTAATCTCTTACAAATTACTGACAGTTTACCGATGGAAGTCAACAAATTTATTTACCGTTGGTAAAATTAAGAATTTTTTTCCTTTTTTAAATATTAGGGTAACTTGGTAAATATGCAAGTGATTTAGGTGCACTTAATCGAACGTCATCGTGTGTTGGGGCTGCACCAAAAAAATAGCTCTTTTTCTATCTCTGTGAAACGACAGCCAACAACAGCATCGCCAAGCTGCCACTACTCCGACGCTCTTGCTGCAGCCACCGCCCTCGAAGATGTCGGATTTGAAGGAGTCGCTACTTAGTTGTTAATCCCAACGAAGAACAACCACTACCTGAATCCCACAAATTCACTCTCAGGTAAATCAAATACAATTAATCAACAAATCATCATTTATCACTTCTTTAAGCTAGAAATCGTCAATAACGATGTACGATGATTTCGTGGAACATCATCTTCACGAGGAAAGCTTTTTCCATAAGATTCGGGAAGACCATAATTGTCAGAACTAGACATCTACAAGGGAGAAATTCAAGTTAATTGATTTTAGTCCTTAATATAACACCCAAATGAAGTATTAAGGCTAGGACCCAACACAATATTCTGCAATTCGGAAGAGGAATGTTGTAATCCAATAGCAAAAATATTTAAAGGTAGGTAAATGACGATTTACCAATTTTCACCATGAAAAACGAAATGAATGTTAGGTTTCAAAATGTATTGAAATTCCTAGATTCTTTTGAGATTCATTGAACTTTTCAATGACATGTTTAATCTCGATTATGTCATTAAAGTTTGTGACTGGGATACCGAGGATCACAAACATGGTGAGAATAACCATGCAAATTAGCTTGGTACTCTCGATGTCATTAATCACCTAATCAATATGCCGGTTAACCACACACGCTCCATTTATCACTGATAATTTACGAGAAACCCATCGTCATCCTTCATTAGTCCATATTAGTGTGTCGGTTAACCACACACGCTCCACTAACTGACTAATAAGGTGCAATGTGCAATTTCATGGGTTAGCATCAAATTCACATTTTTCCTAAAGTAACTAAAATTGAAAATTTATAAAGTGTTTAGTTACTTTGTATTTCATTATACTTTTAATAAGGATTTAAGTGTCCTATCAAACTCGTTCGGCTGACGACCCTCTAGTGGTCAAGGGTGCGGTGGATAAGAATGGATACATAATGGTGGTCAATTTACAGGCCGCTTCCTTAAACACCCCTTATAGACCAACTTCATGAATTAGACATACTAATGGTAAGACTGACTTTTTACTTGTACATATATAATATATTAAACTTTTAATTTTATATAGTATAAGGGTGTATTTAAACTTGTAAAATTCTAGGTGGTTTAATCTATTAATTAAACTAGACCTTTAATTTAATTAAACTCATACCATTTAATTATGGATTTATTATTACTCTTTTAATTAATTATCAACAAAGTCATGGTTAAACTTTTAAGTCTAAATTTAAGTTATGAAGCCAAATGTTTAGAATTTAATATTTTACAATTAAAACTTTTAATCAAATTGTAAATTCCAAAACTTAAGGCCAAGTTTTGAAACTCTTCAAAACCTTTTAGATTCCTAAAGTTGATGGCAAGTTTTGTAACCTTTCATGACTCTTGAATTCCATAACTTAAGGAGTTAATTTGTTTCATGAATGAGACTTTTTAAGTTTCATAACTTGAGTACAAGTTATGAAACTCTTCAAGAAACATTTAGATCAAACTTTAAACTAATAAAATAATCATATCATCTTATCTATTACTAAATTGATTTAATTCAACTCTTGTAGCAAAATGATTCAAATTTTACAAATAATTAGTTTTTCACAAAATCAAGTAATTATCTTAAAATTTGGCAATCATCATGTTATTGGATGGGGATAATCATTACCATATCAACAAAATCAAATTTTATGAACCAAAACAGTTTGTGGTAATGATCCTAATCCAAAATAGGCCAAAAAAACCCGAAAAACTGCAAACAGACTATCCGACTCGTCGAGTTAGTTTATGGACTCGTTGAGTTCACTATGAACTCGTCGAGTTCATGTATGGACTTGTCGAGTCCTTCTGTCAGAGTGTTGTTTTCGAATTGCTTCAACTTTGAACAATTATCCATACATCAATATAACAGAAAACAACCCATGGCTCTGATACCACTGTTGGGTTTTATGTACTCTAACATTCCTATGGTGCACATACAACCCTAATGCTTTGGATCTAAGTTTTCTCTAGTTATACATGCAACAAAAATTATCCAAAGCATGAAACCTATAACTAGCATACAACTTGATACTTGAAACATAAAAAACTAGTTAGAAGGATACATCTTAGTTGTAGCATGTAGAATTTGGCCTTTCAAGAGCTTAGCACCTCAAGTATGATGCCTCAAATGGTTCACAAAACACCAAGAGCAAGAGGAGGACAAATGAGAGAGAGGCTATTAACCACCAAAAACGGCTAGCATCTTCTTGGAATGCACAAGTGCCCATTTTAGGGTTTTAGGGGTTACACTTATACCGTAGAATTCCAACAGTTTCAACTTGTAAACCCTAATCCACTTTCTTGGACCTTTAATCCAATAATCCATATGATAAGCCCTTTGGACTAAATCTTCATGGACTCCACAAAGATTTAGTCTACATAATCAGCAAGGATCATTAGCTCAAACTATAAGTATCACTGATTTACTTAATCAGTCCCCGTTAATTTAGTTAGTCTCTTTTGATCACTAAATTAATTCCAAATTAATTCTTGATCAATACTAATTAAATAATATGATTTATCAACTAATATATTATACTTATAATATATTAATAAATCACAAATAACCTATTTCTCAAATATCCATCCTATCAAATTGCTTTGGTAGTATTGCAAAATGACAATACTATTCGTAGGGAACAAAGTTTTCAATTTGCAAGTTGCAAAGTTTGGAAATTGTTTCGCTATAGTAAGGCTTAATGGAGAGGGCACTCATACTTCGTTTCAATTCTAAAAGTTTAGATTGCATAATTTAATAGAAACTTAGTCATAAACATATATGAATATCTTGTTGAAATGATTCAACATGGGAAATTCAATATATGAAAATATTATAGAAAGAGACATAACATATATCATGTCCTTGTGTAAGACATAATGAATTAAGTCTCATATGCTTTCGATATAGGATCGAATACATATTCTATAATATTCACTTATTCTGATTTTTCCAAATGCCTTGGACATTGAGAGGGAAAATGACTAGAACTTTGTGTGACTAAAGTGTTTAAACAACTATGAAGAACATTCTGAGGTTATATCAAAGATTGGTTGCTTGTATACAGTTGGAAGTATGGTATTGGTTAAAAGGATCATAGTGACATATTTTAGATTGGGATGATTCTTGATTAGAATTGATGGTTATATAGGTATATGGAAATGTTTCCATAGTAGAAGTTGATTATTAAAATCTACATGTGAGTTGGAAACTTTAATGCAAAAAAGGTACTTAAGGAGTGTACCTTGAATTTGAGACTTCATTTCCATGGAATTGTTTTTTAGTAACAAAGTTCTAATGGAACATTTTGTACCATCGTTGGCTGAGCTCTGTGACTTTGAAGCCTCGACATCACAGAATGACAATGCATGTAAAGTTGGAATTCCAATACATTTAAAATAGTAACAAAATTTTGGAATTGTGAAATGAGCATCATTGGAATAGTTTTCAGTCGATCTGCTCACAAAGGAAGGACCATAAAGAAACATAGTGTGACATCCCCATTTTCCACGGCCAGAAAAGACCGAATTTTGTTTATGCTTTGTAAAAATCAAAGTACTTCTTTTCATAAAAATGTTGCGGAATTTGTTCACAGAAAATACGATAAATATGTTATCAAAACATTTTCGAAGAAATGTATTTTATTCATTTTAAAACGTTTGGGATGTCATCATCAATACAGAAACATAAGCATAAACAGAACTTGCATTCATTTACACTAGTGATCTATATCTCCTTAATCTCTCAGTGTAATGTCACTTCATATCGACACCTGTGATATAAATAAACTGAGTGGGTCAGGTTGGGAAACCTGGTGAGTACATAGGGATTTCAATCCCACAATGTTATATCATATATATAATTTAGAACTCACAAAACATACAATTTCACCATATATGTGTAAGCAACTCTTATCCCACCCCGTCGATCCTCACAACGAGACTATCCATACTCTCAAACCTAAGATTAACCATTTTACCTAATCCATACTCCTGGATTAGAAATGAACGGCTTTACCTAATCCATACTCTCAGACTAGGGATGAATGTCTAATCCATACTCTCGGATTAATGACAAAGAATTATAACTAATCCATACTCTCGGACTAGGGACGAATGACTATGTCTTAATCCATACTCCCGGACTAAGGACGGATGACTATGTCTTAATCCATACTCCCGAACTAAGGACGGATAACTATGTCTAATCCATGCTCCCGGATAAATGACATATACTAAAGTTCTATTCTCTGAGTATAACTCACTTGTACTCGTAAGAAAATGCTACCCAATATTCCTCATAATTAATTTGGGTCTACTCTTTATCCTAAATTATCATATATAATCAGGTATGTTCTTTAACATGTATTTCAGGCAACATCAATTAACTCGCACAGAAACATATAATTAATACTTCAATCAATACTTGTATTAAAATCATGTTCATGAAAGAGACTATGCACTCACCTGGGAAGGTGGTGACTCAGCACTCGGACAACACTTCGTTACTCTTAAAACAACTTCCTCGACAAAACCTAGTATCAATATCACTAGGGTTTAGTCTAATATTCGCCGAGACTAATTAATAGTTTGGCTATTATTACTATTATATAAGCGTTAAACAATACTTATATAACCCATAATAATAGCCCAACTACTCCTTATAAGGTCCTAATAACATTACTATATTGAAACATAAGCTATATTAAAGATAGGGTAGGCATAGCTCACTTACAACGGGTTTTCTCGAAAGCCGGGCTTCGCTGGAGCAGCGTTTCTGAGCCGAAAGGCTCTTTTCTCGAGGCTTCGGGAGCCTCGGGGCTTCCTTCGGGTGCTAGGGGGTTTACCTAGACTTTAGGGGGGTTTGGGGCTTTAGAGAGAGAAACTAGAGAGAGAAAGAAGGGTTTGAAGGTGTGAGGAAGTGAGGGAACCCGGCACCTCTATTTATAGGGGTGCTGACTGATGGACTCGCCGAGTAGGAGGACCTACTCGCCGAGTTGGGGCATGTGGCAGCCTTCTGGTGGTGCCACGTGTCCAATTCTGGTGGTGCCACGTCACCCTTATCGCGTATCAGCCTTCAAACTTAAAAAAATCATAACTTTCGCATACGAGCTCCATTTTTGACGTTAATTTTTTCAACGCGTAGGTAAAATCAAGATCTAAAACTTTCATTTAGACTTCGTCGGCTAATTCTTGACCGATCTCAAATTTATCAATAGGAGGCGTTTAGACTGTTAAATGACAGCGAAGAATTCGTAACTCCTTCATACGGACTCCTTTTTTGTCTATCTTTTTTCTATTGGGTTCCTATTAATGAGATATTCAACTCTCATTTAGGTTGCGTAAGCCAAAAACTGCTCGAACTAAAACTCGAGTTTCGGGTCGTGCTCTGCTAAGCCGAATCTTAGAAAAATCATAACTTTCTTCATACGAAGTCAAATTTGGGCGTTCTTTTTATGGATTTTCTCAGTTTAACATATTCTATGACTTTCGTTTAGATCACTAAGGCTAAAAAGTCTTCTATCGTAAATTCACTTTTTACGCTTCCCGGTACCGTGCCGGTTTTGCTGTAAAACTTCGACGAGCCATAACTTCTTCGTTATAACTCGGATTTCGGCATTCTTTATATGTACGGAACCCTTGATACATATTATACAACTTAGTTAAGATTATTTATTCTAAATATGCTTCCATTAAAAACTCATTTTTGATGCTCATTGTCTCTAAATTGGCTAGCCTAAATCTGCGGGCGTTACAATTATCTCCCCCTTAGGATGATTACGTCCGGAATCATCAACGAAACATGATTGTATAATGACTCCATGCGTTATCTCTTCATCCTAGGTAATAACTGTAACTTCTATGTTGCTTCGAATGAGTATCTAGCTCTTGGACTCCTTAACTGCAGGCGGTGCTCGGTCTTGCACCTGCTCGTTAGACTTTCAATCATGACCTTCGTGTCACAACCTCATTCTTTATCAGAGACTCCTTCTTCTTCTTAACAAACTTAGGATAAGTTAATTTGATTACTACAATTGACCGATGTGTCATATTCTAATGACCTATCATCGTATGTAGCAACGCTTAGACTCAGGTCTCTTAGAGTCAAATTCTGGAATGGAATATGCCTTCCTTCATGGTCTAATGTGATATAATCACATTTTAACATGTAGCATTTCTAGCTACCAACATCTTTAACAACGAGTGCGATACTTCTATTAATCGCTTTGATTTCAATCGTTTGGTTTAAGTCGGACGCTACATCAAACTTGGTTCTCTGAACCACGTAACCTACTCATCGTAGTCGGACTCAATGTGATATGACCACTAGGGTCAGGATAACAACAATCTTCTTAGTCATTACCGAAACAATGGTAACGACATGCTTGAATAAAATGAAATCAATTACTAGCTTCTTGGTAACCTTGTGACTTTCCCTGATCCAGGTGTGAGTCCTGTGCTTCCGGTAGTATAGGACTCTACTACCATTCACAGCTACTCATACTTGTCCCAGGTATTGTCCCGCAGTTTTTCCAAGTCACCATACAAGAAAACCACACAACAACTTAACATATCAGATAACAAAGCAAAAGCTTTATATTATTTCTTGAAACGATTACATAGGTGTTCAAGTTCACCCTAGACTATGCCTCTAATAGGCTACATCATATGATATTATGGCTACTGCATAACTCGATCTTCGGATATGAAGTCCTCATCCTTAATTCCTCATGTTGTCATCTGCTTCATCAAGGATCATCTGAAATGCTCTTGCCTTTGGCTTTGGCGGCACATTTGGCTTTGTATCCCCCTCTTTCCTTGGGCAGTCTTGCTTGAAGTGTCCCTCTTCACCACACTTAAAGCAGATTTCTCTCTTGGTTGTGCATTCGCTAGCGTAATGACCAGTCTTCCCGCATTTAAAGCAGGTCATCTCTTTAGAGCATTTCCCAACGTGCTTCTTTCTGCACTTGTCACACCATTGCGTTCTTTCTTCGAACTTTTTTGAACCAGACTTCGAGAATTTTCTCTTCTCGTCGGACCTTGAAGATCCTTCAAACTTTCTCTTCTCGGCAACCTCAACCTTGCTGGCAGCTCTTCCCTTAATCGTATCCTCCACAGACTTGGCAGCCCAGATAGCTGCCTCCAGAGTATGTGCCTGACACACCAGCACTGCGTACTCCCATGGAAGTCCCTTTACGTACTTATCAATTTTTCGCCAGCTCATCCGGAACAAGACGCAAGGCAAAATCCATCTTTTCTATGAAGTTGTTCGTGTATTCATCGAGTGACATGCTTCCTTTCTTTAGGGTCAGGAACTGGTACTCTAGCTTGAGTAAGTTTTGAGTTGAGCAGTACTTTCGTTTGAATTGCACCAGAAGCTCAGCCCATGTCAGTTGCAGGGGCTTATTGAGGCTCAAAGTCTTTCCTAAGGTATTCCACCAACGAACAGTGCCTCCTCTGAATTGAAGTACTGCAAACGTGGTTTGTAGCTTGCCTTTGCAACCACATGTCATGAAGGCCAATTCCATCTCTAAGATCCAATCCATGACTCCGATCGGATCTTCCTTCCCAGTGAAACTTGATGGCTTGCAAGTTAGAAAATCTTTGTACTTGCATCCATTCCTCTCGACTCCTTCATCTTGATTGTTCCTCCTAATCACCGGTGGATCAGCTTGACCAACGGTCCTGCTGTCATTCCCTTCCCCAGACTGCCCGTCATTCAGCTCGGGCTGTTCAATAGGAATTGTAAGTTCCTCTCGAGTTTGTTGAAGTAAACGCCTTTTTCCTCCATTTGATGATCCAACATCATCTGGATCAATGCTTGCACTCCGGCCATCGTGATTGGCTCGGGTGCAACTTCTACTACGACTGGTATTTGCTGTATTACTGGGGGCTGATCTCGGTTCCCATTTGCATTCACGTTTCCGCTACGGGTCCTTGCCATCTTGATCTATACACCGAATAAGGTGAATCTAGATCTTTATTTAGGATTGACGTTTAAATCATCCTTATTACTCCGAAACGTTTATATGCTAGTTCTAATATCTTAGTTAAACGCTTAGAATCCTAAACACATAAGGTTTCCAGATCCGGTCGGCAATAGACCATAGATCCGAATAAATAACAGCATATCAGGCACAAGCATTTACCACATAAAAGCATTTTAGCATTTTCCCTAAATAAGCTAGTGCTTGTGTCTATTCAGGTGTATTACCTAAGACACTCCTCACAATCATTGCTTAACATTCTAAGTTTAATTCTAGAAATAAATCCATATTCCTAGCTCGCTTAAACTAATGCTCTGATACCAACTGTGACATCCCCATTTCCCACGGCCAGAAAAGACCGATTTTTGTTTATGCATTGTAAAAATCAAAGTACTTCTTTTCATAAAAATGTTGCGGAATTTGTTCACAGAAAACACAATAAATATGTTACCAAAACATTTTCGAAGAAACATATTTTATTCATTTTAAAACGTTTGGGATGTCATCGTCAATACATAAACATAAGCATAAACAGAAATTACATTCATTTACACTAGTGATCTATATCTCCTTAATCTCTCAGTGCAATGTCACTTCATATTGACACCTGTGATATAAATAAACTGAGTGGGTCAGGTTGGAAAACCTGGTGAGTACATAGGGATTTCAATCCCACAATGTTATATCATATATATAATTTAGAACTCACAAAACATACAATTTCACCATATATGTGTAAGCAACTCTTATCCCACCCCGTCGATCCTCACAACGAGACTATCCATACTCTCAAACCTAAGATTAACCGTTTTACCTAATCCATACTCCCAGATTAGAAATGAACGACTTTACCTAATCCATACTCTCGGACTAGGGATGAGTGTCTAATCCATACTCTCGGATTAATGACAAAGAATTATAACTAATCCATACTCTTGGACTAGGGACGAATGACTATGTCTTAATCCATACTCCTGGACTAAGGATGGATGACTATGTCTTAATCCATACTCCCGGACTAAGGACGGATAACTATGTCTAATCCATGCTCCCGGATAAATGACGTATACTAAAGTTCTATTCTCTGAGTATAACTCACTTGTACTCGTAAGAAAATGCTACCCAATATTCCCCATAATTAATTTAGGTCTACTCTTTATCCTAAATTATCATATATAATCATGTATGTTCTTTAACACGTATTTCAGGCAACATCAATTAACTCGCACATAAACATATAATTAATACTTCAATCAATACTTGTATTAAAATTATGTTCATGAAAGGGACTATGCACTCACCTGGGAAGGTGGTGACTCGACACTCGGGCAGCACTTCATTACTCTTCAAACAACTTCCTCGACAAAACCTAGTATCAATATCACTAGGGTTTAGTCTAATATTTGCCGAGACTAATTAATAGTCTAGCTACTATTACTATTATATAAGCGTTAAACAATACTTATATAACCCATAATAATAGCCCAACTACTCCTTATAAGGTCCTAATAACATTACTATATTGAAACATAAGCTATACTAAAGATAGGGTAGGCATAGCTCACTTACAACGGGTTTTCTCGAAAGTCGGGCTTACCTGGAGCAGCGTTTTTGAGCCGAAAGGCTCTTTTCTCGAGGCTTCGGGAGCCTCGGGGCTTCCTTCGGGTGCTAGGGGGTTTACCTAGACTTTAGGGGGGGGGGGGGGCTTTAAAGAGAGAAACTAGAGAGAGAAAGAAGGGTTTGAAATTTGAGGAAGTGATGGAACCTGACACCTCTATTTATTGGGGTGCTGACTGATGGAATCGCCGAGTAGGAGTACCTACTCACCATGTTGGGGCATGTGGCAGCCTTCTGGTGGTGCCACGTGTCTAGTTCTGGTGGTGCCACGTCACCCCCTATCGCGTATTAGCCTTCAAAATTAGAAAAATCATAACTTCCGCATACGAGCTCCGTTTTTGACGTTCTTCTTTTCAACACGTAGGTAAAATCAAGATCTACAACTTTCATTTAGACTCCATCGGCTAATTCTTGACCGATCTCAAATTTAACAGTAGGAGGCGTTTAGACTGTTAAATGACCGCGAAGAATTCGTAACTCCTTCATACGGACTCCGTTTTCGTCTATCTTTTTAGCGTTGAGTTCCTATTAATGAGATATTCAACTCTCATTTAGGTCTCGTAAGCCAAAAACCGTTCGAACTAAAATTTGAGTTTTGGATCGTGCTCTGCTAAGCCGAATCTTAGAAAAATCATAACTTCTTCATACGAAGTCAGATTTGGGCGTTCTTTTTTGGATTTTCTCGGTTTAACATATTCTACGACTTTTTTTAGATCACTAAGGCTAAAAAGTCTTCTATCGTAAATTCACTTTTTACGCTTCCCATTGCCGTGTCAGTTTTGCTGTAAAACTTCGACGGGCCATAACTTCTTCGTTATAACTCGGAATTCGGCATTCTTTATATGTACGGAAGCCTTGAGACATATTATACAACTTAGTTAAGATTATTTATTCTAAATAATCTTCCATTAAAAACTCATTTTTGACACTCATTGTCTCTAAATTAGCTAGCCTAGATCTGCAGGCGTTACACATAGTATGCATCTTCATAACATGGTATGATTGATGTTTAATTCAAGTGTTTAGTTGATTACTCGAAAGATTATATAAAGAATAAATTCTTAATTAATATGGTGATTAAATAATAATATTTTTTTATATTTAATAGTTTTGAGACCATAGTTAATTAGGTTATTATTGTGTTTCATTTTGCATATTTTACTTCCTGAATAATTCAAATATTCAAAATTCGACAGTCGCTCTTACTTTTGGAAGTAGTGAATTAAGGCTATCATGAACTGGATTGTAGTTTGTCTAGAGAATTTTAGACATAGAAATAGTTTTGCAGCAATGTTCATGAGTACTTAGTAATGGGATTTTAAATATTGGATAAACTCATGCTCAGAGAAATAGTTCATGGATTTTATCACGAGTAATTTTAAGATGATAATATCTTATATTCTTGTCTCTTGAAACAGAGATATATGAGTTGTGGTTTACAAGTCAGTTGTGAGTTGATAATATAGGCATATAAGTCAAAGTTTATTCGTTCCTTTTTCCCTAACGGGAAAAATGATATCTTTGGGCCCCTCGGCGATTTGTTGTTAACTTATAAGTGCTAGGCGTAGCCAAGATTAAATTGATGTGTTCGATTAGAAGTCTTATGTCGCTATCAAAAATTAGAAATCATGAAACAAAACTTGGACAATGAGATTGATTATAATCCATGTCTCATGTCTGAATGATATCTTGTAGAACGGAGGAATATTTTATCACTTATCCTAGGACACGTAACTGACTGGGTCAGAGTTCGACAACGACTTTTGGAAGCTACAATTTGCTGACCAGTTTGGAAGTTGTACTGGAAATTATTATTACAGACTTATCCAAGCGGGAGACTGTTACATTGGGTGTCTAAGCCCATAACCAGGGGCAGATCTTATATGGGGCTAGGGGGGCTGTGGCCCCCCTGATTTTTTTTGGCAGAAATAGTCCTTATACTTTAGTTTTAAACATATTTTCCCAAAAATATAAAATTTTGACTATCCCCCATGTTCACAATTTTTATACAAATTATATTTTTGCCCCCCCCCCCCCCCAAATGTAAGATTGAAGTTCCGCCACTATCCATAACTATAATTGGTATAAACTTGAATTGACAGTAGCACGGTCCTTTTGGGTTGTCCTCTAACCTAGTAATTGAATAAGATTACTTTTGGGAGAGAGAGAGAGACTGATTTATTAATTTATTATATGATTAATAATTTAATTAGAAATCAAAATAAATGATTTGTTAATGTATTATGAGAATAATATATTAATTAGAAATGTTGTTATTTAATTATTAATTAATCAGAAATTAATTTGAACTAATTTTGGGATTAATTGGATTGATTAAATGTAACATCCCAATTTTCAAGGCCAAAAATTTCATTTTTAAATAAGTTATTACATAAAACTATCAGTGTAAAACATTCATAATAGTATATCATTTCAAACCAAAGTGTCAGTAATCAAAACATATTATCATAAAACCATATCAGAATGTAATCCCAAAGATCTTATGTGCGGAAAACATAGTGTGATGCGCTGCGATCAAGCCGGCTCCTTTCCTTTAAACACGAAGTGTCTGAAATCAAAACTGAAAACCGTAAGCACGAAGCTTAGTGAGTTCCCCCATCATACCACATACCATACAATCACAAAGCATACATACTGTCGGGCAATTCTGGGGTGCCCGTCCTACCCGGTATGGCCATTCTGGGGTGCCGACCAACCCGTCTCAAGCCATTCTGGGGTGCTGACCTACCCATGTCAAGCCATTATGGGGTGCTGACTTACCCGTCGGTCCTAACCGACCCTCAGGGACTATTCCACACCTACTGCTACTATCACATATATCATAACATAAACATACTATCAGACATATCTGGGGTGTCTGAACTACCCTTCGGTCCTAACAACCGAACTTGGGGACTATTCCCCTCCTACTACCACTATCACACATAACATATATGACCTACCCTTCGGTCCTAACAACCGAACTCTACTACTATCACATATAACATATCATGCCAGCATATAACATATCAGGTAGTAGCAAACCTAGATGATATCACGAAGACAATCATCTAACATATAACTCCTACTGGTGGGCCGACATTGTGGCTGTAGACCCACCGCTATTGGAAGGTAACTCACCTCACACTGCTGAAGTCCCAAAGACACAATCCCACACTTGCTGAAGTCCCGCAGACTCGACCCTAGTTGCTGGCAGACAGATTCCCGAACTGTCAACACCAAAATAACACCCAATTAATAATTGGGTCCCAATACATAACCATAAGTACATTATTTGGATAATTACTACATTACCCCTAACTTGGCTTATTCAATCCCAAGGCCCAATCCATAGGCCCAAAGTTAATTAGGAATCAAGGCCCAACACATGGCCCAATTTTCCAAATTGGGCTTAGGACTATACATGGTCTCATTCTAAGGCCCAACATCATATAATCATTAAGGCCCAAACTATGGCCCATCTATGGCCCAATTTTCCAAATAGGGCCCCAACCCCTTACATGGGCCTTACTCTAGGCCCATTAAATTACTCTAGGCTATTTGCTTGATCTTGGATAGCCCATTTAATAACCCAATCATCAAGGCCCAATAGAAAGGCCCAACAACAAACCCAAGTGAAATTAGGTTTTCACATAAAATGATGATTAGGGTTAAGTTTCCTACTTAACCCATTAAGGACTTAATCCATTAGGGACTTAATCTATTAAGTCCAATATTGCTTAGATTAATTTCTGCCAATGATTATTATTTAATATCTCAAGTTATTAAATAATTCTCGCGTGTCCCGATTAATTTCCCAAAATTAGGGTTTTGATTGAATTAGGGTTTTCCAACCTAAATACTAGCCCATTTATTAATTTGTTGGACTTTTAGATTATTTAGGCTTTATGGGGCCTATCAAGCCCACTAGAAAGTCATCAAGCCCATTAGGGTTTCAAGCATCCCCAATCAAGTCAACTCACAAGACAAGCACACCGCCACCCGACACAGCGGCCGGTGACGGCAGGAGGCGGCAGCCACCACCTCATGGTGGTGGTTTGGAATTTCTTTCCATTTTTCAAATTGTAATTTACACTTTACAATGTTGAAACTCAAAATAAACACATACACTAAACAACATAGGCACACACACAGCCACCCTATGGTGGCCGGTGGTGGTAGAAGGTGGCAGCCACCACCTCACGGTGGTGGTGACTATGATCTTCAGCCCATACAACAACAAGGTGCTTCAAATATCGATCCAAGCACACCCAAAATCCCATAGCCACCCGAGATGGTGGCTAACTGCGGCGAGGTGGCGGCAGCATGCGGTGGGGATGAGTTTCCATTCGATTCCTTGCAAGTAAAGATCTACCCAACATTATTCTTACAAGATATGGTCATACACACCACCATTCACGCACACAGTCACCTCTGCAAGGTGGCTGGTAGTGCTAGAAAGAGGTGACACGGCGGCAGCCACCATGGTTGGCAGCCATGGTGGTTTTTCCTCGGGTTTTCGGGTCAATCAAGCACCCACAAGCACTTCCTGGTTCCAGCAACCTTACCCAACTCTTCCAGACATGAAACCACAACTCTCAGCCACCAGATAGGCGGCTGAGGAGGCTGGAAAGAACAAAACGGCGGTCATGGGGCCACCGGCGTCAACCACTGACGAACGTGGCATCAATCTGCTAAGAAAGCAACGGAGAATAGAGAGGGATGCGGCAGATGACTTACCCACGGGCTTGTGATTGTACACGACCACACAGCAGCAAGCTTAGCTCCATTATCAATTTTTAGCGGCCATCCCAGTTGCAACTAACGTTTCTGGTGGTGGGGCTGTGATGGCGAAGTTCCTTAGCGAAGTAGCGACGGCTGGAGGTATTCCAAGGGTAGTGGCGGCCGATTTGAATGACTAAGGCTAAGGTTTTCCAATGCAATAGGAGGGTAAGAGGTCCTCGGGTTAAATCCCGCTTCCATACAAAATTATAACAAAAGTGGCAGAATCGGTCCCTCCCATACACAATTTCTTCGAACATAGTCCATAAATTACCATTTAAACCCCAGCCATTTGAATTCCTTACAAATGAGTCAGGGTTTTCACTAAACAGCCCCCATCTTCTAAAATCTTTACAAAACTAATCCACAATTTTCCTTTTTAAACCCCCAACTCTCAAATATGACATATTCAGTTTTCCCCTCTCTTTCTCTTCGAAATTAAGTTCCAATAATTACCATGGAGCCCTCGTCATCATAAATATTGATTTTAGGCTACCATTCATTCATTAATTTATTTTTTAACTAATAAATAAACGTGTGTTACAACTCTCCCCCACTTGAATTAGATTTCGTCCTCGAAATCGCTCCTTACTATTTCTTATATGCCAAACCACTTCTAGTAACATGATCTCCGTCCTGGGCACAACCTAAACTTCCCAGGGTAGCTGTGACCAATCTTCGCAAAGCCCTAATATCCTCATATGAACGAATTCCTCGCAACAGGATCACATCTACTTCGTCTGAATCTACTATCTCGAGATGGTCTGATTCCCTGACAGACCACTCATACTGAATCATTATCGTTGGACCTAGTCCACTTTATCCTTCAACCGACTACTCAACTTTCAATAACTCAAGGTTCCCACTATAATTCAGGGCTACAAGCCCAATTATCTATGCATGTCACTTATACTTGGCCAAGGCTCATTTAGTCCCGCTGTGATTGACTCGACACTCCCCAATAAACTAGCTATTTCGTTCGTATTTGCAACCCAAACACAAATACTAATACTGCCCAAACGCTGAAGCTGCCCGAACACTGATATGCCTGAAGCAGTAGGTTACCACCTAGCTACTTCCCAAAATCTATCAAGACTTTCCTGGTCTCAATTCATCCGTCAGTCATCTAAATTTACCAGGTTCCGGCCCGGCTGTGAAGCCAAAGGACCCCCACTTAGTCGCCTCACACGACTTCTGAACGAAATCCTTTTCTGGAACTAGTTGCAACTAGTTATCATGCCATTGTGACTCTAACAACATTCTGATCTAACCGATCAGATCTATACGTCGAATCCTTTCATCATTAAATCCAAGGCTGGAAGTGGTTACTACCTGACCAATGGTAGCCTTATCTCACATGCAATCTTATACATTCCATTGCTTTCCTGATCCCATAATTGTAGTGGCGCTCCTACAGTCCTATCACTGGGTCAACCATATCTAATCCATCTAGGTAATTATGAAATCCAATCCGTGGATTTCCTTATCCTTACTGCTACACCCAAACTGCTGGGGACTACTGTTCCTTCTGCGTCCTAACAACGCGCTCACATTATCTACTAACCTAGTGAATGCTACGGCTATACCCGTAGTCTCACAACACTCTATCACTATCCGACCGCTAGTGAATGCTACAGCTACACCCGCAATCTTACAACACTTCCCATGCTAACTGTCCACTAGTGAATGCTACGACTACCCCCGTAGTCTTACAACACTTTCCATACTATCTGACTGCTAGTGAATGCTACGGCTACCCCCGTAGTCTTACAACACTTTCCATACTATCTGACTGCTAGTGAATGCTACGGCTACCCCCGTAGTCTTACAACACTTTCCATACTATCTGACTGCTAGTGAATGCTACGGCTATCCCCGTAGTCTTACAACACTTTCCATCTGGTCGAACACGCACTCGACCTAACACACAACTGAATTCGAGTCCTAACCGGAACTCTAACCTGGTTACCGGAACCTGCTATTTCGTGACCCCACTGTATCAGTACCGCACCCATGCCCGTGATCAAAGCGTCACAGTAAACCACGAAATCATCTACACCCTCCGGCAGGGTGAGAATCGGTGTTTGGCACAACCACTGTCTGAGAGTCTCGAAGGCTGTCTACTGCTCAAACCCCCAATGAAAGTCCACCAACTTCTTGGTCAGTCGAGTCAAAGGAACCACAATCTCTGAGAAGTCGCATATAAATCTCCGATAATAACCCACTAGACCAAGGAAACTCCGAATCTCAGATTGAGACCTCGGAATTTCCCATTGCATCATGACCCCTATCTTGGCCGGATTGACTAGAATACCCTTCTGGTTGACAAGGTGCCCAAGAGATTGCACCCCGCACAACCAGAACTCACATTTGGAGGACTTTATAAAAAGTCTCTCCCCCACTTAGATTCAACTAAGTCTTCACGGCATGCGGGAATTGAAGGATTTCCAATCCTTCTCGCTTCCTAGTATCCCCTTGATGACAACCTGTACTTACCAGTGCTAGCGATCCATCACCAATCAAACCTTAAGATCGCCCATCCTCAGAAATCTTGAAGAGTACTCTTGAAATCTGGTCCAATCTAACACCTCGATTCGTCTCCCATGTTGTCAATTGAAGGTCTCAATCTTCACTCTGGACGACGAATCCTCGTTCTCATTTCCAATCTTGCAGTACCACTGAACTCTAACCGAACACATCCCACGCGAAAATAGAATTCTCTTGAACATGCGATGACCAACCACTTATGCATCTAACACCCGCGACTGACACTACCCTTTTTATGTCACCAGCTCCGTCCTAGCAATGGTAGTACCTTGAAGTCCCAAGTTCAGCCATAGACAATTACCGACCATACCTAAACAATGATAGAACCCCTGAATGCTGACTTCACTGGGGAACTATCACTCTAACCCTGACCGAGGATCCTCCAAACAACACTCCTGCACAGATCTCGACAAAGATCCAGAATGATAACGGTACACACGGAACCCACTCTGCAAGATGCATCCCTCTGTAGGTTCATCAACGACTTTTTGGCATACAGGATGGCATATATGATCCTTGATAACCCAAACACTAGCAGGAAGCCGACCCGAGATCTAACTTATCCAAACTTACTCTTAACTCCAACGTGATACGTATCCCCAACATCCCTCTAGTAGCAATAGAAGATGACATACCTGCAACATCTGGAGGAATACTAATCACCTTCTGTTGACATGATCAACCCTGCTACCCAGAAGTAGCCTAAGCCCTTGGAGCGAAAAACTCCCTTGTGCACTGTCCTGTACGTGCTGCACTAACTCCGGCCCTGCTGGCCTTTCACCCGATGATCATAAATCATGGGTCTCTTCCCGGGACCCTCTGCCATACACACCTGGTGTGACCCTCTCCTTCCAGGGTGTTCCAAATCGATCTCGCATCTATAACTTATTGGAAATCATATCCTTCAGGGTCTGGCACCCTGTCATGCTCACTAGCTCGCTTGCCCATGGCTAAGCTGCAACAACCGGAACATCCTCTGTCTCCAAACCGGGTCACTAACTCCTTCCCGAAGCTTCTCAGATTCTCCAAGGCTCTCACTGATTCGAGTATGGATCTTGTGCTTTCAGTAGTACGGGCCCAATACTACCTTCCACACTTATCCATACTTTCCACAGCAATCCTCCTGAATACTCCAAGTCACTTCCTCAAACTGGTAGACCCAAGTCTAACTGAGCCTCTCTACTAACTCACTGAAATATATCCTAGGCTTCCCTAGGGTCCCGAACTCACCCAGTCCTCAGCTGTTGAAAGCTTCCCAGTAATGTCAACTAGCTACCTCATGAATATAGCCACATGCAACATAGATCAGATAATCCTTCAAGTAACAAACTCATCCCTATAACGGTTAGACTCAAACGAGAGTTGCGCAATAAGGTCAAATCTATCACTCTGAGATTATCCAGCCTGTGCCACATGTGACTTAGCATATTCACTTAATAGCTAGCTCACATTAATACGAGCCTCACAAAGCACAAAGCAAACAGCATTCAGACAATGGAAAATCTAACCATCATATTTCAATCAACCCATTCTATCCTCTAATCAGGAATTTGTACATGCAATTCAAAGGCTCATACAATCAGGCATAACCTAAACAGGCTATCCTATTACTGACTTATTAATACTAACATGCAAGTCTACAAGCACATACAATTGGCATATAGGGCATCCTCCTAGATCCTCAGCCCTAATCTAGCATTCAGTTCTCATAATCATATCATATCATAACATCACATGTATGGGTATCTTGGGGAAAACTTACTTGAGCTCGGCTGATTGCACGCATCACACACCTTGTTCTTTTCAAAATTATCTTCCCTTTTCAAACTTCTTTTTATAAAATGGTTTTACTTTTGAAAAATTTTCATACCAAGTCCTTAGATTGAGTTCAGACACACCCGAGAGTATGTCCGAATCCCTCAAACCAAGGCTCTGATACCAACTTGTAACATCCCAATTTTCAAGGCCAAAAATTTCATTTTTAAATAAGTTATTACATAAAACCATCGGTGTAAAAACATTCATAATAATATCTCGTGTCAAACCAAAGTGTCAGTAATCAAAACATATTATCATAAAACCATATCAGAGTGTAATCCCAAAGATCGCATGTGCGGAAAATATAGTGTGATGCGCTGCGATCAAGCCGACTCCTTTCCTTTAAACACTAAGTACCTGAAACCAATACTGAAAACCGTAAGCATGAAGCTTAGTGACCTACCCGGTACGGCCATTCTGGGGTGCCGACCTACCCGTGTCAAGCCATTCTGGGGTGCTGACCTACCCATGTCAAGCCATTCTTGTAACATCCCAAAATTCAAGGCCAAAAATTTTGTTTTAATTATGTTATTACATAAAACCATCAGTATAAAAAAATTGATAGTAACGTCTCATGTCAAAACCCAAGTGCCAGTAATCCAAAACATAGTATAATAAAACCATATCAGAGCATAATCCCCAAGGATATCATGTGCGGAAAACATAGTGTGATGCGCTGCGATCGAGCCGGCTCCTTTTCTTTGAAAACGAAGTACCTGAAACCAAAACTGAAAACCGTAAGCACAAAGCTTAGTGAGTTCCCCCATCATACCACATACCATACAATCATATAATGAACAGCTAGGAGATACGGGCCTCGCCCATATTCATGGAGATACGGGCCTCGCCCACACTCCGCTAGCTGGGAGATACGGGCCTCGCCCACAATCCACTATCTCTGAGATATGGGCCTTGCCCACACTCAGCTACTAATCCATAACATACAAGTATGTTCAATCGTATAATAAACAGCTAGGAGATACGGGCCTCGCCCACACTCATGGAGATACGGGCCTCGCCCACACTCAGCTAGCTGGGAGATACGGGCCTCGCCCACACTCCACTATCTCTGAGATACGGGCCTCGCCCACACTCAGCTACTATCACATATATCATAACACAACATACTATCAGACATATTTGGGGTGTCTGAACTACCCTTTGGTCCTAACAACCGAACTTGGGGACTATTCCCCTCCTACTACCACTATCACAGATAACATATCTTGCCAGCATATAACATATCAGGTAGTAGCAAACCTAGATGATATCACAAAGACAATCATCTAACATACAACTCCTATTGGTGGGCCGACATTGTGGCCGTAGACCCACCGCTACTGGAAGGTAACTCACCTCACACTGCTGAAGTCCCGAAGACACAATCCCACACTTGCTGTAGTCCCGCAGACTCGACCCCAGTTGTTGGATGACAGATTTCCGATCTGTCAATATCAAAACATCACCCAATTAATAATTGGGTCCCAACACATAACCATAAA
This sequence comes from Lactuca sativa, assembly GCF_002870075.4. NCBI lineage: Eukaryota > Viridiplantae > Streptophyta > Magnoliopsida > Asterales > Asteraceae > Lactuca > Lactuca sativa. The sequence goes on along the minus strand of NC_056623.2, from coordinate 19,499,765 downwards.
CACTTACTTTGGATAATTACATTACCCCAAGCTTGGCTTATTCAAGCCCAAGGCCCAATCCGTAGGCCCAAAGTCAATTAGGAATCAAAGCCCAACACATGGCCCAATTTTCCAAATTGGGCCTAGGCCTATACATGGGCTCATTCTAAGGCCCAACATCATATAATCATTAAGGCCCAAACTATGGCCCATCTATGGCCCAATTTTCCAAATTGGGCACAATCCCCTCACATGGGCCTTACCCTAGGCCCATTAAATTACTCTAGACCATTTGCTTGATCTTGGATAGTCCATTTAATAACCTAATCATCAAGGCCCAACAAGAAACCCAAGTAAAATTAGGGTTTCACATAAAATGATGATTAGGGTTAAGTTTCCTACTTAACCCATTAAGTCCAATATTGCTTAGATTAATTTCCGCCAATGATTATTATTTAATATTCCAAGTTATTAAATAATTCTTGTGTGTGTGACCCGATTAATTCTTAAAGTTATGTTTTCATTGGCATTAGGGTTTTTCCAATCCAAATATTAGCCCACTTATCAAGAATCCCCAATTGAGTCGACTCACAAGACACGCACACTACCACCCGACACGACGGCAGGAGGCGGCAGCCACCACCCAACAGTGGTGGTTTGAGATTTCTATTATTCCAATTATTACAATTTACAATGAACTCACAAAAAACACACACACTATACTAAATAAACACACACACCCACAACCACCCTTGTGGTGGTTGGTGGTGGTACACGGTGGCAGCTACCACCTCACGGTGGTGGCAGTGGTTATCCTTGATTATTCCGGCTAGACATAATACACACGCACACATCAGATTGCATAGCACATGCCAGCCACCCACCTGGTAGCGAAAAGTCGAACACAATACCCTCTTCACGGTGGCATGCGATGGTCCCGACGGTAGGAAGCAGCTGCGCAAGATGGCGGCGGCAGCGACAGCCGACGGTCGATCCTTGCAGTTCACGGCCTCGCTGGCGACTTGAAGCAACACATCAGTAGAACGAAGGGAAGGAGAAAACGGGACGGTGGCAGCGAACGGCACCCAACCTTGCGTCTACAGCCGGCGGCAACGATCGGAACGACACCGGTGACAGTCGGGTGCGGTCGTGAACAGCTATAGAAAGAGAAGAAGAAGGAGAACGACGGAGATGTGGCCTCGGGCACTCACAACTTCGCTGGTGGTTCTCATCGTCGCCGAAAACAGGGCACGACGATGGTGTGGCTAGAACGTAGCATCATGGACGGAGAAGAGGCTGAGACCGGTTGGAGGAGAGTGAGCAATTGGCGATGGCGGTTGGAGGAGTGGAGGGGGCGGCCGACACTTCATTAGGTTTAGGGTTAGTGACCAGTGAAGTTAGGGTTATATACCCGCTTCCTTCAATACGTTCACCCATAATAACAACTATAGCCCCTCCCTTCCAAAATCAATTCGCATTAAGTCCCATATTTACCTTTTAAACCCCAACATTTAAAATCCATTGCAATCTAGGTATAATATTTACAAAACAGCCCCTTTGTCTCCAAAATCACTTCAAGTAAAGTCCCAAAAGTTACAATTTAATCCCTGCCTTCAATAATACTTACAAATTAAGTCCGGATTTACACTTTCAGCCCCCAATCTCTAAAAGTGTGACAAATAGCTCCTCGAGATCAACACTTTGCTAAATAATTATCTGTTTTAGGGCTACGATCCATTCATTAATTAATTAATTTATTTAATAAATAATCGGGGTTTTACAATTCTGGGGTGCTGACTTATTCGTCGGTCCTAACAACCGACCCTCGGGGACTATTCCACCCCTACTGCTACTATCACATATATCATAACATAAACATACTATCAGACATATCTGGGGTGTCCGAACTACCCTTCGGTCCTAACAACCGAACTTGGGGACTATTCCCCTCCTACTACCAATAGCACATATAACATATCATGCCAACATATAAACATATCATCACATACTGTCAGACATATCTGGGGTGTCTGACCTACCCTTCGGTCCTAACAACCGAACTCTACTACTATCACATATAACATATCATGCTAGCATATAACATATCAGGTAGTAGCAAAACTAGATGATATCACGAAGACAATCATCTAACATATAACTCCTACTGGTGGGCCGACATTGTGGCTGTAGACCCACCGCTATTGGAAGGTAACTCACCTCACACTGCTGAAGTCCCAAAGACACAAATCCCACACTTGCTGAAGTCCCGCAGACTCGACCCTAGTTGCTGGCAGACAGATTCCCGAACTGTCAACACCAAAATAACACCCAATTAATAATTGGGTCCCAATACATAACCATAAGTACATTATTTGGGTAATTACTACATTACCCCTAGCTTGGCTTATTCTAGCCAAGGCCCAATCCATGGGCCCAAAGTCAATTAGGAATCAAAGCCCAACACATGGCACAATTTTCCAAATTGGGCCTAGGCCTATACATGGACTCATTCTAAGGCCCAACATCATATAATCATTAAGGCCCAAACTATGGCCCATCAATGAAAATTGGGCCCCAACCCCTTACATGGGCCTTACCCTAGGCCCATTAAATTACTCTAGACTATTTGCTTGATCTTGGATAGCCCATTTAATAACCCAATCATCAAGGCCCAATAGAAAGGCCCAACAACAAACCCAAGTGAAATTAGGGTTTCACATAAAATGATGATTAGGGTTAAGTTTCCTACTTAACCCATTAAGGACTTAATCTATTAAGTCCAATATTGCTTAGATTAATTTCCGCCAATGATTATTATTTAATATATCAAGTTATTAAATAATTCTCGTGTGTCCCGATTAATTTCCCAAAATTAGGGTTTTGATTGCATTAGGGTTTTCCAACCTAAATATTAGCCTATTTATTAATTTGTTGGACATTTAGGTTATTTAGGGCTTTATTGGGCCTATCAAGCCCACTAGAAAGTCATCAAGCCCATTAAGGTTTCAAGCATCCCCAATCGAGTCAACTCACAAGACAAGCACACCGCCACCCGACATGGTGGCCGGAGGCGGCAGCCACCACCTCACGGTGGTGGTTTGGAATTTCTTTCCATTATTCAAATTGTAATTTACACTTTACAATGTTGAAACTCAAAATAAACACATACACTAAACAACATAGGCACACACACAGCCACCCTATGGTGGCCGGTGGTGGTAGAAGGTGGCAGCCACCACCTCACGGTGGTGGTGACTATGGTCTTCAGCCCTTACAACAACAAGGTACTTCAAATATCGATCCAACCACACCCAAAACCCTATAGCCACCCGAGATGGTGGCTAACTGCGGCGAGGTGGCGGCAGCAGGCGGTGGGGATGAGTTTCCATTCGATTCATGGAAAGTAAAGATCTACCCAACATTATTCTTACAAGATATGGTCATACACACCACCATTCACGCACACAGTCACCTCTGCAAGGTGGCTGGTGGCGGAAGAAAGAGGTGATACGGCGGCAGCCACCATGGTGGTTTTTCCTCGGGTTTTCGGGTCAATTAAGCACCCATAAGGCCCGGTTCCAGCTGATGGGTTTTAGCCATAAGAACTTTCCTATGTGCGCATGCAAAACCCTAATGCTCGGATCTAGGCTTTCTAATAAACATGCTTTGAATCCAAGTCTTCTAATGACTAATTAGGTTATATAACAACATTGAAACAGATCTAGAATCATACCTTTGAGTTCCTTGTTGATCTTGAGGTCTTGGAGCTTCTAGAGTCACAAATGTCACTCCTCTAATGGCTTACAAACACCAATAGCAAGGAAGATGATTTAGGAGAGAGGAGAGGGGAGAAATTCGGCCAGGGTTCTCTTACTTTAAGAGAGGTGTCGAATTCCCTATGCCATGGGGTCTATTTATACTTGTAGACTCCTTAAGGGTTACAACCTAAACCCTAATTAGATAACTTAGACTTTAAGTTAATTCATATCCTTTCCTTGATAACCCTTTGGACGATTTTGGCTTATCCTAGCCCTAGAAATCGTCCAATCCTATATCAATAAGGATTTACAGTCTAAAGTTTAACTATCAAACAATTTACAGTTTATACCCCTTTATTTAATTAATCTCTTTAAGTCACCAAATTAATTCTAATTAATTCTATGACTTATATTAATCAAATAACAAATATATTATTCATTATATTATTCTCATAATATATTAATAATATTTACTCTCTCGTAATAAATCATCCTATCAAGTTGCTATGGTGAAGGCAACCCAAAAGGACCATGCACAACCGGATCAAATACTTGCCTAATATAGTTGCAGCCTTAGACACTATTCCAACAGTCTCCCACTTGGATAAGTCTAGTAACTATATTACAGGTACAATTTGGTTTTCAATCGTAGCTCTCAAAGACGCTGTCAACTCTGATCTAATCAATCTTGTCCTTTAGATAAGGGAACGTACAGTCCTGTGTTAGATATCATGCTGACAATCCTATGGAATGGTTAGTCAAGCATTTAAGTTATGGAATTAATTAGTTTTGAATAGTTTCAAAACTTGCCCTCAAGTTTTGGACTTTGAAAAGTTTTCCTTATGAATAATTCAATTCCAAGTTAGCCCTTAGAATTTTAAAAGTTAAAATTCAACCCTTATACTTTATAATATTATAAGTTAATAATATATATATGTATAAGAGTAAAGTCAGTCTTACCGCTAGTACGCCTCATTCACGAAGCCGGTCTATAAGGTGGGTATAAGGTTGTTGCCTATAAAATGGCAACTTAATGGGTGTCCACTCTCACCCACCGCTTGCTTGACTGGTGGAGGGTCGTTAGCCGAACGGGTTTGACAAGACTATAATTCTCCTTTCATTAAAAGTATTAATGATAAATACTAAGTAACTAAACTCTTAATAATACCCAATCTTAGTTACTTAGGAAAAATGTGAATAAGGTGCTAACCCATGAAATTACACTTTACACTTTGTCTAAGTCGTTAGTGGAGCGTGTGTGGTTAACCGGCACACTAACTTGGACTTAACAAGGTAGGTAAAGGGTGACTTAATATTTATCATAGTATCGATGGAGCGTGTGTGGTTAACCGGCACATCGATTGAGGGGTAATTTATTAAGGGTACCAAGTGATTTGCATGGTTACTTCACACCTTGTTTTGTGATCCTCGGCATCCCAGTCACAAAACCTGAGGGGCACACTCGAGATTGAAACATGCCTTTGAAAAGTTCAATGAATCTCAAAGATCTAGGAGTTTCAAAACCAATTAAAACCTAATAATACATTTCGTTTATCTTGGTGGAAATTGGTGAATCGTCATTCACCTACCTTCAAATATTTTATAGCTTGGATTACGGCATACCTCTTCTAAGTTATAAAACAGTTTGTTGGGTCCTAGCCTTAATATTTCATATTGGGTGTCATATTAAGGACTTTAAATCAACTATCTTGAATATCTCCCAAAAGTTGTCTGGTTTAGGCACCTATGATCTTCCCAAATCTCTTGAAACAAGGTTTCCTATTGAAGATGATGTCCCTTGGAAATCATACTTCTTTCTCCTCCTCCAACTATTCTCCCTAACCCACAAGTTCTTGAAAAGTTTAAGGTCACTCAAGCCCTATTGGCAAGGCAAGGTCTAGGTGTGATCACATCTTGGAGATGTAGTCACATATTGACAAGCCGGGAGAGTTGGGTGTCAAAGCCTTGAGAAAGTTGGTGGTTCAATCACTTTCTAAGTCACATAGTGAGTTCTTTTGGAACACCTATGAAACAGACTATGACAAGACCCTTAATGATCTTATCTATTTGTTAAGATCAACTTCCTAAAACTTTATGGACATTGACAATGATGACATTGGATATCTAGTAAAGCTCTCTTTTCCCAGTGGAAAGGGATTGGCCATAGTCAACTCGGTTGACCAAATGGTAAAGAGAAAAGCTAAGTCTGTGATAGTCTCGTGTACCTTTATCAAAGGGTCCATATGTTTATATTGCCAAAGGAAGGGGCATTGGTTGCAAAGCTGCCAAATTTACCTAAGGATGTTAAAGTCAATAAGTTTGACTCTACTTCAGGTAAAGTCCACTTTCTAACTCTGTTAAGTTTCTATTCTGAGATTCTTGATACATGATGTGACTGGGTCACATGGTGATGTTTTAAGAATCAAAGAAAAGTGAAGAAACTTAAAGAAAGAATATGCTGAATCTGATCGCGTAGATGGATTTCTATCGCATAGTTTGAAGATCGGATTCCTGAGCTACTTCTTAGGAGTTATGAGATATTGCCTAGGAATAGATAACAACAAGTTTTCATATGGGTTGTAAGGATAAGTTTTCCGCAAAGTTTTAAAATAAAAGAAAATTTTTGATTTTATTTATTTTAAAATATCCTTACAATGGCATTTGAGGAAAAATTGTTGTTTATGTGATTCCATTAAGAGCAAGAGTGGAAATATGAAATTGATTCTTTCATTTGTGGTAATGTCTAAATTTACCAAATAAGGAAAGATTCTCATCACCCAAGTTTCAATTGGACCGAAACTTGGAATCATGCAAGTTGTATAGAATGATGAATGAGAACTTTCAAGTTGTGGAAAATTAAGACTAATTACTTGTTCACATGGATGTGTGAGTCAAGTAAAGGACTAAGGGATCGAGTACACATTCTTGTGCACTGATTAAGTCCACCACAAAAGTTTGATAAGACTATTCGTCATAGTTTATTAAAGCTCAGTAAATATTATTATACTTACAAGCTTAATTGTAACTCTAAGACATTGGAAAAGGTTCCAATGTATGGCAGAGCGAATAAGAAGAATCAAAATGGCAGAAGGATAAAAGTTTCTCAAATCTAAAAAGATGGGAGAGTACTTTAGTATCAGTTTTATGATCATCTTAATGATTAAGAAACCATAGCACAATTAGTTCTCTAAGGAAATCTTAGTGCATTCTTATGACTAAGAAGAGGAACTTGAATTGTTGAAGTGGTTAAATCAAGAAGATGAGTCATACTTCGTTCCAATACAAGTCTTAGAGTCATACTCCAAGATTGTAACTTGAGTGACATGTCTTAAAGAAGGTTTAAAACACTTGTCAAATGTAAGAGTAAAAGTTTTCTACTCTTGTACATTTGAAATTGGTAAGTTGTGATGTTTTGGATAAAACAAAGATCAACTTAGGCCAATTGTGTGAAGTGTTTGTCTTGATTAGAATCCACACTATCTCTTGGATATTTGACAAGGGAGTCTTATAGATCAAGAGGACAGTGGGAGTCTTAAAGGTCTTGAAAGTCTCAAGAACTAATCAAGAATAAAACCTGAAGTTCTTCACTAGCACACGACTTGAGGTTTATAACCTATCGTGTTGACATATTCTGTGCCCATTCCAGTTAAAGTTGGTTTTGCATATGAGTTCTTAGAGTTCTCAATGTGTTGCACAAACAACTTGGAAGCAATGGCAGGCCCTTGAACTACCAGGTGGCAAGAATTTAAGATTGAGTTCAGTCCATATGAGTTCGGATTTGTCATTATCCTTGTCTTGTGACTATGATTTTGACAATTCACATGGATAAGAACACATACACCATTAAATCTAAGTGTCATAAGGTTTCTCTCCGATTCATGAAAATGATGGTGAGGAAACACTTTCACTAAGTAGATTTTAGCTAGATAGCAATTGTGATATTTGCATTCTCAAAGTCGTTAGTGGAGCGTGTGTGGTTTACCGGCACACTAACCTGAACTTGTGAGAAGTGGCAAAAAGGTCTAAACATTATGATTACGGCATCCCTCTTCATAATTGTTTAGATACACAAGTGTGCTATATAAGGGAAGGTGTATGATTTTGATAAGGTCTTATCAAAACAATCTAGTATCAGAAATCTGAACTTTGGTAAGAAAGTCAGCTGATTTCTGAGTACATGTCAAAGCTAGTGGGAGTATAAGTGTTATGCTAATAATCATCATGTTAGTGGGAGCATGATAATTATGATAAGTATTGCAAGTTAGCAATGTTAATTATAGAAAAACAAAAGTTTCAATTGGGAAAGATTTGTTTTGCTATAATTAAGGGAGAGGAAATTATACTTCATCTCAAATCTATAAGCTTAGATCGTGAGGTTTTAATCATTTAGTCAAGGATATATATGAATTTCATGTTGGAATGGCTCAACATAAGGAAATTCTGTATACGGGTCCATTATTTGCGTTCTAAAATTCGATTATGATTACGACATCCCTTTTCATAATCTGAATTATGAGAACTTGGCAAATTGAAATGGTAATAGTATAGCAAAAGACTGGTTTAGTCTTTATGTGAGACATCATGAATCGTGTCCCATATGCTTCGGATATAGGATCGATTACATGTGCTATATTCATCCTTTCTAAAATTTTCCAAATGCCTGGGGCATTAAGGAGGGAAAAGGTTTAGAACTGGATATGACTAAAAGGATTAAACAATTGTCGAGGAAAAACTAAGGTTTACCAAAGGTTGTTTACTCAAGGACAATTGGAAGTATAGTGATAATTCTGGAAGGATCATATTGACATAATCTGTAAGGAGGCAACTCTTGTTCAGAAGTGATAGTCAAAATGGAATCTGGAAATGTTTCAAAGTTAGAATTTTCAATCTGTGTAAGTTCAAGGAAACTTAATGCGAGAAGGATGTTTCCAAGGAGTTGATCTCCTTTGGAATGCTCTGTAATGTTTGTTGTCAAGTCTTTCTGACTTTGTGCATAATCATTACAAGAAGATCAATGCATATAAGTTTAGAATCTGACAGATTTCAGTAAATGGCATGAATTTGGAATTCTTGCATTTGCAGTAAGGATTTGGAAGTGAGAAAAGAGAATCATTGAAGTTATGTTCAATTGATCTAGTTCACAAAGTAAAGATCATAGACAAGCATAGTATGCATACTTTGTGTATGGCATGACTAGTGTTTAGAAAACATAGTGTACATGCTTGGAGCATGGGACAACTATTGTTTTAAATTCAAGAATAAAGTTGATAGCTGAAATAGTATACAATGAATAATGTGTAATCATATGGTGATAAATAAAAGGTGTTTTATTTATGTTCATAGGGTTTGATACCATATTGGATTCAATTATTATTGTGTTTCACTTTGCATGTTTTGACTTCCCGAATAAACTAGGTTATTCTTCCGGAATGACTAAGTTATTCAAACCATCCACAGTCCGTCATATGTAGGAAGTAGATATGAATTAAGACTGTCATGGGTTGGCTTGTAGAGGTCTAAGGTGTTGGACAAAGGGCTACAACACTCATGAGTGCTCATAAGTTCTGAGTATTGGATTCAACCCGTGCTCATTAGAATCACTTCATGGATTTTATCACGAGTGATCATGAGACGATAATATCTTATATTCTTCAAACCTAGAGATATGAGTTGTTACTATGAGTTGATAGTACATTGATTGCACGAAAACGCATTGGTAACTCGATGTTCTAAAACGTGTCTTTGTGTATGATTCAACAAGTAGTAGAACAAGCCATATGAGTCGAAGTTTATCCATTCCTTTTACCTTCGGGATAAAAGCGATATCTGTGGGCCCCTCGATGATTTGATGATGACAAATGGAAGTGCTCGGCCGGGCCAGGACTGATTTGATTTGTTCAATTAGTCAGTCGTCATAAATCGAAAATCGGGAAAACAACAAATGGACAGAGAGAATGATTATAATCCATGTCTCAGTCCATATGATATCTAGAATGGAGGAATATATGATCCCTTATCTAATGGACAAGTCATTGACAAAGGTCAGAGTTCATCTACAAGGTCAGAGTTTGACAGAAGCTTTTGAGAGCTACGATTGCTAGTTGGTTCCTGAAGTCATACGCAATAATAGTTTTAGACTTATCCAAGTGGGAGACTGTTGGATTAATGTCTAAGTCCATAACTATAATTGGTAAGACTTGACCCGACCCGGCATGGTCCATTTGGGTTGCATACCATCATGCACTTGGATAGACTATAATGAGAGAAATAAGACACTTATGGTTATTAATATATTATAAGTTCTAGTATATTAATAATAAGAATAATGAGATTATTTAATTAGTATTGATCAAGAATTAATCTAGGATTAATTGAGTGATCAAAAGAAGACTAATTAAATATATGGGTTGATTGTGTAAATCATCCATACTTGTATAGTGGGCTAATGCTCCATGGATTATCTAGTTGGGCCAAAACTCATATGATGCTCCATGGATGCTCCATGGTGTATTTGAACCCATGGATCCAAGGAAATGAAAAGTCATGACAATTAGGATTTACCCTAATTGTATAACTATATAAGCATCTTATTATTGAGAAAAAATCAGCCACTAGAGAGACTAGTATTATTCTTGAAGAGGGCTAGCCGATTTCATGAAGTGTAGAATTCTCTCTAAGTTATTCTAAGTGTTTTGATGATTGTGATTCCATTTGAGGTGTCACACTTGGGGCACTAGGCACTCAAGCTTCATGAAGACTTTCTACACCAAAGAGGTATGTATTCTATCTTGCTATAGTTATTGTTTTGTATGCTAGATTAGGATAATACCTTGGAAGTTCTTATTTGCATGTATAATAGAGAAAACATAGATCCAAGGTATTTAGGGTTGCATGTACACTTAGGAGTGCTAGAATGCTCATAACCCAACAAATATGTCATCGACATATAGAACGAGGAAGCTTACTATACTCCCACTGGCTTTGACATATACACACGATTCGTCTTCGCTTCGTACAAATCCAAACTCTTTGACTTTCTCATCGAAGCAAAGATTCCATCTGCGAGACGCTTGCTTAAGTCCATAAATGGACTTCTCAAGCTTACACACTCTATTCGGATGCTTTGGATCCACAAACCCCTCTGGCTGAGCCATGTAAACATCCTCAGCCAACTTTCCGTTAAGGAAAGCGGTCTTGACATCCATTTGCCAAATCTCATAATCATGAAATGCGGCAATTGCTAGCATCACTCTAATAGATTTAATCTTCGCAACTGGTGAGAAGGTCTCATCATAGTCAACTCCGGGAGTTTGAGTAAAGCCCTTCGCAACCAATCACGCTTTATATGTGTGTACGTTTCCATCCACGTCGGTCTTCTTCTTGAAGATCCATTTGCACCCAACGGTCTTACGTCTGGGTACGTAATCAACCAAATTCCAAACTTGGTTATCATACATGGATTGGATCTCGCTATCCATTGCCTCTTTCCACTTTACAGACTCCGGGCCTGCCATGGCTTCCTTATAGCTATTAGGTTCATTAAGGTTTACTAGTGTACCATCACTAATATACGTGTCCCCTTCGGTAGTAATATGAAAGCCATAAAACTGGGGATGAACTCTAACTCTATCGGAACGTCTAAGAGGTAAGGATTCGTCAATCGGTTCAACCGGAGTTTCCTCCTCGGGTTGAATGCCAGCGGTAGAGGTTCCTTCATCTATCGACTCTTGAATCTCTTCAAGTTCGATTTGCCTCCCACTGTCTCCTTGGCTCATGAGTTCTCGATCTCGGAAAACTCCTCTCCTCGCAACGAAGATAACATTGTCCTTCGGTCTATAGAAGAGATATCCAAAGGATGTCTGCGGGTAGCCGATGAAAATACATCGCTCACTTCGAGGTTCAAGCTTGTCGTGAGTATCTCGTCTTACGAAAGCCTCGCAACCCCAAACCTTGATATGTGCCAACGAGGGAGCTTTCCCTGTCCACATCTCGTGAGGTGTTTTGACAACCTTATTAGTAGGGACTCGGTTAAGGATATGGGTGGCAGTCTCTAAGGCATACCCCCAAAAAGAGATAGGTAGTGAAGCACGACTCATCATAAAGCGAACCATATCCAATAAGGTTCGATTACGCCTTTCTGCCACACCATTCAACTGCGGTGTCCTAGGAGGCGTCAATTGTGAAACTATTCCACACTCCTTGAGATAATCGTGGAATTCAAGACTTAGGTACTCTCCTCCTCGATCGGATCGAAGCATCTTGATTTTCCTGCCCAATTGATTCTCCACTTCATTCTTGAATTCTTTGAACTTTTCAAAGGTGTCTGACTTTTGCTTGATTAAGTAGATATACCCATATCTACTATAGTCATCGGTAAAAGTCACATAGAAGCGGTTCCCATCCTTCGTGGTTGATCTAAACGGTCCACATACATCGGTATGTATTAGGTCCAATAGACCCTCGCCCCTTTCACATGTACTCGTGAAGGGTGACTTAGTCATCTTTCCAAGCAAACAAGACTCGCATGTGTCATCTTCCCTAAGGTCGAATGACTCCAACACTCCATCCTTTTGGAGTTGGGCTATGCGTTTCTTGTTGACATGTCCAAGACGACAATGCCACAAGGATGCTTTATCCATACTAGTGGAAGAATCAATATTCAAAACATCATTTCCTAAGTTATCAACAATCATAACGGTTTCATATATTCCATTACATGGTATAGCTTCAAAGTAAAAGACACCATTTAGATAAGCCAAAATAGAACCATTCTCATTATTAAAAGAAAATCTAAATCCTTGTCTATATAAACCATGAAATGAAATGATGTTTCTAGCCATTTCTGGCGAATAGCAACAATTGTTCAAATCTAAAACCAAACTATTCCTAAGCACTAAAGAATACACTCCAATCTTGGTCACAGGCGACGATCTTCTGTTCCCCATGATTAGATTGATCTTTCCTTGCTCCACATCCCTACTTCTTCTTAGTCCCTGCACATTAGAACAAATGTGATAACCACAACCGGTATCAAGAACCCAAGAAATAGCATGATTAGAATCGTTAGATTTGATTGTGTATATACCTGCGAAAGATGGCTTGATCTTTCCCTCTTTGATCGCTTGCAGGTAATCCCGGCAGCTTCTCTTCCAATGACCTATCTTGTGGCAGTGGTGGCACTCTGCCTCCTTTGGTTTAGAGCAGGGCTTAGCAGTATCAACTTTGGTCCCACTAGAAGAGGCACCATCTCGGGCTTTCACCTTGCGATAGTTCTTTGATGAAGCTTTCCTCTTCTTTCTCTTCCCTTGACCAATAGCCAAAACAGGAGCAGCGGACGGATTGGGAGTAGGTGCAACAGACTTGTCCTTGAAGTTGCTCTCAGTGACCCTCAAGAGACCTTGGAGTTTGCTTAGGGTGACCTCTTCTTTGTTCATGTGGTAGGTCATCCTAAATTGGTTGTACATCGGAGGCAAAGAGTGAAGCACCATGTCGATCGCCAAGTCCTCACCGAAGTCAACATTTAACTTGCGAAGGCGGTCGACATACCTTTGCATCTTTTGCAGGTGCACGGTAAGAGATTCTCCATGACCCATCTTCGCGGAATCTCATAACGCTCTTGTCTCGCGTTTTGGTGGTATCTCTCCAATAAGTCTTGGTGCATCTCATACGGGTACATGTCCTCGTAGGACTTTTGGAATTCGGAGTTCATGGTAGCGATCATGATGCAATGTACCTTCGTTGCATCTCGCTCATAAGTTTCAAAGGCGGTGATTTCGGCGGGAGTAGCAACTTCGGGGTTGATTTTCTCGAGCTTCTCATCGAGGACATACTCCTTATCCTCATAGCGAGCAATGGTGCGAATGTATCTTATCCATTCGCTAAAGTTCGTTCCATCGAAGGTGACCTTTTGGCAAAGGCTCATCAACGTGAAAGAACTAGCAGCAGCGTTGTTTGCGTTCGACATCTACAATTAGAAAGGACAAAGATAGATTAGAATAAGAATCCCTAATTATCACCCAATAAGAAAAATTAGGGCTAGGATCCAACAATAACATTTACATACTAGAAAAGGGATGCCGTAATCTAACATGCAAATAAATTGAAGGTAAGTGAATGACGATTCACTAAATCTCCATCACAAAACTTAAACTATTAGTCCTAAGTGTTTTTGAGAATTCCTAGGTTCGGATGAGATTCATTGAAACTATTCAATGGCATGTTTAAATCTCGATATGCCCCTCTTGTTTGTGACTGGGATGCCGAGGATCACAAAGCGGGTGTGAATTACCATGCAAATTCACATGGTGCCTTCATTGTAACGATCACCTATTCGATGTGCCGGTAAACCACACACGCTCCATCGAACTATGATAAACAATGAATCGCCCTTTGCCACCTTCGCTTAGAACCAATTAGTGTGCCGGTAAACCACACACGCTCCACTAACTTCTTAGCAAGATGCAAAGTGTAATTTCATGGGATTGCATCAATTCACTTTTCCTAAAGTAACTAGGATTGGGAAATTTTTAAAAAATATGTGTAGTTACTTTATATTTCTTATTATACTTTTAATGAGAGGATGAGGTTGCCCTATCCTACCCGTTCGGCTAACGACTCTCCACCAATCAAGCAAGCGGTGGGTGTGAGTGTACACCCATTAAGCTCCATTTTATAGGCCGCAACCTTATACCCACCTTATAGATCGACTTCGTGAATGAGGCCTACTAACGGTAAGACTAGCATTTAGTTATACATATATATATATATATATATATATATATATATATATATATATATATTATTCTAGTAATATCATATTAGTATAGGGTTGTATTTTAAAACTTTTAAAATCTAGGGTTTGAAATTTAAGTTGTCTAAATTAAAACTTTTAATCACAAATATAAATTTCAAAACTTGTGGGTAAGTTTTAAACATTTAAAACATGGAGGATCAAATAACAAATAATTCCAATTAACAATTAGTATCCTAATTATCTATATTTGATTTTATTTAAGATTTCTTTGAAAGATAATTACCAAAATAATCAAAATAATTAATTAATTATCATATAAGGAAATTAAATATTTTATTAGTTGATAAATACCTTTAACTAGATCAAGATAATAGTCATATATATCAAAAAATCGGATTTAGATTGATCTATTATGATTAAGGTAAGTTTCCATAAGATAATTATGAAAAAATCCCGAATCTGGCCATTCCTGACGCCTGGACTCGCCGAGTGCACAAGGGGACTCGCCGAGTCAGGCCTACTCACCGAGTCCACCTTGGGACTCGCCGAGTCAGTGACTCAGAAACCTAAAAATCAAATTTTGCAGGTTTGTTTCAGTTAATCAAGCAACAATTTAAAGAAAACCAAGCTAGGCTCTGATACCACTGATGGGTTTTAGCCATAAGAACTTTCCTATGTGCGCATGCAAAACCCTAATGCTCGGATCTAGGCTTTCTAATAAACATGCTTTGAATCCAAGTCTTCTAATGACTAATTAGGTTATATAACAACATTGAAACAGATCTAGAATCATACCTTTGAGTTCCTTGTTGATCTTGAGGTCTTGGAGCTTCTAGAGTCACAAATGTCACTCCTCTAATGGCTTACAAACACCAATAGCAAGGAAGATGATTTAGGAGAGAGGAGAGGGGAGGAATTCGGCCAGGGTTCTCTTACTTTAGGAGAGGTGTCGAATTCCCTATGCCATGGGGTCTATTTATACTTGTAGACTCCTTAAGGGTTACAACCTAAACCCTAATTAGATAACTTAGACTTTAAGTTAATCCATATCCTTTCCTTGATAACCCTTTGGACGATTTAGGCTTATCCTAGCCCTAGAAATCGTCCAATCCTATATCAATAAGGATTTACAGTCTAAAGTTTAACTATCAAACAATTGACAGTTTATACCCATTTATTTAATTAATCTCTTTAAGTCACCAAATTAATTCTAATTAATTCTATGACTTATATTAATCAAATAACAAATATATTATTCATTATATTATTCTCATAATATATTAATAATATTTACTCTCTCGTAATAAATCATCCTATCAAGTTGCTATGGTGAAGGCAACCCAAAAGGACCATGCACAACCGGATCAAATACTTGCCTAATATAGTTGCAGCCTTAGACACTATTCCAACACCAGCAACCTTACACAACTCTTCCAGACATGAAACCACAGCTCTTAACCACCGGATAGGTGGCTGAAGAGGCTGAAAAGAGCAAAACGGCGGTCATGGGGCCACCGGCGTCAACCACTGACGAACGTGGCATCAATCCGCTAAGAAGAGCGATAGAGAATAGAGAGGGATGTGGCAGATGAATTACCCACGGGCTTCTGATTATACACGACCACATAGCAGCAAGCTTAGCTCCGTTATCGATCTTTGGCGGCCATCCCAGTTGCAACTAACGTTTCTGGTGGCGGGGCTGTGATGGCGAAGTTCCTCAGCGAAGTAGCGATGGCTGGAGGTGTTCCAAGGGTAGTGGCGGCCGATTTGAACGGTTGAGGCTAGGGTTTTCCAATGCAATAGGAGGGTAAGAGGTCCTCGGGTTAAATCCAGTTTCCATACAAAATTATAACAGAAGTGGCAGAATCGGTCCCTCCCATACACAATTTTTTCAAACATAGTCCATAAATTACCATTTAAACCTCAGCCCCTTGAATTCCTTACAAATGAGTCCGGGTTTTTACTAAACAACCCCCATCTTCTAAAATCTTTACAAAACTAATCCACAATTTACCTTTTTAAACCCCCAACTCTCAAATATGACATATTCAGTTTCCCCTCTCTTTCTCTTCCAAATTAAGTTCCAATAATTACCATGGAGCCCCCGCCATCATAAATATTGATTTTAGGCTACCATTCGTTCATTAATTTATTTTTTTAACTAATAAATAAACGGGTGTTACATTAAAAGTAGGACTCAAGGTGACAATGTTCAAAAGTTGAACATTGACCAATTCTAGAACCTCCCATAGAGGGGGTGAATTTTAGAAGAGGTTCTAGGGTTTTCCTTGGGCATTAAGGAGCCTTGGATGTCGTAGGGATGATGTTAAAGGATTAGGGTTATCTTGGATATATCTGCCTTATCTAATACATTCCCATCACCTATATAAACCCTCTTGGGTTTGATTTTCGTCCAAGATATGATTCCTAAGAGGAATTCCGAAATTTCTCCTCTCTTCAAGGTCCTTGGTTGCTAAGGTTTGGGTGTGAACCATTAGAGGCATGACACTTGTGGTGCTTGCTTCCAAAAGTTTTTCAAGAAGGTTTTTGATTAGTTATTTACTACAGTAACTAAAAGTTATGTAAACCTTACTTTTGTTTTTGTTATATTCAAAATTACCTAGGGTTTATAGTTTTTGTTGTTCAATAGAATATTACGTCAATTAAGTTATGACATAGATCTTTAGGTTGCATGTACCCTTAATAGTTTGAGGATTTATCCGTGTTAATACATGTAAAACCCATCAGTATCAAAACTTTAAGCTTACTAACATCAAAGTGAAGCTTCTTATTTGACATAACCAAACTTGCAATTAACCGTGTCTCACGACTTATGTTCGTAAAGTTCCATTTCGTCTGCCCAACATATAAACCAACCATTGGGACCCTGACATAAAACATTTGCGAGTAAGATACGAAAAGGAAAATAACCATTTTCAAGTCTAGGGTTACAGATGAAGTTGAAGGAAAATGTAATCGAATATTACCTTTTTGGGTAAAGCATGAAAGGGTCGTCCTATATTGGACTGATTAGTTAAGGTTTGTAATATGTCATCAAATCCACATGAACATTCCACCGATTTAATCATTCCCATCATCTTCGTAATGTTACTTGCAACGAAACAAGGACAACGGAGAGAAAAAAGGGGTTAAAATGGCCAGATAGCAGTCTCATTTTTATATACTCGAGGCTAAAAGGTGAAAGGATAAAATTACCCCCAACAGTACTGAATGAGGGTTGGTGTCTTAGAAAACCTTATTTTAAATTTTAAAATACTATTAATCTAAAACAAACACATTCCATAACATAATATAAAACATAACCTGACTTTAATCAGGTATTCGTTTCCATTTCGATGAACAAGGTTACATTTAGTTAGTTTATACAAAATTATTTGTGCTTATACAGGTCTTCAATCTCCACCGTTACAACATAAGCAAGACACCACTACAAAACAACATAACACATTAACCCTAACACAAACACATCACTATGTAAAGAACATAAGCACAACCATACCTAATCAAAAGAAACACATCGACATTTAAAGATCACTTCTTCATTAGATAATGAACTTTGTCCACCATGAAACCAAACATCAACACCGGCCGTCATTCCCACCACCAACACAGTCAAAGATTGCACATTTTTCTTTATACGCTCTAAACGACGTTGCATAACGAGCGAATCCACCCTCATAATGACCATATCATGACTCATTTCCTCCTTCGGTCAATCGACTTCAATCTTCTGCTCAACAATCTATACCATGTAATCGCAAAAGATAGTGTGCAAGTTGCCAAAGTTGAGCCTATCACGAGAATTTATCGATATGGAATCAGGTGATTGTGGTGGTGAGGTATCCATCCCATGATTATCATGAAAACGAAAAAGTTGCCTGCTTGTCGGATTTGGTTTGGCCGAAAATGGGAATAAACAATTAGGGTCCATAGTAACCCTTAGGGCCCAAGCGAAGACTCGGACTCAACTTTGTGACATGTACACCGAGTTTACTTAGAGTTGAGTTAGTATGTTACGTGGATTGGGTCTCGTGTGGGAAATGTTTTAAAGCAGGTAAACGAACCTATTTAACCGGTCAAATAACATTTCGTACTTCTTAAAAGAAAGAAAAACAATTTAAACCAAAAGATGTAACATGGGCAATAATATTAATAACATTTACCTAACATATAAGTCTACAATACCATTTTGCCCGTAACTTTGGCAGCATTGCTGTGTTGTGTGTTTCTTCTAAGCCCACGTGTATTCCCCCCTTATTAATCCTTTTGCTTTTTCTATGATTTTTCTTCTCTCAGAAGTACCAATCCAATTGGTTTTCATCACTAAACCCACCACCCAACGCCGCCGACCGCCGTCCAACATTCATCGCTACGTCGAACCATTTTACCCGATTCTCTGGTTCGAAACTCTTTCTTTCATCTGAGTATCTCTCAATTTCACACGCCATCGTCATCACCTGTAAAACAAATTTCCACGTTACTTCACGTAACTTCTTTCATTCATTTCTTTTATATCTACTTCTAAAATTCTCCTTAAGACTTTGGTATGTTATTCATCTCATAACACACAATCCATTACATTGTTTCTTAAATCCAGGACCAATTCTTGATTCTGAATTCAAATTAGTTATAATCTGAATTGGGTTTATTGATTTTGTTCTATTTATCCATCTGATTTCCTTCTTGTATATGACCTGAGTGTGCATTTCATGGGAGGCGTTGAGGCTAATCAACCACAATCAAAACGCATAAAAGTGAAACGATCGTCGTCGTCGTCGCCTAGTGATATTATTGAATCTTCCGATCTTGACTCTCCAATGGCTGAATCCCTAGCCGATGATACAATCGGCTACAAGGGAGTTAGGAAAGTCGAATTCGTTAGATTGGTTGCCGAGTCATTACATTCTCTTGGGTATAAAAAAACTGGTGAATATCTCGAGAAAGAATCAGGCATTACTCTTTCTTCATCTGAAGTTACTGAATTCACCCAACAGATTCTCGATGGTAATTGGGATGAAAGCTTAAATTCATTGAGAAAAATATCCGGCCTGGACGAATCTGTTGTCAAATCATCGTCGTTTGTTATCTTAGAGCAGAAGTTTCTTCAACTTTTGAATGAGCACAAGGTAGAAAACGCTCTAAGAGCATTAAGAAATGAAATATGGCCTCTTTCAATAAACGTGAATCGTATTTGTGAGCTTTCTTCCTTCTTGTTGTTTTCTAATCAAAGAACGATCAAACCGAAGCCCAGATCAGAGGTTCTCCATGATTTACAGAAGTTATTTCCCCCAAATGTTATGATCCCAGAACTCCGACTGCTACATTTAGTAGAACAAGCCGTAGACCTGCAACGTGACTCTTGTTCGTTTCACAATTCTTTAAACGGGGATACATCATTATTCATCGATCATAACTGTGGAAAAGGTCAGATTCCCTTACACACATCACAGATTCTATGCCATCATCGCGATGAAGTCTGGTTCTTGGAGTTTTCTCACAACGGTAAATTCTTGGCTTCATCTTCCAAAGATAGATCCGCAGTCATATGGGATGTTGATCTTGATGGCAAACTCAAAATTAAATACGAATTATTGGGCCACAAGCAATCAGTCTCGTGTGTTTCATGGAGTCCCTGTGACAATCAGCTCCTCACATGTGGCGTCGAGGAGGTGGTGATGCGGTGGGACGTGTTTTCCGGCAAAGTACTATATGTTTATGACAAAAATGACCTCGGGATGATCTCATGTGGGTGGTCTCCGGATGGTCAAAGGGTATTCACGGGAATTAACGATAAAAGTATCACAATGTGGGATTTAAACGGGAATGAGTTGGAATCTTGGAAGGGGCAAAAAACCCTTAGGATTTCTGATTTACAAATAACGGGCGATGGGAAGTTTATAATTTCAATTTGTCGGGAAACTATGATACTTATATTCAATAGAGAATCAGGAGACGAACGATTAATAAAAGAAGATCATAACATAGTTTCCTTCTCTTTATCAAAGGACAACAAGTTCTTACTGGTGAGTCTGGTGAATCAAGAAATACATCTATGGAGTATTGATGGAAGTATAAGGATTTTGGGCAAGTATAAAGGTCATAAATGTTCAAGATTTGTGGTTAGGGCTTGTTTTGGTGGACTTGGGGAAGGATTTGTGGCTAGTGGGAGTGAAGATTCTCGGGTGTTTATATGGCATAGAGATACTGGTGATGTCATAGAGAGGCTTGAAGGTCATTCTGGAGCTGTGAACTGTACTAGTTGGAACCCGGTGAACCCACATATGTTGGCATCGGCTAGTGACGATCGAACCGTACGTGTATGGGGTCTGAACCATGTAGATGTGAACATGTTAAATGCACATGCATTGATAGAAGTCGACGAATCGTATGTCTCGGATTGAAATATGAAATTTGAAATTTAATATATGATCAAACAGATTGGGGTTTTTAGTTGAGCGCAAAAAAGATTGAATGATATCATGTGTGTATACACCTGAGAAATGGTGTTGATGTACAGTTTATTTTCTTGGTGTTTAGTGTTTGATCTGTTTATGCTAGTACTACTCTGCATATGTTCTGTTTGCTATTCGAGTTTTTTGTGCCCTTGTGTTTTTTAGACTGATGTCAATGTAATTGTAAATGCCTATCACATTTTGATCATCAAAAATAGTTTGTGAAACTTACAAGGTCGGTAGCAAATCCATAAATGGGACTATAGGTATCATGAGAGGACAAGAATATTAACCAGGACAAGGGTATTTGATTGACAAGATCACATTCACAAGTGTAAGGTCCCATAATCTTAAGTTAGTTCGACAAATGTACCAACTAATATTTAAATGTTAGGTATACATTTCAACTTATAAGGTTATGGGGTGGCCTACGATGGACCTGTGAACACCTCCTCACACACACATACACACGTTACCTAATAATTCAATTATTTTTATCGATTGAAATTGTATTGTTTTTTCTGAAAAAATAATTATAAATAATTAATGATAGGTTGACTTTTGTTAAAGGGTGTCCATGAGATGTCTATTTATCAACACTTTTTCATTATATTTAATGGGTAAGTGAGAGGTAACAATTTCCTAGGTGAAATATAATTGAGGGGGGAATACATTGAAGTATGTGGCACATGAATGGAAAAACCCTATGGCGTAAAGGATCTTTTTACATTTCATACGTTGACAGAAGACAGACCTTTATGCATGATATGACGTGCCTGATGAACACGACGTGTTGGCCTTACACGACGTGTTATGGCATGATATGACGTGGCCAGTCGTTTGTTGGTAGATTTTTTAGATTTTAAGCCTAAATTAGATAAAGATCGTTACCTTAAATTGTTTTAACTGTTAAAATTCGAATTTTCTGTTATGATAATGATTATCCTCATCTAATTGGAAGATAATGCTCAAATTTTAAGATATTGTCCAAAATTATTTGAATAGTTTAATTATTTAAAATTTTGATCTAGAAAGTTTTGAATAGTTTCAAAACATGCCCTCAAGTTTTGGGATTTAAAATTTGATTAAAAGTTTAATTTTGAAATATTAAATTCTACAAACCTAGTGTTTTAAAAGTTTAAAATACAACCTTTATACTATTATAATATTAAAAGATTATTATGTATATATATATTTATAAGATTAGTCAGTCTTATCGTTAGTAGACCTCATTCACGAAGCCGATCTATAAGGGGGGTATAAGGAAACTGCCTATAAAATGGTAGTTGAATGGGTGTCCACTCTCACTCACCGCTTCCTTGATTGGTGGAGGGTCGTTAGCCGAACGGGTAGGATAGGACATTAATTCCTCATTAATAAGTATAATGAATATTATAAAGTAACTAAATGTTTTTGTAAATTCACAATCTTATTTACTTTAGGAAAAATGTGAAAATGATGTTATTCCTTGAAATTGCACTCTGCACCTTGCCAAGTCCTTAGTAGAGCATGTGTGGTTAACCGACACACTAATTTGGACTAACAAGGGTGGCAAAGGGTGGCTCGAGAATTACCATAGATCAATGGAGCGTATGTAGTTAACCGGCATATTGATTAGGTGGTAAATGACATCAAGAGTGCCAAGTTAATTTGCATGGTTATTCACACCTTCTTTGTGATCCTCGGTATTCCAGTCACAAACTTGAAGGGCATAATCGAGATTAAACATGTCATTGAAAAGTTCAATGAATCTCAAAAGAATCTAGGAATTTCATTCATTTAAAACCTAATTCTTCATTTCGTTTTTCGTAGTGGAATTGGTAAATCGTCATTTACCTACCTTAATATAATTTGCAATTGGATTACGACATCTCTCTTCCGAATTGTGAATTATAGTGTGGGGTCCTAGCCTTAATATTTCATTTGGGTGTTATATTAAGGATTTCTTATCTGATCAAAACTTTGTTCCTTTTCTTTTTCAGATGTCTCTCTTAAACAACACTTCCGGCTCGAACTCCAACTCCTCAAGCTCCTTTTCTCTTTTGAACATTTATGGGAGGGTCACTTTTGATGGGTCCAATTTCAATGATTGGATCCGCAACATTCGCATGCCCTTCGATACGAGGAGAAAGAATACGTCCTCGACGAAAAGCTCAAAGAGATAGATGAAACCGAAGCTTCTGCTGAAGAAATAGATGAGTATAGGGCTCACAAAAAAGACGCGACAAAGGTGTCGTGCATAATGGTAGCCACTATGACCCTTGAGCTCCAGCAGTTCTACGAGGACTACTGGCCTTACGAGATGTGCTATGATTTGATGGAAATGTACCATCAAAGTGCGCGTCGAAAAAGGTATGAGATTGTCACCTCGTTAATAACAACCAGGATGAAAGATGGAGAGTCCCTCACGAGCCACTTGCAAAGGGCAAAGGTATGTGGATCGTCTGCACAAGTTGAATGTCAACTTTGACGAAGAGTTGGTGATTGATATCATTCTCCACTCTTTACCTCCTTGTTATGATTAGTTCAAGATGACTTATTATATAAACAAGGAGGAAGTCACCTGGAGAAAACTTCAAGGATTGTTGAGAACTGTTGAAAGTGGACTTAAAGGCAAAGTTGTCGAGTCCACCCCTACTGTTGCTGCCCTCGTCCTCGCTATAGGACATGGAAAATGGAAGAAGAGGAAAGCTCCCTCTAAGAGCCACAAGGGAAAGTCCCATGATGGATCCTCTTCAAATGGATCCAAAGGTAAAGTCGGTTCTGCCACTCCCTCATCCGATGCTAAAGAAGCAACGTGCTTCTACTGTAACGACAAGGGGCATTGGAAACGAAGTTGCCTTAAATACTTGCAGGACATCAAGGATGGGAAGATAAATCCCTCCTTCGTAGGTATTTATATTATTCAATCTAATAACTCATCACATGCTAGTTCTTGGGTCCTTGATATAGGATGTGGTTTTCACATTTATTCTGATTTGTAGGGGATAAGAAGAAGTAGGGATGTGGAGCATGGGAAGATGAACCTGATAATGGGGAATAGGAAATTGTTGTCTGTCACCAAGATCGGGATTTATTCTTTAATGCTTAGTAATGGGTTAGGATTAGAGTTGAATGATTGTTGCTGCTCGTCAGAGATGACAAGGAATATTATTTCTATTCATGGTTTGTACAGACAAGGTTTTAGATCATAATGAAATTGGTTCTATTAATGCTTTCTATAATGGTACTTTATGTTTTGAAGCAATGCCTTGTAATGGTGTATATGAAACTGTGATGTTTGTAGATAACTTAGGAAATAATGTGCTGCATATTGATTCGTCTAATGGTTTAGAAAAGGAATGCTTATGGCATTGTCATCGTGGACATGTCAATAAGAAGCGCATAGCCCAAATCTAAAATGATGGAGTCTTGGATTCATTTGACCTAAAGTCAGATGACACGTGCGAATCTTGTTTACTTGGAAAGATGACTAAATCACCTTTCACTGGCACTTGTCAAAGAGGTGAGGGATTGTTGGATCTCATACACACCGATGTGTGTGGGCCCTTCAGATCCACCACAAGGGATGCTAACCACTTCTATGTTACGTTCACTGACGATTATAGCCGATATGGATATATCTACTTAATCAAGCACAAGTTAGAAACCTTTGAAAAGTTCAAGAGTTTAAACAATAAATGGAGAATCAATTGGGCAGGAAGATAAATATGGTTAGATCTGATAAGGGTGGTGAGTATCTTAGTATCGAGTTCCACGACTATCTTAAGGAATGTGGTATTGTTTCACAATTGATGCTGCCTAGGACACCGCAACTCAATGGTGTGGCTAATAGGCGCAATCAAACCTTATTGGACATGGTTCGTTCCATGATGAGTCGAGCTTCGTTACCTATCTCATTTTGGGGTATGCCTTAGACACTGCCGCCCATATCCTTAATCTAGTCCCAACTAAGAAGGTTGCCAAAACACCTCACGAGATGTGGACAGGGAAGGTTCCCTCGTTGGCACATATCAAGGTTTGGGGTTGCGAGGATTTCGTAAGACGAGAGACTCACGACAAGCTTGAACCTCGCAGTGAGCAGTGTATTTTCATCGGCTACCCACATAAATCTTTTGGATATCTTTTCTACAGACCGAGTGACAACGTGATCTTCGTAGCAAGGAGATGGGTTTTACGTGAAAAAGAACTCATATGTCAAGAGGAAAGTGGGAGGAAAATTGATCTTGAAGAGCTTCAAGAGTCAAGAGATTAAGGAACCTCTAACACTAGCACTCAATCTAAGGAAGAGATTCCTGTTGAACCAGTTGACGAGTCCTTACCTCTAAGATGTTCCAGTAGAGTTAGTGTTCCATCTGTATTGTATGGTTTCCATATAAGTGTTGAAGGTGATACGTTTGTCAGTGATAGTACACTGATAAATTTGGATGAACCTAACAACTACAAAGAAGCCAAGGTGGGTCCGGAGTCTGCAAAATAGAAAGAGGCAATGGATAGCGAGATTTAGTCCATGTATGACAATCAAGTTTGGAACTTGGTTGACAATGTACCGAGACATAAGACGGTCGGGTGCAAGTGGATCTTCAAGAAGAAGATTGACATGTATGGGAAGGTGCATACGTTCATGGCACGACTGGTTGTGAGGGCTTTACTCAAACCTCGGGGTTGACTATGTTGAGACCTTCTCACCAGTGGCCAAGATCAAGTCTATTAGGGTTATGTTAGCTATCACTATGTTTCATGATTTTGAAATTTGACACATGGACGTCAAAACCGCTTACCTTAATGGGAACATGTCTGAAGATGTTTACATGTGTCAGCCATAGGCTTTTGTAGATGCTAAATACCCTAATAGAGTGTGAAAGCTTGAGAAATCCATTTATGGATTGAAACAAGCATCTCGCAGATGGAATCTTTGTTTCGATGAGAAAGTCAAAGAGTTTCGATTTTTGAGAAGAAAGGATGAGTCCTATGTATATGTCAAGGCTAGTGGGACTATAATTAGCTTTCTAGTTTTGTATGTTGATGATATATTGCTCATAGGAAACGAAATTCAGACCTTGCAGAAGGTTACGTCCTGGCTCGGGAAGTGTTTCGCTATGAAGGATCTAGGAGAAGTTGCTTACATTATGGGAATAAGGATTTTGAGAAACAGAAGTAGGAGACTAATAGGACTTAGTCAAAGTACTTACTTGGACAAGGTGCTGAAATGTTTTAGCATGGAGAATTCTAAGAAAGGGGACCTTCCGATCCAAAGCAATACCAAGATGAGTAAGACTCAGAGTCCGAGTACCGATGTTGAGATAGCAGAAATGAGCCGAGTGCCATATGTTTTTGTCGTTGGCTCGATCATGTATGCTATGACATGTACTCGCCCTGATGTGGCTTTTACGTTGAGCATAGTTAGCCGATATCAAGGGAACCCGAGTAGAGCTTATTGGGTTGCAGTTAAGAACATTCTTAAGTACCTGTGAAGGACTAAGGACTGGGTCCTTACACTTGGTGGGAATGATGACTTGAGAGTGAAAAGGTATAGTGACTCCAGCTTTCAGACTGACAAAGATAACTTCCGCTCTTAGTCGGGTTGTGTATTACCCTAAATGAAGGAGCAATTACTTGGAAAAGTTCCAAGCAGGAGAACATGGATGATTCAACATGCGAATCAGAGTAAATAGCATCGAACGAAGCGTTGAAGGAGGCAATATGGTTGAATAACTTCATTGGAGACCTTGGAGTTGTACCAGCCATAAAGGAGCCTATGGAAATTTTCTGTGACAACGAAGGAGCGGTTACCTTAACCATGGAACCAATGGCTTATGGTAGATCCAAACACATCGATAGAAAATACCACTTCATCAGAGGAGAACCCAACAGATCCCCTCACAAAGGTTATCGTGAGAGGAGAACCCAACAGATCCCCTCACAAACGGTATGAGCATGGTTAAGCACTTACTGTTGGGTTTTGAGCATTCTAACACTCCTAAGTGTACATGCAACCCTAAATACCTTGGATCTATGTTTTCTGTATTATACATGCAAATATGAACTTTCCAAGGTATTGATCCTAACTAGCATAATAACATTGATTCATATGAATATATCAAGTTAGAATTACATACCTCTTTGATGTAGAATGTCTTCATGAAGCTTGAGTGCCTAGTGCCCCAAGTGTGACACCTCAAATGGTTCACACAACACCAAATACACTTGGAATAGATTAGAGAGAAATCCACACTTCATAAAATCGGCTAGCCCTTTCACATATACTCTAGTGCCGATTTTGTCACCAATAAAATCTTTATATAGTGTGACAATTAGGGTAAACCCTAATTGTCATGGCTTTCCATTTCCATGGATCCATGAGTTCAAATACACCATGGAGAATCCATGGAGCATCCTATGGGTTTTAGCCCAACTTGATAATCCATGGAGCATTAGCCCACTATACAAGTATGGATGATTTACATAATCAACCCATATATTTAATTAGTCTTTTTTTATCACTTAATTAATCCTAGATTAATTCTTGATCAATACTAATTAAATAATCTTATTAAAATATATTAACAAACCTTAAGTGTTATTTTGTCTCATTATAGTCTATCCAAATGCATGATGCCATGCAACCCAAATGGACCATGTCGGGTCGGGTCAAGTCTTACCAATTATAGTTATGGACTTAGACATTAATCCAACACTTACAGCATGCGATGAGCATTGGTCTGAAGGACGATATTAGTTTTAGTGATTAGATAGAAGTTTAGAAACTTGTAATAGATAAATGTAATTGACATTTGATGATTAAGTAATAGAGATTTATTTATAAGTAAAGTTTACTATCTTGTGTCAATTGTTTACTATTGTTTCACTTTTGCATGTTTTACATACAGAATAATTAGATTGTTCAAATTATCCACAGTCAATCATACTTTGGGAGTAATTTATGAGGTTAGATTGTCATGAATTGGTTGTAGATTGTCTAAGTGCTTAGACATAACAAAGTTTTGTTGCAACATTCATGAGTACTTCCGAAATAAGATTTGAGTATTGGATTAAACCCACGCTCATGTGAATCACTTCATGGAATTTATCACAAGTGATTATGTGACGATAATATCGTATAATATTTAAACCGAGATATATGATTTGTTGATTATGCATTGATAATGCGTAAATGCATCAGTAACTTGATATTATAAAACATATTGTTGTGTATGATTTGATGAGTAAATAGTACAAGCATATAAGACAAAGTTTATATGTTCCTTTTATCCTAAGAGGGTAAAAGCGATATCTTGGTCCCCTCGATGATTTTGTGTTGACTTATGTGTCGGGCCCGGTCAGGACTGAATTGATGTGTTTAATTAAGTTCTATTTCAGACAAATCAGTAATAGGGAAACAAATTGTTGGACATCGAGTATGACGCTCTTCCATGTATTTGTCCACACGATATCTTGTAGAACGGAGGATTATATGATCCCTTATCTAAAGGATGCATTATTGACTAGGTCATAGTTCGACAAACGGCTTTTGAGAGCTACGATTGCTAATCGGATTTTGAAGTCGTACTTGCAGTTATAGTTATTAGACTTAACCAAGTGGTAGACTGTTGGATTAGGTGTCTAAGCTCATAACTATAATTGGTATGTACTTGACCCGATAGTAGCATGGTCCTTTTGGGTTGCCTTCACCATAGCAATTTGATAGGATGAGTTGTGGAGAAAGATGTTAATGACTGATTTATTAATATATTATAAGAATAATATATTGATTGAGAAATCATATTATTTAATTACTATTGATCAGAAATGAATTTGGAATTAATTTAGTGATCAAAAGAGACTGATTAAAAGAACGGGGACTGATTATGTAAGTCAATAATAATAGTTGTAGTTTGGACTAATGGATCCTATTTGTATAGGGTGGAAGAAAATCTATGGGAAGCCCATAGAGTTTTCATCCAAGGCTTGCCATATGGGGGTCCATGTGTTCCCTAGGGCCTAAGCAAGGGAATTAGGGTTTCCAGCTGAAAACCCTAGTAGCAGCTCAACTATATAAGGACCCCTTGGCTACCAGTTTTTAGCCCCTATATATTCTTAGAGAACCCTTTGGCCGAAAATTGTGAAGCTCCATAACCTTTCTCCGTCTTCCTAATTGCTAGTGGTGTTAGTGACTCCATTAGAGGTGCAAAAATTAAGGCACTAAGCTCTTGAAGGTCAAGATCAACCAATCAACAAGAAAGGTATTCTTCTAACTCTTGTTTATTCATTGAATCCGAAAAATATGTATGCTAGATTAGGGTTTTGCTTTGGAAAATTATTATGCATGTATAAATTGAGAAAAACCTAAATCCAAAGCAATTAGGGTTACATGTTCACCATAGGAATGTTGTAATGCTCAAAACCCATTAGGAGTAGCCCCAAAGCATAAAGTTGGAAACTTTATCCTTTTTGATAGCGTTGGAGGCTAGATCTGAGTCTTAGAGCCCATGAAATCATAGGATCAGTTGAATGTATTAAGCTTAGGCAAACTCGGTAAGTTTACAAGCCAACTCGGCGTGTTGGCTGGGATTTCCCCAACCTTCTGATTACGGTAGGAACTCGACGAGTTTATTGGTGCACTCGACGAGTTGGGTCAACATGGACTGTTGACCTGACCGTTGACTTTGAATTTCACCATGGTTAACCAAGTTTGACTTTTAAGGGTATTTTGGGTTTTGCTGGAATTGGTGACATGGTGGTTGTAGGCATTCGAGTCGGAGCTGAGATTCAAAGTCAGACCTTATCAGTTCTACACTACTTGATAGGTAAGTGTTCCTGACTATACTTGTTGGGTCGAAGGCACCAATGCCAACCCCTTTGGATTGTTATCCTAATTATTGCATGATTGATTATTGTTGTGATCTGGTAGATCTGTATCCTGGTAGATAGGATGATGCTATGCTTAGTGATCTGCAAGATCTGCCTGTTTGTTTGCTGCCTGGTTATATGTTTATGTGTAATGTATATTTCGACATGTTATCTGTGGTTGGGTTGAGGCGGCCCTGCTTTCTGTTGAAGGCCAAAAAACCTAGGGCGTCCCAGATAGACTGAAGGTCAATAGGGCGTACCACTTAGTTCGAAGGCCCGGAGAACATTCCAGATAGGCTGACGGCCCGAGGCGGTGTACCAGTCATGTTGCAAGTTATGTGTGCATCCCAGATAAACTATAGGCCAGTGGGGCTTTCTAGTTAGACTGAAGGCTTTGTATGTATGTTGTTTATTGTATTATTCTTGTTTTGTGTTGTGTTGGTATTTTGGGGGAACTCGCTAAGCTTTGAGCTTATAGTTTTGGATTATGTTTCAGGTACTTCAGAGGACAGCGAGAAGGCGAAGGCGTGATCCTGCACCTCATCATGTTTTCTTTCATGATTTTGGGATTACTCTGATATTGAACTCGTTTTGCAAACTATTTGTAAACAATAGTGGATTTTGACTTTATTTAAAAGTTTAAATTTTTCAAGAATAGATCTCACAAATATCTACATTAGATTGATCAAAATTAATCCAAATGGAATGTTTACAAAAGAATTCCAAACCATTTTGTTCACAAAATGAAACTTGAACTCTTCGAAGATGGTTTGGCTAAAAACTACTAACAGAAAAATTCCACAAAAGTTAATAAACTTTAATAAAAACTTGATTTTGACACTATTTTTTTTGTTTTAAATTGGAAACTCTTCTTATCAATTTGTCATAATTTTCACCATTTAACCAGACAACTCAGTTTACAACTAACATGTCAGTTTTGTTGACGTGACATGTTGACGTAATACTAGTTGGTGACACCAGGGTACCAAAATTGAATATATATATATATATATATATATATATATATATATATATATATATATATATATATATATATATATATATATATATAGGTAAAAGTTCAAATGAGAACCCCTAAAGGTTAAGAACCCTAAGAACCTCTAATTTTTAACTTAACATCAAAATGAAAACTTAAACAACAAAATAAGATCTGGATTATTTTTCTTGCATCCAAACACTCCCACTCACCTTCAAAAGCTCAAACACAAACCCTCCATCTATCATTATCAACTACCACCATTGCCGCCACCTATTGGTGTCGCCGCTGTTGACTGACGTCGGTTCCGACCATCGTCACCATCATATTCTAGCATCATCTTTTTTTTCTTCATTTTTTTTGGTGAAACACCACCAGATCTACATCAGATCTGGTGTGTTTGATGTATTTCAAGACTAGATCTACTCCTCCACCACATTAGATTTACTCCACTGAATTTCACCACCACTGATGTTCAGATCTGTGAGCTCTGATGACACATCTTCATCTCGCCTCCATCTTTTTTCTCTCGATCTCCATGAAAGACCACCATATTTTTTTAGATCTGGTTCACCACCACCTCTACCAACCATAGATGTATGTCTTCAACCTCCAAAATCATTTGTTTTCATACTATCTGAAGCGTTTTAGTCCAGATCTATGATCTCCGGTGTTAGATGTATGATTTCCAACAATAGATCTATGATTTTCGCTTATGGATCTATGATTTATGTCTTCAGATCTACGACTTCTGACGAGATTGGCGGACTAGATCTGAGATCGATGTCAATTGCCACCACAACTACTGCCTTGTGGCTCCGGTGTAGAACCGCCAACTTAGTTCCATGTTTTCTCTCTGGTCTGTAGTGAAACAACACCATATTTGCATCAAGTATTTCGATTTATTATTTGATTGTTTTTTCTTATGTTAAACTGTGAATTTGATGTTTTAATTCCTTTTCTGTTGTTTACTATTATTAATGTTTGTTTTAACAACTATTAAGTTGTGAATTCATTGTTATTAAGCTGTAAATCCACTATTATTATGTTATGAATCCAAATTTGTTTTCTTATTTGTTATAATATTTGCATAAAATATTAAGTTGTGAATCCACTGTTAGTTGTGAATGCATGATTTTTTTATAAGTATTAAGGTTTGAATGCATGATCGTTTATAAGTTTAGCTAAAAGATTTTTTTATAAGTTTTAAACATTAAATGCAGGGATTTTTATTATAAGTTTAATATGAATTTAGAATGTGTTTTTATTATATTCTTTTATCAAATAATGTAAATTTAGGTTTTTTAAGGTGTGAATTGTGATGAGTATCGAACTGATATCTAATACAACCTCCAAGGCTCCAAACATCACCAGATGTAAGTTTTAACATGTGAATGTATTTTATTAAACTGTGAATTTGTGCATTAAATTGTGAATTAAATGTATTAAGTTATGAATCGGTTATATTAAGTTGTGATTTTTTATGAATTTTGTGTTAAAATATAAATGTTTGTATTAATTTTCTTGTTAGCCTGTTTTTGTGGCATAAATATGTAAGAATGTATTAGTTTTTATAATTATTGCTTATAACTCTATTAATGAATTAATAGGTTTATTAAACTATGAATATTGTATTTAAGTTGACAATGCATTATTATGCATTTTATTAAACTGTGAATTTGTGTATTACATTGTGAATTAAATGTATTAAGCTATGAATTATCTGTATTAAGTTGTGATTTTTTTTATGAATTTCGTGTTAAAATATGAATGTTTGTGTTAATTTCTTTATTAGTGTTTTTTTCTAGCATAAATATATAAAAATGTATTAGTTTGTATAATTGTTGCACAAAACTCTTAATTAATAAATTAATAGTTTTATTAAACTATTAACATAATATTTAAGCTAACAATTCATTATTATATAGACATATCTGATTTGGAAGAAATGATTGTTGCGATGTTGACATAGATGGTTGCTGTCGGTGTGTGGTAGTTGGTGGCGGTGGTAGAATTTGAATTTTAAGTTGTGAATTTTATCTACTAAACTGTAAAGGATTGTATTAAGTTTTGTATTTTATATAATTTTTGTGTTCAAATATGAATTGATGTATGAATGAAAATATTATATAATAAAAATTACAATTTTTCTCTTTTCGTACCAGAAAGACATAAAAATCACGATTTTAACATGTTTAATAAGAGTATCATGTACATATTTATTAATTAGTGAGGGTTCTTAGGTTCCTAATATTTTATTATTCTCATTTGAACCACTATATATATATATATATATATATATATATATATATATATATATATATATATATATATATATATATATAGAAAGAGGTTCATCTGAGACCACCTATATTTTGTGAGACATGGGGACTAAATCTGAGCCTTTGATCAAAACTGATCTTGTGGCTCATAAGAAAATGTGATTAACACTAATTGATCTAAAAGATTAGTTAATTAGGGGTAGATTAGTCAATAGGTTAAATTTTAGATCATCAGATCTATTATCTTCACGTTATCACAAAACGCAGCTACTTCGATTCTTTCTACCAATTCATACTAATCGATCAACATTCCTTCATCTTCGATTCACATTGATCAATCTTCTATTTGCTTTGATTTGGGTGATTAAGGTTTATGTTCATCTATCGACATCAACAATTCATTACAAGATTTTTGTCGATTTTAGCTCTGTGATCATTGATTTCATCCAAGGTAGAAGTTCAAGTGTTCAGTCGATTTCTGCTAATCTTCATCTTCAACAATAACTAACGATCTTTCAAGCTGTACTTTTTTACTCTACATCATGATTCCATCAATTGATCAAGCTTTTTGTTTTATTCCCCTGAGTTTTCATCGCTTTCAGATCAACGATTTTTAGCCATTCATCAACATTAGTAATCAATCATCAACTGATATCGATTTCCATCAAATTGATGCTTCGAGTTTACTATCAAATCAGGTGTTTTATCAATTTAACTTCATCTTAAATCTATTATCATTTCAAGTATTTGATTTCAACCATCGATTATCAATTTCAAGCTTTTGTTTTTTTCTGTTCATTCGAGCACATATTAAATGAAGATAAGCAAGCAAAAATAATGTATCTTCGTGTTATTTTGTGCTCATTATATAAATCAATGAGGTATGTACATAACTATTATTGTTCTTGAGCCAATTATCTTACATTATACACACACTCTACCTGTTTGATGAAAGTCCTGAATGAATAAAGAGTGTGATGTAGAGTCTGATATATCACTCCTTTTCCCACCCTTAAACTTTGTTACTATTTAATGATATTGAACCCGAATTCCAAGCTGTTTTTCTTAACTTAGTGATCACTGGTGTACTTTTTTTTGTCAGTGATTGAAGGACATACAACTGTCATCAATGCAAATGTTCAGTGCATATGTTGGAAGAAGCATATCATCCATATCTTGCCACCATTAATTAATGATGAGAACTTCAAGAAGCATATTGACATGTTGGTTTCAATGGTGCTTGGTCCATATAAAGTTAAAGTGGCTAAGAAGTTGATGGATGATGAGGACCTGGTTCATCTTTAGAATCGAAATATGCAATGAAGATGGTTTAATTTACTCCCTACACTCTCTTTATTTCTTTCTTGATGAAATTGTTCTCTACATTTGTGCAACTTTAAACATTGTTATTGCAATAAATATGTATCATAATACCCATCAAACCCCTTTCAACCCTTTCATAGTGTAAAGTGGTACATACAGTTATGAAGTTAGATAAAACTTTCATGTTTTCTATCATTCCAACTTTTTAGGTAAGTCTTGAATGGAACTGTAGAGAATGTGGTTCAATAATAATTTCATGAAGTGTCTCATTCAATGTAGTAGGATGTTGTAAATTTGCTTATATTTTTTTGTTTGGTTTCAAGTGATGTATTTGATGTAATTCAATAAAACGATAACACTATATTCTAAGTGTTTACTTTTACATTGGTATTTACAAATAAATTGTGCATTATTTTAATTTTTTTACATATATATTGTTATATTCTAGTTCGATATTTGATGTTCATATAACCATTTAGTATTACATTCTATTTAGAATGTTCTACATATAAAAACA
The DNA here is from genome assembly GCF_002870075.4 of Lactuca sativa. Lineage (NCBI taxonomy): Eukaryota > Viridiplantae > Streptophyta > Magnoliopsida > Asterales > Asteraceae > Lactuca > Lactuca sativa. Next base: position 19,464,833 of record NC_056623.2, on the reverse strand, counting down.
TCATATAGCATTATTCCATAAGAATATTAAGTTGTGACTTGAATATAGACAACATAATTAAATTATTCTGTTAGAATGGTATATATATTCAGAATATTAAATATAACATTAGAATCTTATGTAATATAAGTTCATTTTATATGTTATAACACAACTTAGAATATTACACTTTAATATCAGAATATTCCATACAATTTCATAATATTACGTATCAATTAACAACATATTAGTAAATATTGTAACCTTGTGATATATTTTTTATAATACAAACTTGAAATTTCGTTTTTAATCTATGAGGTTTTTAGAATACGGTTCAACTTCCAGAGAAAAGTTTGATATTTATCCTAAAAGTATTAATTTCATTTTATAAACTTACATGTTTCTCATTCCTTTAAAAAGTTTATTAGTCCAGGTTCCTATATGTTATTTGGTTTCCTACACACTCGAAAGGAATGATGGTCTGAATTAAAATATTTCATCTTATAATATAACATTACATCATATTAAAATCTTTCAGATTAGAGTAAATTACACGAATCGTCCTTATGGTTTTGAGTAATTTGCGCGCATGGTCCCTAACTTATTTTTTTAAATCGGAAAGTCCCTACTGTTTGTTTTGTTACGTGTTTGGTCCCTATTTTTTGTTTTTGTTACGCGCTTGGTCCCTTGTCTTACCTAAAAAACGATTATTTAAATAGAGAAAATGATAGAGTAGGTAAGGTAAGGTGAGTATGGTGGGGTTGTGGGTGTGTTTATTTAAATAAATTAAAAAATCAAGGGAAAAATAGTTTTTGTAGGTAAAACAGGGACCAAACATGTAACAAAAACAAACAGTAGGGACCTTCTGAGTTAAAAAAAATAAGTTAGGGACCAAATGCACAAATTACCCTAAACCATAGGGACCATTCGTGTAATTTACTCTTCATATTATTACACATTAACATTATAAACTTTTCTTTTCTACAAATCATTTTTTTTTCTATAGACTATTCTATATATTCCTATAACACTAGAAATTGTAAATTCAGAGTATTACATAATATTTCATATAATATTAGAATCTTACATAATGTAAGTTAATTGTACAAATTACAACATAATTTTATAATACTACGCTTAAATTTCATAATATTACAAATAACTTCATAATATTACATATTAACAACACATTACAAAAATATTGAATATTTTGAATAATTAGATTAATATCATATCATTGAGTATTAAAAAGCCAAAATTTAATTATACATTGTTGTATTAAAATATCTTGCATATAACTTAGAATGTCACAAAATATTATTCTATTAAAATATTCTACCTATAGATTAAAAAGACCTATAACTTTAATTTATTAGATTATAAACATAATACATCATAAACTACAACATTCTAATGATTTTAAGCGTCATACACTCTACTTATAAAATTTACCTTGACTAGTGACTTAAATTCTAAAAAAGACATAAACATCAATTGATGATAACAAACAACATATAAAATTATTCTATTAAAATATTATACATATACTTATAATAACATAAAACATACAATATTATTCTGATGA